>NW_006287546.1:686584-733964 GCF_000327345.1 Myotis davidii | reverse complement strand
TGTGCTCTGAGCCCGACCAGGGGCTGCACCTAGGGATTGGGCCTGCCCTCTGCCACCTGGGAGCGGGCCTAAGCCAGCAGATCATTATCTCCCAAGGGGTCCCAGACTGCGAGAGGGCACAGGCCAGGCTGAGGGACCCCCTCTTCCCCCCGAGTGCACAAATTTTTGTGCACCGGGCCTCTAGTGAAATTATAAAATACATATCCCACCTTAAGCAATTTGTGTAGGAGAAGTTCTAATAATCCTTGTCTCTTACCCTGAGCTCCTCAAAGGAATGAGATGCTCCTCTCATTCCTCAGTATTTGAAGGTTCCATATGAACAACAACTATAGAACTGCCATAGGCAAGAGACACAATGGAGGAGGAAGAGGCAAAAATAGTGCTGAAAGACAGTGAGAGAAGTGGGGACTGTTGGATCACTCAGTGGCAGAAAATGCCGAGAACAGTTGCCCAGTGTTGATATTTATTCTTTGCTCAGGCTGATTCTACACACTTAGAGGATTTCCACTGGCCTGCAGAAGCAACAGAGCTTTGTGTCTTAGGGTACGAATGGTATGCCGATCTTTAGTCTTCAATCTAAAACCAAAGATACTACTTCAGCATTTAGTGCCACCAATGGTGAAGGCAAAGGGCAACCACAAGTTGATTCAGCAAATTGGATTCCCCTCAGTGCCCATTTGTAGTCTGTAGACATAGATTTACAGGGTGAGAGTGTCTTACTCATTATTGGATTTTACAACCTGGATTTCTCAGGAATCTGCTATAGACCTGAATTCACTTCTTAAACCTGAAGCAGACTAAAGAATTAACTTGAAGATAGAAGTTAAAATTCTCAGTAATGGAGATAAGAGCCTTATCATTTTTGTAGAAAGTACCCAAGCGTATCTGTATACTATCTCCCTGTGTTCTAAATGAGCTGTGGCTCTGAGCCAGCCGGGTTCTGCGTTCTTATCAGCCTCCATGGTGTGCACATAGCAACACACCACAAGAAGATAAAGGTTCACTGATCTCTGCAGCATGGCAAGAGTTTTGATGAAGATAGTAAAAATCCACATGGTAAGGATTTAACCCCGTTGGTAATAATTTCAATTGAGAACACTTTCCTCATTTTTCTACCTATTTTCCCACACACTTTTGCCTAGGACCATGGCATGTTAGTGTGTATGTTCAGTGTGTTACACAATTATACACACATGCATACACACAAGGGGTGTCAGCATCCATATCTTGATAAACAGAAGAATTCTATATACACTATCCTAGACTTCGCTTTGCTCTTTTACTTTAGAGTGCGTCTTGGAGATGTTTACATATTGGCATATATAGATTAACTTGTCTTTTTCTAAAAATTAACAAGATTAATGCACGCATTTTATTTTTAAAGTATTAAAAGAGTATAAATGGGAATGAAGTGAAAACTAGGTGTCCCTCCAATCTCAAATCTTTGCCCCACCGCCACCCGCCCCCACTCTCAGCACCGTGTCTTTGCCCAAAGGCAGTTGTTAAATAGAACTAATGTAAATACAGGGTGGGGCAAAAGGAGGTTTACAGTTGTTCATCTGAAAAATAATACAATAATTAATAGATAATAGTACAAGAATAAACTCTGTGTTTAGCATACTCACAACTGTAAACCTCCTTTAGCCCCACCCTGCATAAATATATATGGACAAAGAGTGAGAGAGAGGATTTAAAGATGGCTGCAAATTATTGGCTCCCCACCCACACACAGGTGGAGTCTGCTTTTCTATCCCCTTGAATCTGACTGGCCCTGTCACTGCTTTAACCAAGTGAATATTGCAGAGAACATCAATGACTGTTCTGGGCTAAAGCTTCGGAGGGAGCTAGCTGCCTGCTTCTCCTCCTTGGAAATTAGATGTCAAGTAAGAAGGCTCACTACTCAGAAGCCGACATGCTATGAGGATCATTCTAATCACAACACAGTCCACACACAGTGTTCAGGACCAGGGTATCCACACCCTCATCATAAAGCATGGTATCGAATTCAGCTGGTTTAATATATATATATATATACTATGGCTGGTCTTATAGCTTTTTTTTGCAGTTTTGACAGGTTCTATATGTGCTTGTGTGTATTTTTTCTGTGAAATATCTGCTCATTTAATTTATTCTTCAGATTGCTCTTCTTTTAGTGAGTTTTATATAATGAGAAAATTACTTTTATTCTATGAATAAATTGTTAACTTTTAGTTAACAACTTTTTCATGTTAATATTAGTTTCTTCCCATGTTTCTTTCAGCTATTTTATATTTTTATGTTTTAAATTTAATATTTAGAATATCTTTAATTTCTATAGCAGTCATAAATGACATAGAGATCTAGTCACTTTTCCAGGTGGCTATTTTTCTCTGATTATTTAAATGCAAGCTTTGTATACTAAATCCTCAGGTCCATTTGAATTTTTTCTTCTGTCTTTTGACGCAGGCATTGGATTTAGTTTATTTTCAATCTGATAATTTTCAATATGAAATAATAAAATCATTTGACATCTGTAGATGCTATTAATAAATGTGAGTTAATATTTCAACAAAAAGATTCTAGCAAGGTTCATATAAATTCAAAATGGTCATCAAATTATAATAATATAAAATTATTCTTCAAAACCTGTAAAGATATTTTTAGAAGTTCACATTCTCTGAAGAACAACAAAAAAAAAGAAATGGCTCTTTTCTTTAATGCTTGAAACACAATAGTATATTTTGTAACTTTTTGAATCTGCAAGTTAATTATAAATTCTCAAGATACAAAATGAAAGGTTAAGTTGTTTGAGCAGACATGGGCCAATTTTCTCTGGAAAAATAAAAGTAGCCATTGAAATATATAATTACTTGAAATCATAAGGAAAGCAGTACTCATGGTTCCATTGCTTTGTATTATAGTTTTTCTGCTTGATATTATAATTCATTTTAAAATGAATGTTCTTCTTTCCCCCATGAGTAGTGAGTTTAATTATTAAAGCAAAAATATCACAGTGCATTGAATATAATGTGTGTTAAGTAAATGTCAGATCAGTGATATGAATGCATAGACCCACTGCCACAGACTTTTATTTGAAATTTCATCAAACTCCCAAAGTCAAAGACAAAGCATGCCATGAAAAAAAAACTAAAGATCACTGTACAAAATTGTCAAAAGTATTGTTTATCATTGCCACACACGGCCAGACCAAACATAATGATTTGGAAATTAATTAAGCAGTTATATATAACTACTATATTATTCACCTATTTTTTTCTCTATATACACTTACCTTTTAATTAATTTATTTAACTGAAACTCATAGACACAGACAACAGTATAGTGGTTACCAGAGGAAAGTAGGTGGGAGAGTAGTAAAGGGTGGTGGGGACCAAATATCCAGTGACAAAAGGTGATTTGACTTTGGGTGGTGGGCACACAATGCAGTATACAGATCATGTATCATAGAAATGTACACTTGAAACCTATATGATACTATTAACCAACGCCCTCCCTACATTTAATTTAAAAATATTGCAAACATTTCTTAGTTAAAATTTATTCGTAAACTATTTATATCTATGCTCTGTGCTAGAATCTGGAGATAAGATGAAGAGCAGACAGAGCCCTTAACGGGTTTTTATTCAGGACATTGAGTAAAGACTTACTAGGAAAAAACACAAGCAGTGCTATCCTAAAGGTATGTACACGGGATTAGAGGAAGGGGCATCCAATGCACACAATGGTTTGGGAATAACTTGCACACAGATCGGCAATAGAGCTGGTTTGTGAAGTAATGGGGGAAATGCACTCCAGAAAGAGGGAACTGGGGTTAAATGGCACTGTGGATAAGCTAAACAAGCAAACAGAAAATCTTTGTTGGTTAGGAAATGAGTTCTGGATTTAGGATTAATAACTATGTGTTTCACTGACAAAAGTTGGTATATAGTTTTTTCTCCTCTTTTTTCTTTTGTCCTGGCGAAGATAAGTCAGAGACCTTTGCAGTTCTTGTTCTGTGCCGCCCCGTGTATTAAAGTATATACAAAAGAGAAGCTTAGCTTTGCTATTCACCAGCCCGAGGCGTGGAACTCCTATTGAAAAGAGAAGGAAAGGACTTCTGTGAAAGGCAGTAGCACTTTATTTCTCAAGGTAAAAAATAACCATGTAATAGCAACGTAAATATATGACTGTTGACAATGTAAGTGCCATGTAACCATAGAGTAATTATCTAGTTCTCTCCTTTTTTAAAACAAAGACCAAGCTGAAAATCTAAGAGCTGCAAGTTGCATGATGATTATTCCGTTCATTACTTGGTAACTGGAAGTATAATTATCAAGTAATCTGCATGAGCATAATTACGTATTTACATAGTCTTTGCCATGTAATTATAGAGGAGTTCGGTGATTATACAGTACACTCCTTGAAAAAGAAAGTGATACCAAAAAACAAAAAAAAAATCTGTGTGAAGTAGTCATCTCAAAGAGAAAAAATTAAACATGAGGATGATTTATCTTAGAAAAGTCCTAAATCATAATATAAGTGAAAACAATAAAAATTAGGTCAATTTTCAATCATGAAAACAACCAGAGTCCATTTCATGAATTCGGAAGCCTGCTGAGATAGATGGTCAAATCATTTCGTCTGTTAAAGTGCCCAAGAAAAAGAGTAGAATTTGCTTTCTTATTTCAAAATGAAGAGTTTGTATGTTTATTAGTCTAATCATCTTTCTCTCAGTCTTCTTTCTCTGATGATTAAAATCTCAAGGATCTTTTTAAAAGTCTGAGGTGTTTAATAAGTATGTAAGAAAAATGAGAAGGAATAAAACTACATAATATTGATCACTTAACAAAGTTCTGAGGCTTTTTCTTGCTACAAAGAAAAAGAATATTAACTGCTTTTTTTCTGAAGATCTTTAATATGGATGGTTTATAAAATTATGCTCTGGAATTTTTAAGCATTTTGGTCACTGCATCCATATTATTAAAATCTCTTGCCCTGGCTGAGTAGCTTAGTTGGTTGGAGTATAGTCCCGATGCACCAAGGTTACATGCTGGTACAGGTTTGATCTCAGGTCAGGGCACATACAGGAATCAACCAATGAATGCATAAATGGGTGGAACGACAAATCCATGCCCCCCCCCATCTCTCTCTTTCTCCCCCCCTTCCTCTTTCTCTGAAATCACACATAAATAAGTAAATTACAATCTCTATTGACTGGTTATTGACCACAATACCCTTGCTTTCTGTTTGCAGTGGAGATTTAGGCCACAGTCAATGACTGAATGGCATATTCTGTACAATGAAGACTATCACTTAAGGAAGTCCATTGTATGAAATCATTTGCATAAAGCATCATTTTAGTCAGAACTAAATTAAAAGCAACTTCTTTTTGTAATAAATTGTAAAAATATAGATAAAATCAACACAAATTGAAACTTGTGATTATTTCAGATTGGTCACTGTCCTTTAAATAGAGGTATTCTCTCAGTATTTATACCAGCTGCTAACAATCTTGGTTACTGATTCTTTTGGTTCTCTAAACGCTATTTAGTGCATTCACATTTTAATTTCCTGCTATTTTTTAGAGTTAAAGTAACATCTAAAGATCATTGATTGGCAATAAGAAATAACTTCAATATGAGACAATCAGAACATGAGGTTTGGGGGAATCTTCATTCCAGAGAGTATATAAGAGACATTAGATCTGTAGCCATTCATATTTTTGCTGGAAAAAAATAAAAAAAAAACAACACCCAACATTGTGTCTTTAAAGAATGTCTACTCCTAAATTAACAACCTAACAAATGTTCAGGGTTTATTCCTGTGTCTCTGTCAAATGTTTATTTCTTTTGTAGGATATAATCTTTTCCCCTGGACACAGTAATGATAGCTTAACACAGAAAACCTCCCAAAAGGTAGCAAGATGCCTCCTAACTCCTCTGATGTCTGCTGCCTAACTCAAAAACCCATTACTCTCCCAGCCAAGGAAAATAGAAGTGGTACCTCCCTGACAACCTGCCCTGGGCCCTGCATATCACAAACACATTAAAATAATTTATACAGTAACACACATGGCAACTCCTTACTGGGGATTTGCCCATAAATCACACCATACCAGCTCCCTAGAAACTCTTTACAGCTCTTGCCCTGTGTCCTTGAAACAGAAATCAATTTTCTTTGAATGCCATGGTGGCTTGTGAGGTATGCCTCTGCTCTCATCCAAGATGGGCAAAGCTTGGAAGTGCAGGGAAGACATAGGCCCCAGGGCAGTTAAGTAAAGGAAAAAAACCCACAAATGAATAATGTTATTTCTTCCTTTGCAATGGCATTTGAATGCAATAGTTTCTTGTATAATGAAGTGTCCTGTTCTGATAAAAACAGGCATCCATTTCCCTGTTCATCTTTTTCTTCTCTTTTATTTTATTCCCATTCCTCCCCGCCTCCTTGCTTTGGCAATCAACAGCTTGTTCTCTGTATCCTTGCTCATCTTTTATTTTCTACATTTCAACATGGCAACTGAGGAATATTATACAATATTAAACAATTTATGAGGCGCACATATGTAGGTCTAGATTTTTGAAAAACTAAATGTAATTTTTTCAATAATTAAATTTTGAAAGTGTTTTATTCAAATTATTATATTAACATTTTATATTTATTATTTATAACTAATACTTTATATTTTTTCAAATGGATAATTTTGAACTTTTAGAAATAATAGCTTTTTAAAATCTAAATAATTATTTTTTTATTTTGTAATATTTATATTTTAATCAAAATACAATCTAGTTTTGAATATTCTGCATACAATTACATGTTTTAATTCTGACCATTACTCTCAAAAGAACAAAAATGTGAAAATATTTATTACAAAAACAATTTGTAGTTTTAATTAATTTAAGATAAGAAAAAATTCATGGAATGCATAATAAATTAATGAATTGCATATGCCTTCATTTTATACTCATCAGACACTTATCAATGGAATACACAGATGTGCAATAATCATGAAATTCAGTTACATTTTTCCAGCATTTAGTCATATAAAAACCACAACTTTGAACATGTTTTTCAGTTTTGACATTATGAAGGTATATTAATCAAGACAAGAGGATAAAACATCCTTGATTTAACATGTTCTTAAGTCTGATTTATTGCTCTTAAAAGTTTAGACAGAAGGTATGTGGGTTTCCATTTTTGTGTCTTGTCCTGACCCTCTTACTCTTGTCAACATGGCATGTTTTTGAAGTGAGGCAACGCTGCTCCCATCTCAACCATAACCACCACATCCCTCTCTTTCTACAGTGATCTACCAGGGACTGCCTGTACAATACAGGACAGAGAATGCTATCAAGAGAACAAGCTGAGGTTAAAACAACAGGATGGAGGGGGGGGGGGGGAATAAATGAGGAAAGAGAAAATGTAAGCAAATTCAGATTAACATATCGGATGAAAATTCCATGTAGGAGACAGTGAACAGCAGAATTGACACAAAGAAAATGAAGTCATCAGCGTGGAAGGCAAACTTGAAAACCTGCCCAAGATGAAGAGAAAGATGACAGATGAAACCACTAGAGAGAGGAAAATGGTCATGCAGAAACAAGAATGGAGATATAACACAGAGATAATAAGTATTCCAGAATTTTTTCATGAAAAGGAAAGGAAAACCAAGAGAAAAATTTCCTTGAGCTAAAAAGAAAAATTTGCAACAACAAGTTGAAAACATTCACTGCATTGCCTAAATATATCCTGGCACAAAAAAAAAAAAAGAAAAGAAAAAGAAAAAGAAAGATTAACAAAAAAGAGAAAAGAAATAATTTCTGCAAGCATCAGGCAGAGTAGGAGGTGAGGGAACACAACTGCAAAGAAACAACTATTGAAGTCACCTTGGACTTCTTGGCAGCAAATGCCCAAGACAATATGCATAATGGTTAAGGCACAGAAATGAAGTCTTGCAGCCTGGTTTCGACTCCTGATGCTGATCTTAGCTGTGCCTTTTAACCTCTGTAAATAAAGTTTCTCATCTGTAAAATGGGGGGAGTAGTATGCATGATAAGGCTTTTACGTATGAAAACTGTTTATTACAGGGCCTATAGAGAGTACTCAGTAAACTATGTTCAATGACATTATTATTGGCTCCATACATGTAAAGTATTTAAGACTAAAGTAAGTGTGATGCCTTTTGAAGGAGCTATTTAAATTTATGCCAGTCTCTTCTATGCTCTTGGTATGGAAACATAGTCACCTTAAAGAATTTCTTTTTATTTGTGAAAAGTATACTTGAATGATCCCCTATTATGTAAGTAGTGCATACATGTATGCATATTTTGTATGCTATGTAAGTGCTGTTGTGTAAGTAAAGGTGAAGGGACAGAGCAAAGCAGACCTCTCATTAAATAATCAAAGTGACAAATGAATTGGTGACAAAACCAATCACTGAGGATTGGTGACAAAACCATGAATTGGTGACAAAACCAATCACTGAGGAAGAGGTGGAGCACCTCTGTATGGAATGAACCCAAAGCCAGTCCACACCTACCTTTTGATAATTGAAGTTTGTGTGAGCTGTTAAAGTGGGCCAAGGTGGCCCCAAACAAGAATCTATCTCACTGGAAAAGAAAGGCAAGGAGAGCACTAGAGAGAAATCCCCATGTTTGCCCATGTTGGTGGCTCAGATTCGTCAGAAAAGCTGAATGTTGAGTGGTTACCTTTGGGCCCCACAGAGGAGCAAGAACCTGGCCAATGCAAGAACCTGGACCATTAATGGTTTCCCTATAGTAATGGATAGGAGTGCCCTGGGGTGGGGGTGAGGGCCAGGCCAATCCCCAAAATGACATTCTGTCTAGGAAAAAAGAAATAGTAGTCACTGACATCTGGAAGCAAGAATGATCCATTTCTCTGGAAACCTCAGCACAGGGAAGACATTAGGAACCGAAGACAGCAACCAGAAAACATGAATATGTGATCACAGGAGTCAATGGGTCAAGACATAACAGTTAAAAGTGCTTGTGAAATTAATAAATAAATGTGTCATGAGAGTTAACATTTCCCCAACCGCCTACCCCCAGCTACAGTATATCAAAATTCCCACACTACTGATTTATATATACCTTATTTGAGAGTTCATGGAGAAAATTGTTCTTGTCTGCAATGAATTACCTATATTTTGAGTCCTTTCTAATATACTGTCACAACTCAATTATACCCATTACCATCCTGGAAAACCTCCCACCCGGTTCCCTGTAACCCATTAAACATTTAGTCAGAAGAACTCCCAAATCCATTAAAAATAACATCAGACTCACAAAAACTAAGATACAGTTTTCTTCAAATTCAGGAACAGACTGTCTTAGAAAATCAAGTGTGGGAATTTTTATGATCTTTTATGATTAAATATAAGTCAGTCCTGACATTGTTGACCAGGCCAAGTGTCTTCAGAGCTTTTGTATCTTTAGGCACTCAATGTTTTTACATTGTCTGGTATTCCCCCATCACAAAGAGAAGGAGCTGGAAAACCCATTCATACCAAGGTGTTGTGAAGTGGCATTTAATTATTCTCAGAATTAAAATATGTATCAGAGACCACCCCGTCTGACCTACACGATATAGTAATCTATGCTTGAGAAGCAACCAACTCCCAAGAGTCAACTCTGGACAAGCTTTTCTCAGAAAGCTCTGACCTCCTTGGGGTCAGAGATACCTCTTTCAACTTTCACCTATTACCTTTGACTCCACAGACTATGGCCAGTCTTATGCACAACAGCTCTCCAGGTATTTGAAGAAAGCTATTTTCTTAAGTAGCTCTTTTACTGACTTAAATAAGTTTGGTAATTCCAACTTCTCCTCTTACGTCATGCTTTCCAGATGACTACCATCTTACTCTCTTGTCTCTGTTTTTTAGTTTGTAAGAATTCTCCTCCAAGTATGCCACTCAAAAGAGCTTCATTCTGACAACAATTTCTTTGAAGGTGTCATAGTATTTGGGGAAGAGCTCAGCCCTTAAAACCATATATAACCCTGGTTCTGAACTACCAGCTGTGTGGTCTTGAGCAAGTTACATAACTTCTCTGTTTTCTCATCGGTAAAAGAAGAATTGTGCCACCAGATAAAATCATATTGAAGACTAGATACAATCAGCCCAGCCAGTGTGGCTCAGTGGTTGAGCAAAGACCTATGAACCAGGAGGTCATGGTTTTATTCCCAGTCAGGGCACATGCCCAGGTTGTGGGCTCCAGTGTGGGGTGTGCAGGAGGCAGCCAATCAATGATTCTCATCATTGATGTTTCTAACTCTCTCTCCCTCTCCCTTCCTCTCTGAAATCAATAAAAAAATATTAAAAAAAAAAAAAAACTAAACAAAGTCAAAGTGCCATAAAAGCATAGCCCTCAGCACAGGGAGATAAAATCTCAATTATATCTATTACTAAAGGCGCAGTGCATGAAATTTGTGGAAGAGTAGGCCTTTACAGCCCCTGCTGCCCCAGCTGCCTCCCACCCTCCCAGCCCTAGCTGCCTCCATCCAGGTCATCTGGACAGTTGTTCTGCTGTTCGTTCAGTCAGTTGATTTGCATATTACACTTTTATTATTATAGATTATTATGTATCACTATTGCTGACTAAAAAATGATGACGTGAAAAAAATGTCTGAGTTGCTTTATATAACCAGGTGGGTATATAAATATTCTAGAAGCAAGAAACTGAGTTTGCAATATCTCCCAAGAGTGACTTCTCTGTTTTCAGTATTCTTTCTTCTGGCTCCAATTCAAAGGTACAGATTAATCCATTGTTTTTTTGTGAATTGACACTTTCTATATTTCAAGTATTTCAACTCTGGGAATTGAACACTAAAGTTTTCTAAAATCCCAAAGTAGTGCTTGGGTTTTCTAATTTTATTTGAAATAAATGATCTCCCAGGTCATAAATTTACTATATCATCAACTAGCTCTGCTCACAGGTGCTATGAGAGAGATTTGTGTTATTGATGACACTAAATCTATACCAAACACCTCACTCTTGCTGTAGAAATTACCATGAATATGACACAATTCTGGAGTTTCACGTCTAAGTGTTCCATGGCAGGGATAATATCCAGAGCAAGAGGGCGGGGGTGGGGAGAGAGAGAGAGAGAGAGAGAGAGAGAGAGAGAGAGAGACCCATTAGATCTGCTCAAACACTAAAAATTGAGAGGCTCTCCTGCTCCCACTGTTGACTTCTGCACAGATGGCCTCTAGGAGGCCATGTTCTAAAATGAGATGGCATTGAAGCAATTGAATTTTAAAATCCTAAATACTCGAGAATGACAATGGATCTCATTTATGGGAAACACTTTATGGGAAAAATTTTGACCTTAAAAACTTCTTTCTTCCTTGACTAACTTCTTCCCATATCGGGATCTGTTGGTTTAGAGCTCTAAGAAAAAACGGGAGGTGGATGAGGCATCCTAAAATTGTAGAACTGATAGTACTGGTCTCAGCATACATCAATCAGACCATCAAACCTCAGAGGGAGGGCAGGGGAGGGTGGAGGGAAGGAGGCAAGATCAACCAAAGGACTTGTATGCATGCATATAAGCATAACCAATGGACACAGACACTAGAGGGGTGAGGGCATGAGCAAGGGGCTGGGGGGTAATGGGGGGATAAGGACACATATGTAATACTGACACATATGTAATACTTTAATCAATAAAGCAAACAAAAAGAGTGAGTAACTGGTTGGAAATGGCTGAAACAGAGACCTAGAAGACTCCCCAGAGACTGACCACCCAAGTCTTTGCCTTATCTCGGCACACACATTGGTGATGGCTCTGTCACCTGCTTTGATGCTCACTTTTCATGGTCCTTCCTGAACCTGACCCCTGCCAAGACTACCACCTCTTACTCACATACTGTCCAAAGAGGGCACTCAACCATCCCTGACTGAACTACCTTTTATTTCCTGCAGCTTGCAACCCCCATGCATGGACCCATCCCCTTGAGCTCATCCCTAAATGAAAGTCCTCCCTGGGCCTTCCCAAAAGATATTCTGAGCTCCCAACCTGCCTTCCATTCCTAACATCAAGCGGTGTCCTGTAGTGCAGTCAAACTTCCCTTTAAGATTCAGGTTACAAGTTAGCTCAGAGCCACAGGCTAGGCATCAAGGACCAGTTCCTCTTTCTGTCTGGAGAGCTAGAGCTCCCTCTGCTCCCACTGGCCAGAGCTCCTCACTGGCCCCACAGTGAAGCCTCACAGGTCTGGTCCCAGATTCCATATTATCTACCAGAAACTGTTCCAGTTTCTCACCAGCACTTCCAACTCAACAACTGAACCCTTCATCCTCTCTGCCAAACCTGCTATTCCTCCAGGGTCATTCTCCTCCATCCACAGAACTGGTTTGTTCCTGTCCTCCCACGCTACCACTTATATTGCATATACTTTTCTTCCATCGTAAAGAACCAGCGAGGTTATTTTATTATATCACCTACATGACAAAGATAAATAAATCTCTTATCAAAATGTACAAGGCATGCAATATGAAACAGTGACTTTTATAGCACATGAACAGATGCACTCTGGTCAATTGTGTATGTTTGCACTCAACTGCATAAGCCCAAACTAGCCTATCCCCCTGGACCCCTTCCCCATTCCCGGTCCTCACATCCCATCAGCCACTAAGTCTTGCCAGTGCTACCTCCTAAATGATTCTCTCCAGCGGCTCTCAACCTGTGGGTCGCGACCCCTTTGGCAGTCGAACGACCCTTTCACGGGGGTCGCCTAAGACCATCCTGCATATCAGATATTCACATTACGATTCATAACAGTAGCAACATTACAGTTATGAAGTAGCAACGAAAATAATTTTATGGTTGGGTCACAACATGAGGAACTGTATTTAAAGGGCCAGAAGGTTGAGAACCACTGCGTCTACTCAATGCATGTGTATCCATTTCCACCGTCGCTTACACAGGACACTATCATCTCTTCAGTAACTTCTTCCTTTGCAGTCTGGGTTTTCTCCAGACTATGCTATACAGTGCACAGAGTGAGCGTGGCATGCACTGGTTCTCCTCTGACCTCTGTAGCTCCTTCTCCTGCTAGTCCAATCCTGGGGAACCACACTCCCAGCAGGGACATTCTGTCATGCCTCTAAGATTCGCACAGGTTGCTCCTCTACGCCAAATGGCCAACTCCTTTCCCATGGCTAACTCCTGCCCCTCCTCAGGTCTTGGCTTAGATATTACTTCCTTCCTTGTCACTTCAGACTGTCTCTGTGCCCACAGGTGCCCTGCAGTCAGCCCACACCATGCTTGCCCCCTTGGACTAAGTACTGGAAATTCCCACTAACCTGCAGTGTGCTCTGCTAGGGCTCGGCTCAGAGAGGACAGGGCCTGGGTCTTGTTTACTATTGGACTCTCTGCCGGAGACATGGTAGGGGTTCCAGGAAAGTTGGTCTAATTGAATGAAAATTTATAAAATATTCAAGGACACTTGTATGATACCTTTTTTATACACAAAAGTGAAGTTTATGCCATATTATTAGCAAGGCCGATGCCTTGTAATGATGCATTTATGAGTTTAGGACTTTGTTAATGTTTCAACTCTGTGGCTATGGAACAGATCAAATATATCTGCCTCTCTGTGACTGGGTCTAGTACCCATATTCTATGAGCCTGTGGAAGAAAACAGCAACACCTGATATGTGTATACTGCTTTAGAGTTTACAAAACCCTTTCAAATACACCAATCTAATTAACTTTATTCATGCTATGTTCCTCTAATTATCCATTACATTTTATGCATTCTAGATCAACGTCTTATTTCTAAGACCTCTTCTACCAGAAACTTGATGCATGGGCAATATGACTAAGCATAACTGACCAAAGCAAATGGTGTTAATAATTCAACAGTCTTTTCTATCTTGCTTTGCCCAAGGTTGTGTCCACTCCAATAAGTGAAAGGGCTACTTCTTAACCTCCCTAATGCTCCCAAACATTGCAGGCTACTACCTCCTCGGTGTCACGGTTCCAACATCCACTTCATGAAGCATGCTATGCCACCAAGCAGCAAATTTCACGAGGGCCGCACTGTAGCCTCAACTTTCTCTTGAGCCATTTTATTCTCCTCCCAACTTACCTACCTGCCTTCAGCCTGAGACCCTTTGGTTCACTCTTTTCTGCTGTCCAAGTGGCTTTTCAAAACCATAAATATCACCATGTCACAGTCCGCTTTAATACCCTTCAGTGGTTCCAGCTCCCCAGGCAGCTTCCCCAAGTGTGCAATGCCTGTGATGACCTGCCGACTGTCCACCTCATGCTCCCTGACCCCTGCACACGATGCCCCGCATCAAGTTGTTAACTGTCTGTGAGCACATCAAGCTGTTTCCTGCTTTTATCCATTTTCAAAGACGTTTCTCTATTTGAAATACACTCTTCTGCTCAATCAACATCAGGAACTCCTACTGATCCTTCAGAAACCTCCAACTCTAAAAGGCCTCTCTTCTGTCCAGGAAAAGCTGATCGTCTCCGTTGGACCTGCCACTGTACTTTATCTTCACTTGTTGTATTGGTGGTAGCCATGTGTTTGCACATCTGTCACTCCTTTCGAGCTATCAGTTGCTAGAGAACAATTCTTAGTTTCATTTTTCATTGTATCCCCCTGCCTGGCACATCATACCGTAGGTATCTTTACTCAATGAACTAAGAAATCAGTCATCAGAAGCAGCAGAGATTCAAAATTGTGTTATAATGTTTCCACACACATTAATAAGGCACCAACACTGATTCTCCACTTGGTTTTGATTAAAGCCAGAGGCACAGTAGTGGGACCATCCAAAGAAAAACCCTCATGGTCATTAACCTTCCTGAGAAACCCTCATTTTTCCTGCCACTTGTTTTACTAACTCTTATGACTATTCACCAGTCCAGCCCATTAAAAATCATAAAGACCCATAGGAACTGCACACCGCTCCAACTTGTCCTAAAACACTAACGTTACCACATAAATGCTGTGAAAAGTCCACCATTAAACAGAGTCCACCATTAAACCAACATAAGGAGAATTATAAAGTGAAGCCAAGAATTGATCTGGGGAAAAATATACATTTGTCTCAGAACTCAAGATGCTTCCAAAAAAGAAAAGAAAAAATACCACCCACACAGTGTTCCATCAGCTAACTTTGCTGATGCATTTGTTTTTGACAGCATTAGCACCAAAATTAATGCAAAATTAATACATATCTAAGAATTTAGCATAGCAGGGAGAGGGTGGGGGAAACCATGAGTTTCTAGCTGAATGCTTCAATTGACGCAGTTTTACAGAAATTACATTTGATGGGGAGGAAAATCATTTGACCACTTCCACATTTGATGGACAGTATCATGCTTTCGACTTGACACGTCCACAGGAGTGAGAAAAGTACACGCCTTGAGACTTGCTATTTGTTCACAATCTCTGCGTCTAACATTCTGTAGCAACTCGTTTGGAATATTAAACTGCAGCAACTTATTCAAACTTCTATGAAGCTGCCAAGGAAAATGAGATGCTCTGACTGGAATAACATGTTCTAAGTGCTCTGCAATGTAAAAGAGGTGTTATTCTACTTCCACTGTACCCAGGGAATTACACAGAGTTTGCCCCCAATTATCTTCAATAGTGTGTCCATGGACTTCCATAACATTTGTTCTTTCAAAATCTTATTTCATTTGAAGGGACAGTAAGCAGTCAATAATTTGTTTCATCCAATTGATTTGTCTGGAAGGATATTTTTTGTCTCTATCTTTTTATATCGTAATGCTTTATTTGATCATGATAAATATGCTTTACTCCACAAAGACATAAGAAAGTTTTCTGTGATTTCATTATAAGAAAGTTTGCTCTTCACATGAAAATATTTTTATTGTATAGTTTTTATTGTTACCTATTAGGAGGGGAGAGGGATGGACAGGGCTGGGATGTCAAGGTTTATCAAATGTTTCCCTGATTCAAAATAGTTTTCTATGTCAGTGAGAAGCAATTCCATAGAATTGAATATATGTTTGGATTTTTTAATAATGAAATATTAGGAATAAATCCAACTGCTATAAAAACCAACCCCTAAGAATAATCTAGAGGCAAATCAATATTTGCTGGTGGCAGTGATCCATTCAAGGTGCCAGCCCCTATTGTGACTTAATCTCCACAATAGCCCACAGCACATTACAAGGACATTTATGGGTCTTATATGCTCTTATCTGCCTTGTTGTGGAATCAAACAAACAAACAAACAAATAAAAATTAGTCTCAAGAGTAAAGAAAGAAAAAACAAGATCTTTCTTATCATTTTTTAAAAATTATTATTTTTTGTTAATCTTTACCCAAGGATATTTTTCCATTGATTTTTAGGAAGAGTAGAAGAGAGAGGGAAAGACAGAGAGAAACATCAGTGTGAGAGAAACAAATTGATTGGTGGCCTGGGCCAGGGAGGAGCCTGCAACCAAGGTACATGCACTTGACTGGAATCAAACACAGGATCCTTTGTTCCAAAGGCCGACGTTCTATCCATTGAGTCAAACCAGCTAGGGCTCCTTTCTTAACATTTTTGTAAGAGTAGATTCAACAAATAAATATTTAGGGGGAAATACCTAGAATTCTTTTATAAGCCTAAAAAAGTATAATTAGAAGCAAAAGATTGAAATGTATTTTCCCTTTGTATCTTTCTTTCCTAATGTACTTTTGATAAAAACAAAATTGTATTTCTGTTTTTTTTCCCAACTATAATCAGCTGCTAATGAATATGATGAATAAAAGTCGCTGTACTCAGGGATTTTATGATAACATGCATTTGAAAAGTCTCAATCATTCAATATCAAGAATGTGATAGAGTAATCTATAGTCTACAGTGCACCATCTCAGAGACAAATACTCCTAATTTTTCCATGTGCTTTGGATCAATAATATGAAAGAATCAAGTCAAACTTTAATACTCAAAAAATAATTATTTTTTTAACTAACTGCTTGTTATAGAACTAAAATGCAAATAAATTAACTCAGCCTGTTTGTTTTTTTCAGCTTGGAAATTTACAATAAATATGAAAATGTAAATAAGTTGTAAACTAGAATTTTATTTAGATTCATTCAATACCTCATACTGAACAAAGAAAAGATTTTTTAAATATATAAAGTAAAACACAAACTTAAAGTAAGCCTTAACATATCCCATCTTGGTAACACTTAGTTTACAATTAGGGATTTTAAACCTTAAAAATGAATTTTTATTTGCCCTAATATACTGTATTCACAAGAAATATGCACCGCTGCATGGAGGTAAGGTTCTATTGATTTGAAAGTTTTGCTAATGTTATTCCCTGTACTAGATTAGTTCATGTAGAAATAAAACAAAGGAACAAAATCAATATTGTTTCATTGTGGAGTTTTAGGCAAGAGGTACTAATTGAAATTAGAATTCAATCAGGAAAAGCTTTTCAAGGGAAATTTAGCGCAAGATCTTTAAGTAGGCCCAAGTAATAAGACAATCAATTTGCTTTCGTTTTGCTAATGTTATTCCCTGTACTAGATTAGTTCATGTAGAAATAAAACAAAGGAACAAAATCAATATTGTTTCATTGTGGAGTTTTAGGCAAGAGGTACTAATTGAAATTAGAATTCAATCAGGAAAAGCTTTTCAAGGGAAATTTAGCACAAGATCTTTAAGCAGGCCCAAGTAATAAGACAATCAATTTGCTTTGTTTTGTTTTTTTTCTTTCTTTCACTCTACTTATTTTTTTAAACTAAGATAAGAGAAAGAGCAATAACTACCCAAGTGTAAGAAAAAATGGTACTTCAACAGTGCTGGGAAAGTAAGATAGGGGAATAGACAATTGCCAGTTTGGGTAAAAATTGAATTTAACAGAATAATTTCTCACATCTCTAACTTGTAAATCAGCATTTTCTTCATTCTGATGTGAGCATAAAACAAGAGATACCTAGAGTTAAGTGGAGTGAAATAAATAAATAAATAAAAACACTGGTTCTGGCCACAGGAGAACTGGGCAACTCCTCTAAGTAATAATAATAGAAGACACTCTACATGGAAATAAGGAGGTTATTTGTGTCCAATAAAAAAATTGTAAAGTATAACCTATTTTTAATAAGTTGCCTATGTTGTTTGTAAGGAAAGCTGCTTGAGGATGTGATAACTGAGAAAATGTCCTAGACTGTATTAATTAGCTAACAAGGGGGAACATTCGTGAAGTTTACTGAGTAGCCTACATGGTGAAAATGGACCCCCACAGGGAGGCTGGCCAACTGTTGACCAGAAGCTCTAGGGCTGTATCTATACAAAGACATGAGCCCTGGGCCAGGTGAAACAACAATATTCAATCCATTCCATTACTATTTATAAAACAAAGAATCAAAACAGTATCTCCCTAAGCCATGGGGGAGGAATAAAATCCTCATGTTTGTAACCCTGCGTGGACAGCATATCTCAATGGAAGCGAAGGACAGGTAAGAAGAAAAATGTGCGACTTCCAATGGGAATGAGGCAACCAGGAAACAGACATCCCCCTAATAGGATTCATATTTTTCTTCTATAATTTAATTCAGTAAGTAAATTAAGTCATTTATAATCCAACAATGTATATGAGATGGCAAAAGTAAAGCCCGAAACACTATGAAACACTTTGTGCAGGAATTTAGTAGAATATTTAGTAGAATAACTAGGTAACTAGCTTAATATATCCTTTTAGTAAATTATAAATATATTAATATATTGCCTAATAAAAATATAAAATATACTAGAAAGTAATCCTATAACTTTAATCAGAATAAGAGATGTCAAATACACTTTGGGGCCTTTTTTTTAACCTTCTATTGTTTTTTTAATGCTCCTTCTATTGTTTTTTTAATGCATGTATTATTATACAGAAAGAAAACTTTCTTTTCATTCATGCTGTATGTCAGTTACTCATATTAAATACAAATCTATTGGAATGGGAAATATACTATCTGAACAGCATTCTTGTCACCTATGAATTAATTGCAAATTTAAAACTATATGCTATTGTAGTATGACACATGGAAGTATTTAGTATGCTTGCCAGGTATGTTTTAAGTCCTTAGAGTAAAAATCATTTTACTTAGTACAAAAAAATTTGCAGTGGAATCTACATAATTATAATTATTCATGCAAAATACTTCACACAGCTTCGTACAAAAACAAAGTGATTAAAAGACTGCCATTATGAAGGAACAGAAAAATATGTTTATAAGTTTAGTAGGTTGGTTAAGATCAGAATGTATATAAATTCCAAACCTAAAAATAAAAATATAGTTGTGATTTAGTAAAGTCAAAGTCTTGAATTGATCAAATTGATGCTTCTTAAAAGTTAAGATTGGTTTTCCCCAAAGAGCCAGTATTCAGAGAAATTCCCATTACCACCTTCTCCATCACACACCTACACTCCAAAGAGAGCAGAGCCTTTGAGATCACCATAGTTCACCTCCCTTTGAAGATCCTCTTGAATATAACACTGGCTGACATTACTAAATCTACCAGGAGTTGCAGCATGTAGAATAGCTTAATTACTACATCATCAAGCATTCTTTCATCCAGAACA
This sequence comes from Myotis davidii, assembly GCF_000327345.1. NCBI lineage: Eukaryota > Metazoa > Chordata > Mammalia > Chiroptera > Vespertilionidae > Myotis > Myotis davidii. The sequence continues at coordinate 714,413 of NW_006287546.1, read as the reverse complement.
GGCCCTCCAGGTGATTCTGACATGGATCCCATCAAGCCTTAGGCTACATCAGTGGTTTTCCAAGTGTGGTCCCTGAGCCAGCAGCAAGCATCACCTGACAACATGTGAGAAATGCAGATTCTCAGTTCCTACCTAGACCTATTGAGTCAAAAATTAATCTGTGTTAACACGCCCTCCATATGATTCTTATGCTAAAAGTTGAGACCCATTCCTCTATATCATACAACATCCTATTTTGGTCCTGAAGATGAAGTTAGGATGGAGAGGAGAACTATAGGGAGCATCTTCAATTCAGTTTAAAAATATGACGTGGTTTCAAGGAGGTGACAGCTATTTAAAGTCTATACCTCTCTTTATAGAAAAGAACTAGTGTAATGGCAGTGGTTTCCCTAAAGCACACCCTGGTTGGTATTCCCATGATCCACAGAGCCCTGCTTCACCCTTAATTTTTCTTTCTCATTTGGAAAAGAGGTCTTTTCAAGGTCATGCACTATTTACCCTTGTCTCTCCTTTCTCCAGTCACATAAGCCAGCACTAAGGAAGCTTCTGAGAGTTTGTTTGTTTGTTTGTTCAGTTCATCTAGTCTTTCTCTCTGAGGAAAATTGGCTTTTTCAGTTTGTCTCCTTTGCAGACATGGGATAGCAGGGACTAACATCAGTGTACCCCACAATCCCTGTCCCCTCCCTCTCCTCATCTGTGACTTTTCAGACTCATTTGCCCCCTGAATTTAGCACACTTGTTCACTTACCATTCACTGCCAGCCAACTCACTCCCTTCAGGCACTTTGCATTCATTGCTCTTCTACATGGAACATTCTAGAACCAAAGACTTACAAAGCTACTTCTTTCTGGTCATTTGACCTCAGCCTCAATGCCTACTCCTCAGAAAAACCATTCCAGAGCACATGGCCAACCTTAGCCTTAGGCATTCACGGCTTATCATTTCACTGTTTGATTTATTTACTCTCCCTCTGAAACGTACTCTTTTTATTTCTTTATTTGTTTGGACTCTTTGGATACAAATGTAAGTCCAATGAGAGGAGGGACCTTGTGTGTCTTGTTCACCATGCTGTACCCAACACCAAATAGCACCTGACACTGAAGAACTCTTTTAAGTGAAAATAAATGAAACCATTTCAATGCCATTTAATCAAAAAGAGTATTTGTTAAAGGATATAAGAATGTCTTGCCCAGCTGGTGTGGCTCAGTGGTTGAGCATCAACCGATGAACCAGGAGGTCACGGTTCAATTCCCAGTCAGGGCATAGGCCAAGGTTTCAGGCTTAATTCCCAGCATGAATGTGCAGGAGGCAGTCAATCAGTGATTCTCTCTCAGCATTGATGTGGCTATCTCTCTCTCCCTCTCTCTTCCTTTCTGAAATCAATAAAAATATATTTTTTTAAAAAATGAATGTTTCATAGAAATCTAGGAGAGTAACTCATTCATGTTCAGAAGAACTGGACTAAAAGCATGGAATTCAGGTCAGGCTCTCCTCTTCTCTCATGCTGTTCTCAATCTTTTCTCTCGAGTCATGTTTGCATAGCTCATATATCTGGTCCACATGGCAGAAAGAAGGAAACCACTATCTTTGAAGTTGTACCTGTTCCAGTTTAAGCCTGATAGAGAAAGAATGAATTTTCATTCTTATTTCCAAATCCAGAAATGTCGGGCAAGTACTCCATTTGACCCAACTACGACAGGTTCCCAACCATAGTGGAAGGGAGGAAAGTCATAGGAGCTCTATGGTATACTATTATGAATAGTATTTTTGTAACCACCTGGCTGGTGAGGCTCAGTGGTTGAGCATTGACCCATGAACCAAGATGTTGCAGATTCGATTCCTAGTCAGGTAACATGTCTGGGTTTCGGGTTTGATCCCCAGTAAGAGGCATGCAGGATGCAGCTGACCAATGATTCTCTCTCAACAATGATGTTTCTATTTCTCTCTCTACCTCCCTTTTCCTTTCTCTGAAATAAATTTTAAAAAGCAAGAAAATATCTCTGTAACCATGCATGTTTAGTAGGAGAGAAATAGTTCTTAAAAAACATAAGACATTTTTTTGAGAAAAGATAGATGCTGAGTAGACAAAGCCTTTAGTTACACTGTAGTTAAGCAATAGTAATTACACGGGGCCATTGGATGCTCACTGATAAACTATTGAGAGGCAATGTAGCATTTGAGGAGGGCTATAAACTTTACAGACAAGCTTCAAATCCTAGCCCTACCACCTAAAACCTGGGAGAAATGGGGCAAGATTATTCCCCATTGTGCCTCAGTCTTTCCTCTATAAAAGGAGGGCAACAGAAGGCTATTGTGAGGATGAATAAATACCGGAGAGAACTGCAGTGTCTGGTAGAGAGTAAGCTTTGAATGAGTCAATACAGCTTCCAAAACAGCCTAACAATTCAAAGGAAGCATTGACACTACAAAGTGCCACCAAGCAGAATGGTTATAAGCACACACTAACAAGCCATCTGCAAATGTATACAGTCAAAAGAAATGCTAGACACACGTCAGTTTTTTAAGATACATTTCTACACATTAGTAGAAATACTGTCATCTTGACGTGAAAATGGCAATCATTTGGGATTGTGAGTGTGGCTTTACGTATGTGAGAGGTAACTTTTCTCTATAAATGGACAGGTGACGGGATCATATGTGACCAGCCTCACTGCTCATGCTCCCCCTTCACACCCGCACACAACCGCTCTCAGCAGTCTCCTGGGGTCTCCTCCATCTCCTCACCAGGCCGCACTGACAGACTTGGTCCTCCACTGTGGACACAGAGGCAAAGTCTGGGAAAGCTGCTCCAGACAGAAAGATTGAGAGCCATCCCCGAAGAGCCTGTTTCTCCAGTTGCTGAAACTAGATAAATTATGGTGGCCCAGGGTGGCTCTAGAGTACGCATGTCCAACTCAAAGGCTAACAAGGGCCAAATAAACAGGTTTAAGTGTATGTGGCTGCACAAAAACAAAAGCTTCAATTTTCATTGAAACGTGGGTTTATTTCGATGGAGACATGCTGAATGCAAAGGGCTGAAATAAATGAATAATCATTAAGATAAAATAATTGAACATCTTAATAAAAATTAATATTTTTTCTTGAACATTAACTTACCAGACACTGAGTAACTGCACAAATTAAGAAGCGTAACGCAAATAAACCTATTTTTCTTCTTCTCTGAAGGGAAATATTTCCTGTTGCACACACCAAACAAGTCAGTCCAAGACTAAGGATGTGGCAATCGGCTGCTAAAATATTCACTGCTAGTTAGTGGAGAGAAATGGCGCGTCTGTATATAAGGCACATAGGGAAATGAATGCAACACGATTATAGTAATCAGTCATTAGTGAATGTAGTTTGTTATTAATAAATATGTACAACAGGACATTGTAAAAATTAAGTTACAAAATTTTTATTAAAACGTTTCTTACATACCGTTATATTGGCTGGGCCGCAAAAATATTCGTTGTGGGCCACATGCAGGCTGCAAGATTGACATGCTTGTTCTACCTCTGTTTCTTTGTTATGGGGTGGGGCCGCAACATTAGTAACAAAGAAACAGACTTTCCGGAGGATGAGGCCCAGAAATCAGGATTTTAAAAAGATTCCCAGGTGATTCTAATGTGCAGCCAAGATTGAGAACCACTGCTTTAGAGGAAGGATGAAAAACACAGGGCAAAGAGACAGTGGAATCACCCCAAAGCTAGGAGGGAGCCATCTCTCAGAAGGTCTGGCTGGAGCCAGGAGTGGTGCACCCTACAGAGTTGACTGTGCTCCTGCTTTCATCTGGGGACCCCACTGCCTCAGAGACACAAAATGCACTCAGCTGGGAGCAACATATGCCAGGCCACAGGGACTCCACCCCGTCACACAGAGTCACCTCCCCCTCACACACACACACACACACAACTGGGTAATTGTGTCGAGCTTCTGTCCTTTGGACACTTGGGAGCCTAAGAACTTAGGCCTTTTTCCTCTAGACCTTGAACTCTTTCAAATAAGTTCAAGCAGCAAATATTTTCAGGCCACACAGAGAAGACAGGCGATTTTTAAATTCCAGAACTCTTAATTATTATCATAATTTAAACATAGATGTATAAATCGTGTGTGGATGTCACACTATTTGATCAGTTGCCACTTCCTGAAGAAACAGGACTTTCTCATCAAGCTGTAATAATTTGGCAAAATAATTAGTGGCTAAAAAATGAACACTGTAAAAAGATATTATCATCCTATATAATAAAAGGCTCATATGCAAATTGTCCCCTTGGGAGTTCGACAGACTGGGAGGAGTGCGACTGCCCGCTATGATGTGTGCTGACCAACAGGAGGTGGCGCAGAACAAAGGAAGGCCCTAGCCAGCAGCCAGAAAACTCTGATCAGCCCTGATCACCGGCCAGGGCTAGGGACCCTACCCATGCATGAATTGCATGCACTGGGCCTCTACTCTATAATAATAAAAGCATAATATGCTAATTAGACAGTACATCCTGCCTGCAATACGACCTTCCAGATGAAGCTGGGGCTGTGAGGGAAGCCTGGGTTCCAGGTACCTGCTGGCGGCCGGAGGGAAGCCTGGGTTCCGGGTGCCAGAGGGAAGCCGGTGCCGGCAGCCAGGGGAAGGAAAGCCTACTCTTGCATGAATTTCATGCATCGGGCCTCTAGCTGTATATATATTTTTTAAATACTCAAAATATCTACCTTTAAGGTGGTAAGTTATTTATCATAGAAATGATCCAGCATTTAATGTCAGATACAAGATGATATTTTTTAAATAATTCAGTGTGACACCAGAAAGACATTGGTCTCACTGTTTCAAAGCCAGGCAGGACCAAAGATGCTAAACTTTAGGCAAATGGATCTGATTCATCTGCTGTGCCCTAACTCCTGAAATCGAGGCTGCTCAGTTCTCAACAGCTTGTATTCTGAGGCCTTTTCCTTCCCCGTGGTGTTTGGCTGATAGCCACTCATTGCTTCTCAGGAGCATGGCTTTGCTTTCAGCCTTGCTCCGCCTCACTCTCATCTGATACACAATATGTATGAGGCGTGCCGCAAAGAATTCCTGCCGAAAGGGTTTGGTCTAAAGTTACCTTCAGTGACTCTTTAAAGACTAAGATTTTTAAGATGCTCTAAATGCATGACTAGTCAGGACTTAACCCACTCAATTGTCAGAGATATGACCAACCTCATTACATTGCAGAGACCAAAATAGGAATGTTTGTGAAAAAGCACAGCCAAAGTCATTCTGTCAAAGATCAGCTGTACCTGAAAACCATAAAGAGAAGCCAGGCATCAAAATCACATTTGTAGTAACTCCAGAGATTAATTTTGTCATCATTGCCCTCCTTAAATATAAATAAAAATAGGAAACATGGCCAATATCTGTTTTTCCTTTGGATTCCTAGGGAACATGAGGTTTATTTCATTTTATCATAACTGTTTTTTCATTATTTAAGTTATTAGATTACCTCATTCTTGCAAATGTACAAAATGGCCACCAATGACTAAAACATTTTCCAATTTAAATGTTGTACAACTTTATGAATAACTACAAAAATAATAATTTCAAAATTGAGGGTACCTTCTGGTTGGTCATATGGAGATAACACATTGACCTTCACAATATTATCAATAACCTTGCACCCAATGAGTAATCTGAACTTTCAATAGCAACTGTATAGCTGTGTGATTAAAGAACATTTTACGATATAGCTTTGTTTGCTTTAAGTTTCTCCAGAAGTATTTCTGCTCCACAACTTATGTTTTTAAACATACCAAGGTTGTCATGATACATACCAAAGTTGTGACGCATCTCCTGCCTAGGGCTTTATGATATGTTTTGCTGCATGTTACCATGTTTCTTCAATGAACAAAAATTCATTTGATTTTTCATGTCAAATTCCTGCATGTCTACAAAAGTGGGTTGTGGGAGGAAAGCCTTTATATATTCCTATCCCACAGATCAAAGTACAAGTTTTATCTTGAGCAAAATTTCACTCCGTCTTATCCCCAAAGTTTTAAACAAATGTGTGAGGTTTATCCATGAATCTCAACTGAACACATAAGGCCTAATAATAATTCCTAGGTAGCCAAATGATGAAACTGCTCTAGAGTTTATTTGTATTGCTCTTGCCCTGCTGAAATAGGACTGAATATGTCAGCCCCTTCCTGCCTCCTAACCCAGAATGCTGAACAGCAGTTTCTGCTGCAGTCAAATCAGTTTAGTGTGAAACGACGGATACCCTAAGAATTGTGTACAATCCAACTACTTCAGCCCTTACTGAAAACTATTTTTCAAATATGCAGAACCATGGACTAAGATAACATATTTGCCTGGTACTGGGTAATAGCTGCTGTACTGAAGAGTCAAGCTAGTCTGTACCACATGATTTCCATAATGGACACAACCTTAGTCAGAGTGGGACAGAGCTGAGAGGGTGTAATTACCCCACCCACTTAGCCCCAACTTCCTTACAATATCACACATTATGGTAAAAATACAGACTCAGCTTATGCAACTAAATATATTCCACATTTCCTATGACCGGCCAGCATATCATATTCTCCTGAATGACCAGAAGTATTGGCAAGCAAAGAATTTCATTTTTTTGACCATTCATATCCATGCCTGGCCATGGAAATAAAATTTTCTAGAAAGTTCTATCTGAAACATTCTTAAACAAGCACCTATAAGAAGGAGCTATGTCTACCCAACTGATTTTTATTACTGGGCTTTTTGCCCAGTGTTTTGCATGAAACAACATTAAAATAATTTTGATGATGACTTGAAAAATATAATAAATAGCAAACTCATAAACATGAAATATTTCTAATATCATTTTTTATTATTTAGTACACGCTCTTATTTTTTTCCAAACCAATTTTGCTTCAACTATTTCAAAGAAAAAATTGCATCAAACTTTCCAAAAGTAACTCAGATGCTTATATTTAAAATAAGCTGGGCCACTAGGGAACTGTTACTTTATAGTGAGCTGTTGTCAAATAGAAATTCGAATCACCTTGCTACACTTTTCATGAGAGTCCATAATAGCCAGATACACATGACCTTCCAAAGTTAGTTTATTTTGGATTATAGCTTGATTCCCCAAAGATCTGGATATTTAAACAGGAATTACTACTGACTTAAATAAGTTCACAAAAGATACTAAGTAGGCTGTGTATGCTACACCCACAAACACAGAGAGGTATCCATGATGGCCAACATTCCTATAAATGTGTGATTCGTTTTAGCCTGATTAGCAACGGTTTTCAAAATGGCTCCATTAATCCTCACATGACCACCCCCACCTCAACCCAGAACCAACAAAATCTTCGGCTTATTTAAGCTTGAAACTTGAGAAAATAATCTTGCACTCCGTTGGAACCCCAAATGCAGCTGTAGGTATCCCTCTGAGACCTTCATGGGGTTGTAGACACCTCAGTAAAAGAGTTTTATTAGCATTTAATTTATTTAATTTTGAAGGGATTAGATGAAATGTTAGCATAACTGACTGCAATCCACATTCCACAATCACCACCCCAATACCATAACTTCTTCCAAGAAAATGACCATGTATTTTGAGAATGGCTTTATCCAGTCATCAGGTTTTGCTGCCTGAGGTTTCGCTGGAGCTGGGGGATGGGGCCAGGGAGGAGAGGATGAATAGTTTGAGGTTTTTCAGCTAACTAGCTACTTAGAAGAAAGTAGTCATAAGCCAGAACCTCAGTGAATCAAACTGTTTAAAGGCGACTCCATGCTCTAATTCTCATTCCTATCTGAAAAACAAATTTTTATTCTCAATGAACAAGTTTATTCTCATTGCCTTGCATCATAGGGGTTAGGTATTAAATTAGAATACACTGTAAAAAAATCCTTCAGCTCATAACTGAGCATTTAAAAAGCTTTCTTTTTTATTTTAATGGCATAGTAAGAAAAGCATTAACTCTTGTAATAAGACCTTTCAGACTCAATTTTTTGGGGGAAACAAATCAGCCAGAAGCCCCACGGGTGATATTGCACACATGCCTGTTCTATTTATAGGATTGTTACAAATGGAAGTTTTATTTAAATGAGACAATGCTGAGGAGTACACAGAAGATCGATCTGATAAAATATGGTAAAAGAGTTTAATTTGGGCTGGATACCGTGTGTGTGTGTGTGTGTGTGTGTGCGAGCACACACACACACACACACACACACACACACACACACAAATAATCTTGAGAAAATGCATTTGTTACTGATTGCCTCTTACGTACATACTATGGTATATACCAATGTATAATGGACACAGTATTTTCAGTTATTGTGTCCAGCCAGGAAATTAATTGTGGATCATGAAAGGGGAAAAATCATTATCCCTGCAAACAAAGAAGATTACCTGCTGGCTCCATACAAAACAGAGCTGGCATTTGAAGCACAGGATTCTGGCTTCTCTGTGCAGCATCCAGTTAAGCTGGCATCTGAGGACAGTGAGCACATTGCCAATATCAGCCGCATGCCAGCCCTATCACTGGCAACCCCAAAATAAAACAAAGACCAGATTACTGCCCTTGAGAATATCAAGAGGGAGGAACTGCTGCTTAAAAGGCATTTAAATAATCTTCCTATGTTTCTTAACAAGATTACCCCTGAAAGCCCGAGAAACCAACTCCTTCCTGCCCCATGCTTTGCTCCGTCCTGGTTACAAAGCTTCCTTCAGACCTCCTCTTCGTGTACTTCTCCACGTGCCGAGGTTGGGCCCCAAGAGCCTGGCTTGTCACTCTTACTGAAGATGTTGTCAGACAGCCGAAACCCCTGCTGAGAGGCGACGGTTTCACACATCTCTCATCAGGCCAGCAGAAGAGACTTGGCTGTTTTGGTGCATGTAGAGGCCCAATGAGTGTTGCCTTTTATTGATCTAACAGTTTTCTTTCATGAGAGTGCACATGTACCTACCAAAACCTATGGATCGAAATGAGGATTATTTTCTCCATATACAGTTGTGGGGGTAAAAACGGAATTGCAAGAGCCAGGCAATTTGCTGTGGGGTGCTCTTTCTACTTCGCATCTCCACATCGCCACTCAGGAGCTCTCCTAAGAGCCTCTTTCCTTTCCAGTTGGGAGTGTGATCAATTTACACAACTTCTCAATGGCAAGGTTGTGAGAGAACCATGCAGTCTGGTCATATTCACCATCCAGATGGATAGCTCTTACCACAATAGGTTACAAATGTCAACTAGAAGAGCTACTGATACACCACTCCATAGTGGTAGATAACCATTACCTCACATCATCTCCATGCAGCTAACAGTAGCCTGCAGGGTAGAACTCCCCTTCCAAATCCTGGCAATTCTATTCATTTGTTTGAGGCATACATATCCTTTCAAAGGCCTATCACTGCACTAAATGACTTCCCAGAAAGAATTTGAAATGACAGAGAATCTAGAGTGTTAATGGGCATAGCCACAGCACCTCAAAGTTTCCTCTCCTAAATAAGAATTTAAGAGTTTCCTAACATGTTCTACATAACACCATAAAGAACTGCTTTTAGCCTAACAACATATAACTGTAAACTAGGGGAATGGAGTTCAGGTCATTTTCTATACACGTACTCCATAGCCCGTAAAATGGAAAGACCCCTCCCCCCACAAAAAAGGACATAGATTCTAAAAATGCAAAATCATCAAAAACATAGATCAACTCCACTGTGGGATACCGAACTTCGAAGTTTAATGTTAACCCGAAATTGCTAAGAAACATTGTTTGTCTTTAATTATTATAATATCCTCATTCAATTAAAAAATTAGGTGCTGTAATTCAGACTTTTAATTAAGCAAATTAGCTTTTGACATTTTCTTGGAAAAAGGTGTTCCCAATGTGGTTTTTCCACCTCTATTTGCAATTAAACATTCCTTAGCACTATTTAAATACGTGAGTAAGGAATAGACAATGTATAGCAATGTGCCAACTTTTTTAGACACCGGGGCAGCTGTTAACCTCAGGCATCATGCATTTTAGCAAGAGGTGGAAACTTGCATTGAATCTGAATGACCTTTTTATGGTGATGGATGCAAACACCACTACTGAACCTATATCAAGATCTTTTTTTTTTTAGTTTGGAGACAAACCTAGCTGGTACTCCTAGATTGGCTGTTTCATTTACTGAGACAGAGCAGATCCTTGCCATACCTACCTATGTCTTAACTTTGCCTTAATGTGTGAACTGTAAATTTTCTGCTGCCATGTTCCTGTTGCTTCTGTTACTTGAAGTTGTCAGAGGAAAAAGTTAACTCCGTCAAAAAACAAAGGCCTCTTTATATTTGCCTGAAGGGTAGCTGAAGGAGTGCTGGGAACTGAACTTTAGCCACAGGAGAAGTACCACCTTTGCCATGTGTATTATAAGTCTCGTGATATCACAGTGTTCCTGGTAATTGCTAATGACAAATAAAGCCTGTGGCGAGATCATTAGCAATATCGTCTCACTGCCTCTGTCCTTCGAGTATTTGCTTTTATGATGGAGCTAATGAATCTCATCCTTGCAGCTCATTAAATGTCTTTATATTTTAACTAAATAATAATAATAACACTATTTCTTTTGTAGTAAGTCCCACTCTGACATTTCTCTAATCAAGAAGTTTGACTTTTAAAACAAGTTCTGTTTGTTGCCTGGGTACAAAAGCTTCAACAGAATTAAAATGGTTAGTGAGGTGAGGTCTTGAATCCAACACCTCTGCCTCCTTGCATACACCCTCAATAGGAGACCTAAATTTTCATCATGAAGACAACAGCTCCTATAGCTTACTTTTTAACAGGAAGACATTTTCAAGAACAGATGTCATCTTAGAAATTGTATTTTTAAGGACAAATAAATCATCCCAACTTGAAAGCCAACATTTTCTTTTTTATTCCTTTGTATTATAGAATACTCTGCATTATTGGGTGCATGTTTAAATTGCCATATATTTCCAGAATTCTATACTTTCATATCACTACAGCTGGTTTACCTACAACGTGCAATTAAGTTATTATTTAAATAAATTACCCTTGATGGGGGAAAGGAAAGTCCATTTGGGAAACTTGAGCCAGTCCAGAAGGATGGAGAATTGATTTTTTATGACTCATAAAATATTTGTTCCTTCAAAAAGAATGAATAAATAAAACACAAGTGATTGTGTATATGTGTATCTCTGCCTATTTGAAATCAAGCTCTTTGATATGCAATACTGATCTTATCACCAGGGAAAAGAAAAAACATTTTAAAGAAACCTCTTCAAGAAAAAGGTTCCACTTCATTTCATAAAAAAGTGAAAAACTCTAGAAGTACATCTAGTTACTCATCTTTGAAGTCACCTGCTCAGTCAAACATTCCTAACTGTATATCTGTGGTTTCAAATGTTTGCTTTTGTAATAAAACAATTCTGACCTTATGAGACTGTCAACTCTACAGACTAAGATCAGCTAACTAAAAGCTTTTGCTTTGGTTTTTCAACAATGCAACAGAAAAAAAAATGAAAAGGAAGAAGAGGACCAGAATAACATGGTATTCAAACAACTCAAATGAATATGGGAAAAGAAAATTATACTACAGAAGCCATGGAATAATGGCCTGTGATCTTATCAATTTTCATAAATTAAGCAGGTTGAAACTGGTCAGTGTTTACCTAGCAAATTTGAGTGACTAAAAAGAGACTGATGAAAACCAAATACAGTCAACTCGATTTTATCTGAGGGCAGACTTACCTACCTGTGGGTTAGCAATGCCATCTGATCTTTTGCCCACCCACAGGCCTTTGTGTTCTTCTGAAATCCCAATCCACCTGAGGCTAGAGGAAAATCTTTCACAGCCCCCACTGGGCCACACGATTTACAACAACTGAAAACCATCTCCTGTAGCCAGCCACTTCAGTGAAGAGGACAAAAAGAAACTACTTCTCCCAATTTCATCATCAAAGACATGATTCTCTACGTTTTAATGTATGACACTCCTCTGCATCTTAAAAAATGTTAATGTTTGCATATTCTATCTCAGGCTCTTTGTCAAGACATATGCATGTATCCTTTCATTTAATCCTCACAATAACACTATAAAGAAGACACTATTATAATTTTCACTTTAGAGGTGAAGACAGTACTAAATTCAAGTCATACAAATAGTGAGTGAAAGAGGTGAGATTTGAACCCATGATCCAAAGCACTTTTAAAGAGAACATCTGTAACTTTGTTCTATCCAGAAGTTCTTTGCCCCTTCATCCCCACTTTCTATTGGGAAACTGTCTTTTCCACCTTCCATGAGGTAAAGCCAGTGGCCCCGGAGCTGAGCTGGTTTGTGACACAGGCTGGCTATTCTGATTCTCCTGGGCATATATGTGAACATTGAACAAGAAGGGGGTGGGAGTTTGATCATCAAGTGGCTGAACCAAAAGAGTCGAGAGTCCTTGCAAGGGTATCAACAAATTGTGCTGGTTATTGTCTTCCCACCACCTGGTGGCTCAGCTCTTCCTTTGTTTCCAGGAGACACTCAAGATCTTTCCACTAATGCCTCTTTCTTGTCTTTTTCAGAGTTGGTTTCTGATGCTTGCAACCAAAGGATACCTCTCAGTGGCTCCATTATAATGATGCTTCATATTGCACGTACTGAGTACTTAGTGTCCAGGAATAAGGAAAACATGTTCCACCTCCACAAGGAATTCAGACTCTAGATGGAGAGACACACACATATGTCTAGTCAAAGCTCTCTCGGGAGTATGAAAATATATGATCTGACCGTAAATAAATGAGCAACAATATTGTTTAGGAAACTTCAGAGAAAGTTCACAGAGAAACACTGGTGGTTAACAGAGAGCAATAATTTTGTTCTCCTTGAGACATGAGGATCCCCTGGCTAAAATACCATACCTCTTTGTTTGGAGCAGCTACAGAACTTGTTCATTGATTTATTTGTATTTTCATTCTTCCCATATTCACATATTGAGCAACTCTTTTGTTCTCTTTTATTTGAGTACTATAGGAACAAGGGATTTTAAAAATAACTGAATTACAATAAACAAATAAACCTGACTGCTGGTCTGAAAGAAAGGCATGAGTATCAAATCATCCCAGTGATGTTGTATTAGGCTCAGAAGCCATTGTAGTACAGAGAAAAGAAGACAGATTTTACAAGTCAGACAGATCTGGGTTCAAGTGTGGATCTGCCACTAGCTTTGAGTATTTAGACAAGCAACTTAAAATCTCTGAGCCTTGAGCTCTTCATTTGTAAAATAAAAATCATAAACCTTGACTGGTAGACTTGTTGAGAAGCTATGTCTAGGAGTTAGAGATCTGACACAGGTCTCACTGGGTTAAAATGAATGTGTCAGCAGGACTATGTTACTTTCTGTGAGGTCCAAAGGGAGAATTTGTTTTCTTGCCTTTCCAGTGTGTAGCAGCTACCCTCATGCCCTGGTTCAAGACCCCCTGCCATCAAGCAAGGATGGCCAGTCAAATCTTCATCTTACATTATCCTGACTCCCTCTCTCTCTGGCTCCCTCTTTTAGTTAGAAGTACCTTTGTGATTAGATTGGGCCCATCCGGATAATCCAGGATAATCTAGGATAATCTCTCTATCTCTAGATCAGCTGATTAGTAACCTTAATTACATCTGCAAAATTAATTCTCCTTTGCCAGGTAACACGATCCATTCACATATTCCAGGGAAGATGACGTGAACATCTTTGAGGAGCCATTATTCTGCCTACCACAATAATGAAAAGTAGAAACTATAAGCAAGCCAGTACAGATTGCAAGAACTATACGCACCGGTGCCAGCTCACTTATTGAAGAGCTACCATTATTTGGAAAGTCTTCTTGTTCTATACCTGCATGTGTGCTCACTTATACAAAGTTTGGACACTGTATTCTCAATAAATTTTACCTTATAGAAAGATATTAAGACCTATTTTTATGACATTACTTAACTGGCATTATGTCTCTATTTTGAAACTCTATTCTTTCTGTGTGCACATCTTAAAGTCAGTACCATGCAACTTGTTTTTGTTTTTGTTTTTCTTTCATCACTTTGGCCTAATTCACTCCCCTGCTTTTAAGGAATCTAGCAGAACTACCATAGAGTTATCATATTTCACCATTCCCCAAAATACACTCTGAAATCAGTGAAGTGCCTAATAAATACCAATAGCTGAAACAAAAAAAAATGTTCCCTTAAAATGAGCATGACAGTCGCCTTCATACTGATAAGCACTCAGGAAATTAATTAACGCGATATTTTCTTAATTAACTCCCTAAGTGTAGGTTGCAATAGAAAACATAGTCAGTCGTCGCATGTGGTCTTCAGAACACTTTGCTGAATAGGGAAATGATGGATGAGAGGAATGTATAAGGGGAAGAGAAGCCATCAGAACACCTCTCATTCATCTTTTTCAATTACACTTAAAAATAATAATTTTACCATGTGGAATTAGTAACAGGCTTTTACCAGAAAATAAAGCTGCTCCCCCCAAATTATATCAAGTCCATATTATATGGTGAATTTGTCCTTGAAATGAAAGTGACTGCTTCACGTTTACAGAAAAGAATAAGGCACTAAACTTTGGTAGAAACCGCAATCAAGTTCTTCCTCCCACGGCAATGCTGTGTATGGTATGAATGCTTCTATAGATGAACAAATACGAAAGCCATTGAAGTACATTCATCCCAATGTCTGCCTCATGTTTTTCTCAACACTTTTTCACTGTTGCCCTTTTCTAAGAAGAGTTTTTAGATCCCTTTTTCCTTTAACCACCCCTCACTATGAAATTGTAATGCCACAGGGACACTGTATGTCTCCTTATGTATGGCACGTATATCTATATAGACTGTACACAAAAAGAGAAAGATATTTTGTCCAGCTAGAGTGGCTCAGTGACTGAGCATTGACCTATGAACCAGGAAGTCATGGTTTGATTCCCGGTCAGGGCACATGCCCAGATTGCAGGCTGGATCCACAGTGTGAGGTGTGCAGGAGGCAGCCGATCAATGATTTTCTCTCATCACTGATATTTCTCTCTCCCTCTCCCTTCCTCTCTGAAATTAATAAAAATATATTTGGGCTGGAAAAAGTAAGATATTTTCACTTGCCCCAAGAACGGATTTCACCTTGTAGAAAATTCATAATTATGTCCTGCCCACCTACATTTGCTTGTTAATTCACCCCACAAATGCTTATTGGGGGCTTACTATGTGCCTGGCACACAATAGTGAACAAACTTCATTCTCATTTCAGATAGAGCAAGCACACTGCTAAATGCATAATGCATCCCAATATTGATTTTAAGAAGACAAGGTGAAGAGCAAGAAAATGTTTCTTTGGGCAATATCTTTTATAATTAAAGCAAAAACAAAGTTTATTGCCTGCAGCACTCCCGTGCTGTAATATCTAAGGAAACTGTGGGTCTGTGAAAGCAGCAAGAGAGGCTGACACTAAAGTGGAATTCTTTAGAGCGGCCTCAGTTCTCCACAGCTCGGGGTATGCAAAGCTCCCAGCCATCTGCACAGGCGTCATCGCTGTCACTAAGGGGTTTGTCTCAGTTAGTCCTTCCTCCAGGCTGCCTCCTGGGAGGCATAAACACTTGGAGGGAGAACCAGTTAATTCCTGGGACAGGAGAGATAAATAAGGTTTGACTGTGTGAAGCTGGCCAAATTCCTCCGTCTTCAGTGACAAGTGTTGAAGACATAACAACAATACCTATAATCTGTAATCCATTTTTTAAATATTTGGGGACTGTCATGTAGACAGAGTCTGATGTAAAAAGAAATGACATGTATTAGCATAAACATTTTCTGGCATGTCCCAGTGGTTTTTAAAATGATAATACATTACAATATATGCTTCTGATAAAATTTAGAATATTGAGAGGTTTAAAAAGGAAAAAAAAAAAGAATGACTCAGAGCCCCGTTCCACTAATAGAAGCAAATTTAACATTTAGTTTGAAGCCTGGGGAAGTGGAATTCCTCAGGAAACAGAAAGCAAAGAGACTGGGAAGGATGCAGAGTTGGTGGAGGGCAGGCTGGCAGGGGAAGGGATGTGGTTGAAGGGCTGGAGGCAGAAGCCTGGCAAAACACCAGAGCTGCTGCCAGTGGTCAAAGCAACTGCCAGCCCTAAACAGCAGCGAATTACACTTTGGTTTTTCACAGACTGGCCATGAGGCTGTTGAGATATCTTTTCTCTCTTTATTACAGTAAACACCCATTTACTTAGACACCCCGGTTGTGTCTTTCTTCTTTGAACCTGAAAGTGACTAACTCCATCTGATTTGTGCTTACACTTTTAAATAAATTCCAGTTTATTCAATGATTTGACTAGAGATAAGAAAGATAAGTTCTGTATATTCCCTCTACATTTCTTAAAAATAACTCCATTTTCTTTGATTTGGTCAAGTACTTTCAGGGTGATCATCTTCCCTGTCTGGAACTGTGGCCAGTGAGGAAGGGTGACCAGGAAGACAAGCAGGATGGGGTCTACATGGGAAACCTAGAAATTAGATAACTTTGCTGTAGGGTCCTGGTAATGGAGCAAAGGGTTATGAAGTCTGGGAGAGCCTGAAAGGATGATCTGACTCAATCTCGCTGAACGTGAGGCTCAGAGCAAGATGGAACCAAGAACAGGTTGCATGGAGTGTGGACCATGGCTTCCCAATGTGGAATAAATCCTGCTTCTCCTGTTTGCTGTTGCATGAACCTGGACATCTTACCTGACTTTTGCAGGCCTCAGTTTCCTCTTTCGTAACATGTGAATAATAATAGCACCTATCTCATGGTGTCAAGTAGTAAATATTATTGATTAATCAATTATTGGTAAAGTAGTTGGAGCAATACCTTGCACATAATAAATCCTATGTATAAGTGTTTATTAAATAATTAAGTGAATAAATCAGATTCTAGAAGAGTCTGAAAGAATAATGTCTATGGTGTGATGCCCCAGAGAATGTGACTCACGGAATCCCATGGCTGAATCCTTGAGTGGAAAATAGTGGTTCAGGGTATTTGACCATGTCATATTTGAGGGACAATAAAAAAATTAAAAGGAGAAAAAAAAATTATAAATTGAGAGTGTGTTTTTAGAGACTACATGGTCTCTAAAAACTACTCCCATTATGAAGTAGAAGGTTAATTAGACATTCACGTCAGTGCATTTTACACCAATTTCCTCAAGTGACTAGTTTCACGGAATACTTCCACTGTTGGCACTGTCCTTTACTAGTGTTCCTGAGAATACGTGACCTACAAAACTAGTGTTCCCACCAACGTGTTAGTTGATCATTTGCAACAACAGAACACTCCATCAGGGACTGGTGTGCATAGTGACCTACTCATCTTATGGGTCTATTTCTCTCATTTATGATATTTTAAAAGGCAGATAGATTTTCGTTCATCCTTCTCACTAACATGCTACCAGAACTCATACTATGCCCTTGTAAAATGGCATTGGCAGAGTTCTTGTCTCACTAGGAATCTATAGATACATTCAGGAACCTCCCTTTATCTCACCTGAGGACTATTTTGAATCACCCTGAGATGCAGACCCATTTTTCTCTAACTGTATTCATTTTATTCTCTCCCATTTTTTCCTGTTTTACTACATTTATACATGACATGCCAGTCTTTATTCTTATTTTAAATGTGTTTACTGCATTCCAGTCACCATGCTAGCCTCTGGTGGAACAGTGATGAGCAAGGTAAACATACTCCCTGCCTTCTGCATTGAATATACAGAGGGGTGTGTTAGTCAGGGGTCTCCAGAGAAATAGAACCAACCGAAGATAGATGATGATGATAGATGATAGATAGATAGATAGATAGATAGATAGATAGATAGATAGATGATAAATGGATAAGAGAGGAGAGAGAGAGAGAGATACTATTGATTTTAAGGAATTATCTCACATGATTGTAGAAGTCTGGCAAGTCTAAGAAAAGACCTGCAGGGTAGACCAACAGTCTGGAGACCCAGAGAAAGGTTGTTGCAGTTTGAGTTTGAAGACAATCTGGAGGGAGAATTTCCTCTTCCTCAGGGGATCTCAGTCTTTCTCTTCAGGCCTTATACTAATTGGATGAGGCCTATCCACATTATGGAGGATAATCTGCTTTACTCAAAGTCTATTGATTTGAAAGTTAACTTTGTCTAAAATATACCTTCACAGCACTATCCAGACTGCTATTTGACCAAATATGTGAGTATTGTAGACTAGCCAATTTGATACATAAAATTAACCATTACAGTGTCAAGTGGACATTGTCCATTAGCGTGAAAAAGCCTCCAAAAGAAACATACAGTGCTGTCCAAACACAAAAGAGATGCCCTATCTCTTACCCCAGTGATCAGGGGTTTACCCAAGTTGAACATCTGACCCAGGGGCTACTTTCAGTCACAAAGAATAGCACTCTGAAGTCCAGAATACATGTCAGGAGTGAAGACCTGAAACTTGTCTGATACATCTGGAACAGCGGGACTTGAGAGGAAGGAGGTAAGGAAAGAGACAAGGCTAGTTTGTGAAAAGCTGAGCTGACCCTGTCAAGAAGCGTAATTTTTCACCAAAGGTAAAAGGTAGTCACTGAAAGGCTCATAAGAAGTGGCATGATAAGAATTATATTATACATAATGACTCTCACTGCATTTTGTAGAATTTGATTTGAGGCAACAAACAGGGAGTCCTTTTATGACTAAGTTGAGATAATTAGGATAAGTGGGGAACCTGATTGGCCCTGATTGTTGGCCAGGACTAGGGACCTTATCCATGCATGAATTTTGTGCAACGACCTCTAGTTGTAGCATAAAAATATCCATACATAACAAATGGGCATGGTGGTGTTGCAATAAAACTATACACAAAAACAGGTGGTAATCCAGATTTGATTCTCAGCTTATTTATAACATGTCTAGGGGAATGAAATGACATGGGAAATTAGTTCAAGAATTGTTTAGGAGGGCTGAAGGCGTGGCTCAATTGGTTGGAGTATCCTCCTATATACCGAAAGGTTGCAAGTTCAATCCCTGGTCATGGTGCATACAGGAGACAACCAAATGACGTTTCTCTCTCACATCAATGTTCCTTTCTCTCTAAAAACCAGTAAAAACATATCCCCAGGTGAGGATTAAAAAAAAAGGAACTGTTTAAGAGAGAGAATCAACATGAAGTAGCGAACAATAGTAGGTGGGAGGGGGGTAGGAAGGAGAGAGCGTGCAAGTACCAAGAACGATACATTTAAGAATACATTCAAGTGAAAATGTTAGTTAATGCTTGAACATAAAAGCCTAGAACTTACAAAATAAGTCTGGACTAAAGGGTTAGAATTGGGAGTTATTTGCATATAGATGCTCGTTGAAGCAAATAAATAATCTAGGAGGAAAGGGTAGCTGGAGAATAAACCTCAGAAAAGATACAGGATAACTACCAGCATCCAAGAGATGAACAACACAAGAGGAATTAACAAAGGTGACTGAAAAAGAGTGCTATAGAGAGAAATAAAACAGAATCATGGTATTCAAGAGACAAGAAGAGAAGGGTGCTTAGAAAGAGAGAGTGCACAGCCGTTAGCATTGTTAAATGCTGCTGTGAATATAAGCAAGCTCAAACCTGAAAACATGAGTAGATTTAGTAAGAAGAAGGAGTTGGATGAGCATGACCTGCTCGGTTTCCCAGTGGAATGGGGAAGGAGGTATCCACTGCCAATCCCTTTGTAGATGCCATCTCTACAATGTCTTCAGCAGCTCTACCAACACCCAATTGGTTAGCTATTAATGATCACATTAATACATTCTGTACTTTTGCTTCCAGTACATGCAAATTCTTAATTGTAGTACAAATCTGAAGAGACAGTGTGAAAAAAATGTTAACCACATACAATTTTACTCCAAGCATTATTTGTAGAATCTTCCATTAAGGCTCTACTCGTACACTGCCAAATTGCCAAATGTAGGCTAGAAGGAAAAAATAATCTTACTGGGTTTTTTAATTATTGTAATACTTGGATTGTATGTATTGACTATATATGGTGCATGATAGCCCTTGGAAAACAGAAGTTTAATTGAAAAACAATATATTATCGTTACCACAGTTATTCAAATAGATTGTTATATCTTTACTGACTACACATTTTAGATGTAGAATATATGTGAGTGTGCATGTGTGTACACACTATGCTTTGCTAGCATTAAACACAGAGAAAAGTTCTACTTTAATTAGTAGATAAAAATCTGATGAGGAAATTTTATCTTTAAATATCTGTCATTAAGAGAAGCTGGTCATAATTTTTTCAGGTGCTATTTTCAGCTTCCCCTGCCTGCTCTGAAGTATCTGAAGTTTCACACCTTTCTTGAAACTTATGGGGGTGGAAGTAGAAATAAATCTATTTCGAGAGAGAAAAGTTATGCAAACCTCTTTTCTTTCACAGCCCTGATTGAAAGTAGTGCTCATATCAACCAAAGCACTTGTATGCATGCATATGAGCATAACCAATGGACACAGACAGGGGAGGGGGTTGAGGGAATGTGTTGGGGGATGGGGGAGGCCAGGGAGCGGTCAATGGGGAAAAAGGAGACTTATGTAATACTTTAAACAATAAAGAATTTAATTTAAAAAATAGTGCTCATTTCACATTGGCTTTAAGAAGACAAGAAGATGTCATGTGCAAGCACAACCAGCAATAGTGACTTTAATTGGCTTCACCAAGCTTAAGAAAAGAAAAGAAAACATAAAAGTATTTTTTTATTGACTACCTCTTTTTTAAAAATATATTTGTATTGATTTTAGAAAGGAAGGGCAAGGGAGAAAGGAATAGAAACCTCAATCATGAAAGAGAATCATTGATTGGCTGCCTCCTGCACACCCCTTACCAAGAATTGAGCCCATGTGCCCTGACCAGGAATCAAATCGTGAACTCCTGGTTCAAAGGTTGACACTCAACCACTGAGTCACATGGTTGGGCCATAAAAGTAATTTTAACTATTATCCATAAGTTATATTTTTCATAAGTTCAACATAATTGTGGAGGTTTCCAAACTTTAAATTAATCTTAAAAGTATTCATTTTATTTTTCTCATCTGTTACTTTCAGGAAGAAATACATATAATACATATTTTCTATTCATCTAAAAGCAGCTTGCGGTTATTATTTTAAATGAAAGATTAAAAAATTATATGGTGGATAAAAGAGCTGTGGTACATCTACATAATGAAATACTATGTGACTGTAAAAAAATAAGAAACTCTTCTTTTTGTGACAACATGGATGAATCTAGAGATTATTATGCTAAGTGAAATAAGCCAGAAGAAAACAAATACCATATGATCTCACTTACATGTAGAATCTAATGAACAAAAAAATAAACTGATGAAAAAATAGAACCAGAGGCACGGATACATGGAACACACTGACAAATGTCGGGGTGGGGTGGGGTGAGGGGAACTGGATCAAATGAGGTGAAGAGATTAGACGGCAGCATACATGAGTAGTGCATGGACACGGACAACAGTGAGGTGAAGGACAGGGAGGTGTTGCTAGGTAGAGATGGGCAAAATGGAGACATCTGTAATAGTGTCAACAATAAAAAATATTCAGCAGCCACCACGGAAAAAATCATATTTATTAAATGGAAAAGTCCAGAAAATATCTTCCTATATGATGAAATAGTATTTAGAATTTGCCATAGCTGAGTAAACTTTAGACCTTTGTGTCTAATTCCTCTAGAAAATAAAATAGAGTTTAGTACCATATTGCCCATAATGACTTTTAAGAATACATTATTTTTACAACTCTAGTGTGGCTATTAATTTACTTTAAAATAATTTATAGTAATAGAGTTTTTTCAACATTATATGTAAGTTAGAAACTTTTTTCATTGGTCTCAGAATTAGAGTTTACAACCATTTTAATAATAAAATTTTGATGAGAAATAAAAAGAACAGCTTGAATTTCATTATGTATAAATCAATTTCTTTCTTTATTAGAATTTCTTCACAAAAGGTATTAGATAATTACCCTGTTATATTGTAATTCATGCACATAAAGTATCTCAGAAATGAAGGTTAATTGAAGCTCCCTCCTCATCACCGTAAATGTCTCTAAGCTGCTTTGTCTCCAGCAAATTAAAACAAAGATATTCTTTAATAAATGCTCAGAGAAAATTGATAACAGAACAATGCTAGCCTCATAAATGATGTTCCCTGGTATATTTAAAGTTTCATTTTAAATATTCCTAGTTTGTTTTCCAGACTCATTTTATATCAAGCATAATGCCTACAGAGAGAGCAAATAAATTTATAAACCATATTTGTTTTCTTAGTATAAAAATCCAAGAGAGAGAAATAAAAATTACTGAACACATTTCTAACAGTATGGTTTTACAATATATTATTTATTTCTTTTTTTTCGTTCCCTATGCTTTCCCTATGACTTTATTTTAGACTTGTTCAAGTAATCAGCAGTATAAAAATGACTTCTTCTAATGTACTAATATTTTATAACATTTTTCTGACCTTTCGTTATTTAACATAGTGGAAACTTCTGCCTATTTGTTATTTTCTTGTATTTTATTAACTTTTTAAAAGTAACCAAGTAAAAATGAATAGTGATTTGTCTTTTAATTTAGAAAAATATATATTAGTTGCATGTGCACTGCATGTTAATATAGAATAAGGGGAGATATATACTGTCAGTAACAAATGTGGTATCATATATCTCCTGGGGTCCGGAAGGGGAGTTCAGTGAACTTTATGCCTTTGGAAATTTTTTTTAATATCATGTCTCTGCTTTGCTTATTATAAAGGCCACTGGAGAAGATTCCAGGAAAGAAAAATAGTTATAAAAAGGAAATCAAAAAGAAATAATTATGTTTCCACCTATAATATAAGATTAATCTAAAATCGAACACCAGTAAAAATAGTAAAATAGAAAACATCTTTAAAGCTTCCAACCCAAACTTCAAAGGACTGACAGAAATAACCAATACAACAAGTGAGCACCTGGGGGCAGGGGGCAGGGAGCTTTGTCTAGAATTGTCACATAAATGGTTAAAGTAGTAAGTTCTTACAAATATTTATAGATTAAAATTATTAATAAAGTTACTCCCTGCCCCCTTTCTTTCATCTGAAATCCAGTCTTATTTCAAGTCCCGGTGAGGCAAGAAATGCCTGAATTTAGCATTGAGTTTAACAAGAGAATAAAAAGATAGTTTTTATTCACAAAAAGAAAACCAGCAGTCAGTAGGAGATTGCAGTTCACACAGAGACATTTCACTCATGATTTACATTCGTTAAATTTAAAGAGCCTATATAGTCCAGCACCTTTGTTGTCAAGGTTTATTTATGAAGATGGGGCTTGCTCCTCAATGGAACTTCAAGCACTTTTTTTTTTTAACTTAATCCACCAGAGCTAGGAAGAGCAATGGTGATTGGGAGGGTCTGTCAAAACTGGTTTGAGTGATGGTTGCACTTTTCATCAGCATAATCCGCAATCCCCACTCCCATGGGCTGCCATAATTCATTGTCACAACCACACATACACTCTCTCCTTCGCTAAGGGAAGGAGCCCATCTCTCACACAAAAAAAGGTGCTCTGGCACCCAATATCGGAGTCGTTCACAAACTTCTGCAGCGGATATGTAGGCTGATGCTCACAAACTATCTAGTCAGAGCCTTCCTAAGAAGCACCTGTACGCTGTAATTCACTGCCCAATTTACAGCTTGTCAGGAAGGCCATGCCCTCCCGTGCCGTGTCAATCCTGGCCTGAAACCTTTCACTTCAGCCCTGCTAGCTGCTTCCCACACCACTCAAGGAAGTCTGGCATCTCATAAAATTAAAGAATGAGTTTGTGTCATAGAGAGAAAAAAAGACTGAAAAGATTCCTGATTTAACGAAGACAAGATCCATGTTGTTGGCAATACAAAGTCCATTTGCTTATTTAAAAGGTTGATGTCAATAAAAATCTTTTGGATCAGGCATCCTTTTCCTTTCCCACTTTATTTATTTTTACCCTTCCACAGTGATGGATCACAAGTTACAATCCTATTGGATGTGATGAGTTACAATGACCGATAAGGACAGAACAAGTGTATGTGTGTGAGAGGAAGAGTGTAGACTAGATTGAGGACAGACACATCTTGATAAATGCTTATCTCAGGAGAATTGGGAAGGGTAAAGTGTTTTCTGTCCCTACCAAAAGCAATGTTACTGACATGAGAATCACTGGTGTGATACCCTGGGGCTTTTTATCAGAAAATGCTGCCATATTGTACTTTGCTAAGTGTCATATCCGTGTCTGGTTAGCAGAAAGACAGGATGGGCAAGTGAATGAATGGGACAGGACAAAAGCTGACCACACACATCAGCATCATAATCTGAATCAGCAGCGTGGGTGATGCAGCCGGGAACCAGGAGCTGAGGCTTGCTGGTGGGCCCAGCAAACGGAAGGCCTCAGGCGCCCACAGCTGTCAAGACCAAGGAGCAGCAGTCGCGTAGTTGGAGGGCACAGCATGGGGCATGGAATACAGAGGGGGGCGGAGGGAAGCACCCGGGAAAGTCCTCAGAAACCATGCCCCTCGCCTATTTTAGTGCCGCTGCCTACCCAACATAAGGCGGCAGCGGGACCTCCCGCACCTGTGGGCATGCAGCTCCAGGAGGGGTCTTCACTGGGAGTTGGGGAGCTGCCAGGCTGATTTAAAGGGATAACCTGCATCCTCAAAGAGAAGGTGGGTTTCAGCACAGGACTCGTCCATAGCAACCCACATGCCAGTGAGCTCCCCAACGGAGGCTGAAAGCTGAGTCAGCTCACAGGGATTTGCAGCTCTTGTTCCCCAGAGTCCAGGGAGCCTACGCCTTCTGACTGGGTCCTCTGAGCGCGCCCTCACAGGAGCACTTTGCTGCCGCAGGAGGCTGCGGGGCTGGCGGATTAGCAGGCATCTCTCTGGAACCCCTCAGAGGAAGGAAGCAAAAGCAGTCTCCGCAGCCGGCCTTCCTCCCGGAGTCACTGAGGGGCGGAGGGAGGACCTCTAATACTCCCGATCTGGGCTGAGTGCTTTGATTTCATGAACTGTCCTCGGCCAAGAACAAAGACATTTCCAGCCTTAAAACGACAGAAATGTGTAATTAAGAATGTCAGGGTTGTCACCGTATCTGACTCACTGTCGAAAGGGCGCTCTGTATGGGGCTCTTCCACCAGTATTCTTCTTTTCTTTATTTTTATTTCACATCCTAGGGAAAAGCTTGCATTCCACGTGAAATAAGGAATTCTCAATTGTCATGTGGCATCAATTTTAAGCTTTCTTCATGGGTTTTTCTGAATCTGTTTATAAGTATATTCAAAAAGTCGTTTTATCGCACAGCAAATGGTTTAACACGTGTTCTCTCTATAAATATATTAATACAAATAGCGTGGTTAACTGTTTTTTAAAAAGCAAAACTTGCTGTGGTTAGAAAACCTGGCTGCAACTCGAAAGCTACCTGTGAATAAATACATCTTTCTCATTTCTTTGAAAAGGGGTATCATTGTAAACATTATTTGTGAATAAGGATGTTTCATTACAATTAAACATAGTTAAATATTATGTAAGTAGAGGACTGGTGCATGAAAATTCATGCACGGCAGGGGGGGCAGGGTCACTCAGCCTGGCCTGCCCCCTCTCACAGTCCAGGAGCCCTCGGTGGATGTCTGGCCTCCCTCTGCTGGAGGCAACCACCAATCAAGGGAAGGCACCATCCTCATCACCCCCTGGCTGCTGCTGCCTCTGGCCTCCCTCTGCAGGAGGCGGCCAGGCTGCTCAGGGGAAGGTGTCGCCTGATCATGCCAGTGCTGCTGCCACTGCCCGCCACTGCAGCTGACTGAGCCTTGGTCTGGCTCTCTCAGAAGCAGCCACTGAGGCTTTGTCCGGAAGGACATCCGGGAGAGTCCGGTCTAATGAGCATATTACCCTTTTATTAGTAGAGGTGGGGGATAAGCAATAGACAGATGAGGACAGTGAAGTAGTTAAAACCACATGTTCTACTAGAGCCAGAAAGACTGTGTCCTATCAAAGATATACCAATTACTGTGCAACCTCAGACAGCTCATTCAACCTCTCTGTGCGTCAGATTCCTCAGCTGTAAAATCATGACCAAAAGACTCATAAGTTCATTTTTTGGATTCAATGATATATATTTAAACACTTTCATAAATCAGCAGTTTCTAAAACAACATTAAATAAATCAGCTTGGTCCATGGACATTTTTAGCAGATTCTTTCAGGGGACGTAGGAGGTCAATATCATTTCATAATGATATTAAGATATCATTTCCCTTTTCCATTGTGTTGACATTTACATTAATGGACCCAAAATATTTTGGTTGAAACTACCGTCATCTTAGCTTGAATCAAGACAGTGCAACACAACTGTATTAGTAGACGTGGAATTCTTCACCACCATGCACCTGCAATAAGAGAAAATTATGTTTCACTTAAGTGTCATTGATGGAGTGACACAAACTGTTTACTTTATAAATCTTGACCTTTGGAACAATGTTGGAGAAACTAAGATGGCGGCAGAGATAAACACCGGGAAATTAAGTCCATGGACATTTTTAGCAGATTCTTTCAGGGGACGTAGGAGGTCAATATCATTTCATAATGATATTAAGATATCATTTCCCTTTTCCATTGTGTTGACATTTACATTAATGGACCCAAAATATTTTGGTTGAAACTACCGTCATCTTAGCTTGAATCAAGACAGTGCAACACAACTGTATTAGTAGACGTGGAATTCTTCACCACCATGCACCTGCAATAAGAGAAAATTATGTTTCATTTAAGTGTCATTGATGGAGTGACACAAACTGTTTACTTTATAAATCTTGACCTTTGATTAAATACCTTTTTAAATATTCTCTGCAGCAAAATGAAAAGACCTGTTGTGTACTCAAGGGCAATGGTTGTCTCAAGGAAAAACACTCAACCTGTCAGTATTTTTTTTTTTTCGGAAGATAATGTTTATACTAAAAATGGGTTAAAAATCCATTCAAAATGCAAGACAAACCAATAGATTTTGATGTAACTTCTCAGGAAGTTCATTTATACAGTTTCAGATTCGACATTGTAATTAACCTTTAACTAATGACCACCTGTTGAGTTCTGGCATTCAGGGGCCTTTTTTTTTTTCACTGCAGGTAAAATGTTTTAAGCCCCTTCTACCAGTTGTAAACCAAATTGTGTCCCTCTCAAAATTCATGTGTAGAAGTCCCAACCACCAGTGGTCAAAAATACGCTTGTATTTGGAGACAGAGCCTTTGTAGAGTTCATTCGGGTAAAATAAGGCTATGTAGGTGGCCCTAATTCAGTATGACTGGTGTCCTTATAAGAAGAGATTAAGACATACACATGCAAAAAAAATGAAAACACAGAGAGGAGATGGCCATCTACAAGCCAAGTAGAGAACCTTCAGAAACCAACTCTGCTGACATTTGATTTCAGACTTCTAGCCTCTCAGAATCATGAGAAAACGAATTCTGTTGTTTAAGTCACACAGTCTGTGGTAATTTCTACGGCAGTCCTAACAAGCTAGCACACACCCTCTCTTCATAGCTGAGTCTCAATATTTTTACAATTAGATATTTATCTAAATGTATGTTTTAGACATTTGTTTCCCTGATTTTGGAATGGAATATAATCGTGCAAAATAATAATAAGCACATACAGTATAAACCCCCAAAAACCTGTTATTCATTTTATATGCTAGATATAATGCTTCCTATTTAACTTAACCTACCTTCTCCAAAGGTGTAAAAATAGCTTAAAACCAAAGCTTCAAATATAATCTTCCCAAAGGTCAGGGGAAAAAATGA
>NW_006287546.1:663717-686450 GCF_000327345.1 Myotis davidii | reverse complement strand
ACCACAAGGACACATCAAAAGGAAGCACATTTTGCTATATTATCCTAACAAAAATGCACATGCTTGTCCAAACAGGTCAAGATTCTTCCTTAATTTTAGTTCTCATGTGATACTTTCTAAATGATGCCTCGTATTTGGGACTTAAAAAAATTTAACTTGATATTGATCGTTGACCTCCAAACCTCTTCCTTTTCTCCTTCCCTCTCAGCAAATCGATCCCTGAAGATACCTTGGAATCATTTTTGACTTCACAAGACCTCTCACGCCTTGTATTGTATCCAAAATGACCTTCTGTTGGTTTCACCTTCACAATATATCCAAATGTGACCACATATCTTTACCTTGGGTACCATAATCTCTGATTGGGATTATTATAATGGTCCCCCAACCACATGTCTCCCTCCATCCACTGTTGTCTCTTCACAATCTGTTTTCCATGCAACAGCTAGAGGGATCCCATCAAAACATATCATGTGACTGCTCTTCTTAAAACTATCCAATCATGTCCCATTTAGTTCAGAGGGAACTCCAAATTCTCTTCCATGACCTACAAGTCCCAACTCATTCCAGCCTCCTGTTACCTCTCTATCACATCTCCCTAACTCTTCCCCCACTCACACCATTGCACTCCATCAGCCAACTTGCAATTCCTAAAATGGTCAGGAATGCTTCTACCTCAGAGCTCTGGTTACCTGTTCCTGTTACCTGGAATCATATTTCCACCCCAAATCTGCGTGACCCCATTTCTTCTATCTCCTTCAAGTCTTAGTGTAAATGATACTTTCTCAGTGAGCCCTCTATCTCCTCTCTTTAACAATACAATCTCACTTTTACTATATGTTCTTGTTACCCTTACTCTGCTCTTTCTCTAATAACATTTAACAATTCCTATATGTTAGAATTTCTAACATACAATATAAAAATGACATACTACATAGAAATAATTTCTAACACATTATGTACTTATTTATTATATTTATAGTTTGCCCCCCCCCCGCGCCCACACACACACACTAGACAGTGAGTTCACCCAAGATAGGAATTACTATCTTTTTTATTTCTCAGTGTATCCCCAGAGTCCAAGTCAGTGCCTACACATAAAATGAGCTAAATCAAAAACTGTTGAATTTGTTAAACCTTTCTGCAAACCCCTCAAATTCAGTTTTTCAGCAGAGGAAACGCTCCTGCAGAGTAAGAATCAAATAGTTTGTTTATTTGCTTTCTTTCCATAGTGTTTTCTGAACAATGGGAAACTCCAAACAGCGAATGGAAATACCACCATTCATTCAACTATTCAGATGTTTTATCTGTCTCCAACAAAAGTGACACAAAATACGATTTTTCAGAAAGTGTAGGATCCTGGGCAAAATTTCTCCCATTCCATTATGTAAATGTTTTGCTTTTGCAAATACTCAGAGTCTTTATTTTTCTATCTGGTTCTATAGAGGTCAAAATATTGTAGTTTACAGATATACCTGTCCTCCAAGAACCTCCAAGTAACTTTTAATTCTTGACAAGATACTCCCCACCCCCAAACCAGTTCCTTTGTACCCAGAGCAATTGCACCTCAGTAAGGTATTTTGGAGGAAATGAGGTTTTTTTTAAGAGTAGCTATTTTAAGATGTAAATGACGAATAGGGGTAACCCTTCACATGATTGGTACATTTTAGAAAGAGAATTTATAAACCCAGCTGAATGTCTCCTTATGCAATGCACATGGCACAAACTTACCTTCCTGGCCTTGTCCAGTGTGCAGAAGGATAGATCCTCTAACACAGGACCATGTCTACTGGTATAAGACTGAAACCCTTTGAGAAACATGGCCAAACTTCCAGATATTTGTCCAGATTATCTGAAATTAATGACACACAAAACTTAAAAATTATCTTTTTCTTCTTTCTTATTTTTAAAGCATCTTTCTTGACAGTAATTAAATTATGTGCAAGCCAGTGAGCTGTGTATTATATCATGGGGATGAAATATGTAGGAGGTAACCTTTCCAGACTTAATTATAGCCAAGTGATATGAAAAAATGGCATTTGTAGGCTTTCTGATTTTTTTTTTAAATCTTGTGGATTCCAAGTCAGTCTTAATTTGTAAACTGTATTTTTTGTGAATTTCCTCTCCTTCAAAAATTATAACGTAAGTTATCCAAATTTACTGCTATAATCAGAGTGTATTTTGGCAAAAAAAAAAAAGATATTGGCATGAAATTAAAATTGTGGTTCAGCAAAGTATGGAAATCCCTTCAAGTGATCTATCATATTTTGTTTGAGCTTTTCCCCCTCCTATTACAAGATATTTTGGCTTGGAATTTAATAACCTCGCAAGAGCAGATGAACTGTTATAGCATCACACACACTCAAGGAAGACAGAACAGAATTTATGTAATTTATAATGAATTTTCAAATTAATTTCTTTTTTAATGGCACGATTTTGCAATGTCGATATACTGGTAAATGGTTGGCACAGATGTACAAAAGTGATCCAGTAGAAATTTCAGAGCAGCTTGAAACGAAAACTTATCCACTCACCCCGTTTTTAAGCCAAACTTTTTTTTTCCCTAAGAAAGAGCACATACTTTAATCTGTTTGTGTATGAAACAGAATCATAGGTAGGAAATTGGAAGTGAAGGGAGCTAGAAGTAGAGTGAAGTTGTGGAAATATTGAAAGACAGTGGATAATCCAAAATGTAATTGAATTTGGAATAAAAATTTACTCGTGCATTTTAATGTACACGTGTCTGAGGTTCTTGAGATTCACAGCACTTACACAGAATGAGAAGTCCAGTCATCTCGAATCGCTGGGGAAATGCCCACCTTTCCCCACTTTCCTGTCTTCACTTTCCTATCTATGTCAGGAGGAGTTAGCACATCCGTCAGATGGATGTGATACACTAGCTGCCAAGGGAACCACTTCTTCCTTGAATGTACGGTCCCGGACCCTCCTTTTCTGCAAGTGGGTAGAAAGGGTAGGAAGAAACTGGTGTTTCTGGATATATATGGTTGACAGTTTGATTGGATCTCATGCCAGCAGGTCTGCTTGAATTGGGGTGCAGTGTACTTAGGGACCACTCATATGCAAATCCCAATATATGTCAAACCACAGAGTGGACCCAGGCATGAAGAAGATTGTCAACATTTCTAAGTCATGCCTTGGAACTGCCTTGTACAAAGCGAGGATTACAAATTGGCAGAAGCAAAATCTTGAAGTCCAATTTAATTTTGTTGCCATGTCTGAATATTCTGTGCAAGTAAAGAGTCCCAGTCTAATATAATATAGAAGCAAAAGAAACAATATAAACCACATGATACAATTCTACTGAGTAATGCATAAAGATTATAATTTGTTTATGAGTAGAGTATTTATACTGTAAAGACAAATTAGCCATCAACTAATATTTGAATTAAACATGAAAATAAAATAAAATAAATAATAAAATAAAATATTATTTTAGAATTTAAGAAAATTATTCCAAGATTATTTGGAAGAATGTGTTTTCAAATAATCAGAAAAATGCTAAGGAACAAAAAGAACAACAGAATTTTAAATAATAATTAAAATGGAATGGTGATGGTGCAGAGAAATAGTGATGAGAGAAAATAGATTCTAGACTAGAAACAACTCCATACATGGATACAGCAGATGATAAAGATATTGCATGTGAACACGAGGAAATACATTTATTATTCATAATGTTGGCAGAGCTCACTCATTTAAAAAAAAATAAATGAATAAATCTGCATTTCTATCTCACTTTCTAAAGCTAAAATAAAATCCAGATGGAACAAATACTTAAAGGTACAACATTAAGATGAATTTAAAGTCTGAATATTTTCATAATTTTGACATGGTAAGACATATCTAAGCCAAATGCAAATGACATAAAGTAATATATATAAAAATAATTTATACAAATTATAGATACAAATTTATATAGATATAAATTGAAGTTAATTCTGTGTCAAAAAGTAAGTAAACTTTAAAAAGTGGAAGGGAAAAACTGAAAAATATTTACAACGTGTCTGACAACAGCTAATTTTCTTGATATTCTGAACCCTTCTTAGTCAATAAGGAAAGGATGCTTCTTAATTTATTTTAAAGTGGGGGCAAGGGACATAGAGAGTGTTTCACAGAGGACAAAACAGAAGGGGCCATTAATCATTTGAAAACCTAATCAAATTCACAAATAATTAAATTCAAATAACAATAAGATGCCAGTTTTCAACTATCAAATTGGCAGTGGTTAAAAGATTAATAATTCCCAGCGTTGGCAAGAACATGGGAAAACAAGTTCTGTCATATGCTGCTAGTGGGAGTATAAAAATTTACCAATTTTTTGGAAGGAAAATTTATAATATCTATTACAATGTTTAATGTTCACATCCTTTAACAAATTCACTTTTAAGAATTAATCCAACTCAAAAACTTACACAAATATATGAAAAAAACTGGATATTTTTTGAAACATGATGTACAATAGTGAAAATATGAAGAAGTATTTGAATTTATTAAGGTAAAGAATTATTTATTAGTGCCTAAATTTCACATATAAAAATTGAGTTTAACATATTTCTCATGGTATGGAAATCTATTAATACTTGGTAGAAAGGACTTGTTACAAACTTTACTTCCTCTCTATTTTCCTTTTTTATTCTTTCTTTTCACTATAGGTTTTTTTCCCTTCTCCTTATTTTCTATTTACCTTCCAATCTATATTTGTGTATAGTCTACTCAGGGTACATGTCTAAGCATCTCTCCATGTTTGTTTGTTTGCGGGTATTATTTTTCGTCAATTGCATTGTTCCTGGCTAATTTTATATTTCCCATACAGTAACAACAACAACAAAAAGATAACATCACTGTCATTACAAGGACATGGCTCTTCAAAACCTTTTGTATTGAAACTGTATAGACCTTCCTGCTGCTTAATACCATTTACTAGTATGTTAATGCTGGTTATGTCATTAGTCAAGATGCTGCACCATTTGCTTACTGTGCCACCCTTGAGTACTGGCTTCCAATGACTCTCAGATTGTACCTGTGCGTTCTGGGAGATGACTACCAATGCAAGGCTTAATCAGACTGTGCAGGGAAATGCAAATGATCATTTCCTTGTGGTTCTAAATTTTGCATTTTTAAATTTATAGCTTTCATGTAAACAACACAGCTTCCAACCATGTCTTTTCTTGAGCTCTTCAAGTTGAAATCACTGAATTCACAGAATACGATCTCTTACAATGATGACTGCATCTCTGTTGAATTGTAATCAATGACATATGCGGACATGCAAAGACATCCAAGACATTGCTAAACATAAGAAGATGTAGTTGCCAAACTAGAAATACTCTATGAAACAATTTTTATTAAGAATTGGAAAACTTAAAAAAAAATTTAAAAAAAAATAAATAAATAAAAATAAAAGAATTGGATGTATCTATTTTGTTTGGACAGACATACCAACTAAATAAGAATAAAGAGACCTACATTAGCACCGCGTTCTTTCTCTCTCTGTGCCATGCCCAGCCCTCCCCATGCCCACCTTCCTCTGTGCTTCTCTGTCCAGATGTTCCCTGAAAGGCTGAGCCTGTGGACTTCTGCTGGTTGCAGGCAATGAGAGGCACTGGAGCGCAGGAAGGGAGAAGTGGGTTCTTTCTCTCCTGCTTTCTTCCTATTTTGATGCTGTGTCCTATCTATCACAGTTCGAAAAAAAAAAAATCCAGACTTAGTAAGGAGAGATTTTGTTCATAAGAATTACTACAAGAGCTAATGAAGGGACGATCACAATATGATGATAAGATCTGCAAGTGTCTCCAGAGTTAGGCAAAATGGATTTTCTTTTATAGAGAAGAATAAACAAGGCTAGAGGAGCCTGGTGCATGGGAGTGGGGTGAAAGGGGGGCATAATCGGATGCAGATCAGAGAACATTTCACTCTGAGGCCAGCCTGTTCCCAGGAGGGTCCTCTACTGGCTCAGGCTGTGGGTGGCCAAAGTTCAGGCATCCGGGGGCAAGAGAGAAGCTTAACCAAAGTTTGACTAACAAGCATTTTGTTCTCATTGATCAGGGGATAAGCAGCTAGCTAATCATTTATGAGGCCCAGAATGGATCTTTGAGGGTCTATGGCTGGCCCTGTCATAGGTAGACAAAGGAGGCATCTGAGTCTTATCTAGGTCACAGGGGAGAAGGGTCGTTCCTTATAGGAAGCCCTTTCCCAGAACACAAAGGGTGGGCGATCTCTTAACCTTGGCTGTTTCCCAGGATCCCGGGGCCCTGGCAGCTCAACTCCTGCATCTCTGCAAGCAGAGCTGCTGCGGGGGCTCCTCCACAACTGCAGCTTACCACACTGTAGTAGCACTTCCTCGCCTCGCCTTCTCCCTTCTAAAGACTGGAAGGCTTCTCAGGATTGCTGGGCCCTGGACACATCCTAGTCAGCTCCCTTACCTCCCTCTGTAACTGTCCTTCATGAAGGACCCAGCATTTGTTCTGGATCTGATCCTATGTCCTGCTGTGGCCTGGTGGTTTGTAACAACTGCTTATACAATTGACGCTACTCTCCATTTATTGACATAAAGTTTCTTTTGGATAAGGTGGCAGATTACAGACAACTAAGGCAGAAGTTGAGGCACCTATATAGAGAAGAGATTAAACCTGGAAAGCTCCCTAAAATGCCATAATCGTATCATGGTTAATACATTGTGAAATAGTCCTAATTAGCTTTATGCTTAAATTACAATACTTAATTGTGAGTTCATGGTTATCACAAAAGCATTTATGAGGCCACCTGTAAAGGACATTAATAATTAGAATTGTAAAAATAAATAAATGAATGAATGACTAGGGCCAGGGCCCTCAGGGACCTTTAGTTCAGAGATGACAGCATTTTGTTGTTGAATATACCCCCAAGGTCAAGGCTGAGAGGGGAGAAATTGGGACCACATCTGCTTACTTAGTTTGCTTCTCTCCCTTTCTTTCCTCTCTCCCGGCAAGAGGGGAAAGGCCTTCCTTTTGCTTGTTTGCATCATGCCTCCCTTCTTGTTTCCACAAGAGCCTCCATGACTTGTCTAAACAGCCAAAAATTCTATCAGCCTAGTTGTTAAGAAGGCAACTGTGGAAATAAATGAATGTGGAAAATTTTCTCTCAAGATAATAGCCTGACTTACAAGGCTACTGTTTTCTGAAACACCAGTTTTAAACATCAAGAGCCAAGTATCTTCATATTTTTCCTCTGCATCACTTTGGGAACACAGCCCCAGCCCCTAGGTAGCAGAGGATGTATTGGGTGATCCAGACCTTGGTATTACATTCACTACAGCAAAAGAGAAGCTCACTAAACGATTCTTTAAAATTATGGTCATTATACATCCAAGCAAAGCACAGCATCTGAATTGAAAATGTGCTGGCAGCAATTATGAGTATTCAGAAACACTTCAACCACGGTGAGACACAAGATGCAAGAAGCTCAGCCTGACATGTGCTGAAATATGCCTTTTGTTGGGATCAATTAAGACCTAGGAAGAAGGTGCAGGACTAACACACATCAGAATTACAATTCTGTTTACATAGCCATCAATTACATTTACAGAACTACCTCAGCTAAGGTGTGTGTGATGTTTGTGTATTGACACAGCAGCCCTAAACTAACAAGAATTGCCAAGGCCTCAGAGATACAAAACTGTGCCACAACGAAGCCCCAGAGACCTAGCATCATATTGCAAGACACTTCAGGAAGCTTGAAGATGAGATAGGTTTGCGGCCTTTGAACACACAGCCTCAGAGGCAACCTGCAGAGTGTATTCACAATTACTCTTGGGAGGCTTTTGCATTCAAAGGGAGCACAAGATTCACATTTTCCGCGTGTCTTTATAGTTTTATGCAACAGAAACAGGAGTATAATAACAGCAATAGAAATTAAGTTTAAGCTTTATAGTTGGAGCAAAGAGTTTCTGAATCTCTAGATAAACCTTAATCATTGAAAATAAGGCAGAAAATAGTGTTTACTTTGATACAAAGAAGAAACCTATGTAAAGCCAGGAAAAAAAAAAGAGAAGCATGGATCAGGGATGCTATTTGTCCAAACTCTGAACACTTTGATAATCTTGAAATGTATGTCCCTTTGTTGCCAAACAATGGTCAAGTGGCAGCATCCAATTCCAGAAATCTCCAGCCCAAAGTTCCATCAATACATGGTCTTCTCAAATCCCTCTCACTTGCTAGAAACAAACACATTTTATCAAGTTGAACTATTAATGGACATTTGGCAAGTTCATGGCGAGAGATGGCCTTCAAAGTCTGCAAAGACAATTAAGCAGCCTCAAATAATGGGATCGTGCGGATCACCAGAGTCAGGGACCATGAGTCTGAAAGGAACCTCAATGTCAGAACACCAGCTTCCAAATGATTCTTCTTGATTGGATACTGAAATATAATACATGGGACACATCATCTCACCTAAGACCCAGGCTCTTCTGGCTGTCTATTGCCGTATAATAAACCACTCAAAATCAATTGCCTAAAACAAGAACAGTCCTTTATTTTATTCCATCTGGAGACTGACTGGGCTCAGCAAGGCAATTCTGGCTCAAGGCCTCTCATTCAACTACAGTAAGAAGGTGTCCAGGGCTTGGGTCACCTCAAAGGTTTCTTCACTCACATGTCTGAAGGGCAGACTCAGGCATCTAGGGACTGGGCTCCTTGAGTGTTACGTCCACTCCAGCTACATGTACTGTCCACAGGAGGCCTTGGGAGCGCCTGGCTTCCTCCTAGAGTGAGGGTCCTGAGACCAGGTGGCAGATGCTGGATGATCTTTGCTAAGCTCCCTCTGGAAATCATGCAGCATCACTGCCACAGACTCTGCTCCCGGAGCCTCCTAAAGGCCCGCTCAGATTTAAGGAGAGAGGCCCTAACCTCCAGCTCATGGTAGGTGGTATTTCAGAGAACTCATTCACCTTCTTCTAATTCATCACACAGGAATTGAGACCACCATCATGGCCTTCAGGAAAACCCATAAAATGAAAAGAAAAAAAAACCCACACACACAGTCTAGAAGGAAAGATTTTCTCAGATACCAGGAGTATTTAATGCTTTCTTGACCATGAGGCACCCATTGAGATATCTCCAAAGTGGACAGAGCAAACTACAGACATACACAAGGAGACAAAAGAAGACAGGCACACAAGACACAATTCCAACCAGTTCTTTGTAAGAGCTGCATTGATACCCATAGAATGAGAGGACAAGTTTTTACTTAATATAAGATTCAAGAGGCAATTATGCCATAAATTATGTATAATTTTCTTCAAGTATTTGTACATGATTTAGCTCTTAAAAACCCGTCTGTAGTTCTGTGTGGTTCATCCCAGAACATAAATTTAGTTCTTCTCAACTAAATCCTTTTGTTTTTCTTATAAACCCCAAGTTAAAAGAGCCTAGTTGGATATCACAATAAAAAGTCACCTCTACTTCCAGCACCCTCTTAAGGTCCAGATTAAAAAGACAAAGTAGGACCTACCAACAGAGAATTGGGCTTAATTTGGGAGTATCTTTGTTTGTGAATGTCACCTCTTTTATCAGCATATAAAATTTCATGAACAAGAAAGTCAATCAAACTTGTTTATATGGTTTTTAAAGGCTTTAATGAATGTCCAAGGTCTTAATGCCACCAACTGGTCATTAATTTCTGTTAGCTATTTAATTTCAGTATTAGCTTTAAAAAATTCTGATTTATAAATATCACCAAAATGGAGAAAACTGAAATATAATCCACCATTATATTATCATTTGCTTATGATTAGAAATTAGGCAAAACAATCGCTCTTA
Organism: Myotis davidii; assembly: GCF_000327345.1. Lineage (NCBI taxonomy): Eukaryota > Metazoa > Chordata > Mammalia > Chiroptera > Vespertilionidae > Myotis > Myotis davidii. The sequence goes on along the minus strand of NW_006287546.1, from coordinate 676,632 downwards.
ACCAACTTCTGAATAAATCAATGTGAGGGGCTTGATAATTGTATATGTTTATTTCATGTAAAAATAGGATCACTAATCAGAAAAACTGGTGCTGAAATGCTAAGGCAAGGCAAGTGCTATTTTTCATTACAGAAATTTTCTTCTGTGTTAAACTGTGAACTTGCCCAATTCTCCCTTTAACGATTATTGTTCTATTTTATAATTGGAAGAATGAAATTATTCATATGACTTTACATCAACTTGGCCAGAGAATATCACTCTTTTAACAAAGATTGAAATGTATTTGATTGCTGGTCTAGAATTAAGCCATAACTTAATACCAGTGCATGAAGAGTATATCATTTGAATATTGTTCTGATGCATTGAACTTAATGATCTAATCACACTTTTGTCATTATCATGAAGAACTAACACTTGTCAGGTAATGGAATTAAATTCAAATAGAAGTGTTCATATAGTTAATGGCTAATTTGGAAGAATAAGGTTTAAAAATTCAAAATTCATTTAACAAAGAACTATTGAGTAATTATGTTCATGAATACAGCACTTTGAATCTGAGAAACATATGAGAGTTTTAAACATTGAAAATTTTAGGAACACACATTCAAAAAAGAGCCATCTGTTTTAATACACCTGCCCACTATTTGTTTGGCTTCAGTCCCAATTTTCCTGCTATTTCACAGCATCTTTCAATCCTCTTTTTTTCTCAGGAACAAATTTGTTCCACTTCTGAGTTCACTTTAGGACCTTTGTCTAATCTACTTTATGCTAATTTCTCCTGTATTAGGTCAGCCTACAGGTAAGCACCTCTCCAATCCAAGTCCTCTCCCTCCTGTGTTTTCTTACTCATCCAACATTCAATACGGGAGGGCGGGGGCGGGGGGGGGGGATTAAAATGGTGAGTCTGTTTCATGTAAGGAGACATGAGTAGATCAAAAGGAATGCTCCTTTATGCATCAGTACCACAGAGGGCTATAGCTAAGGTGAGCAGGGAAAGCCTGGAATTAGTAGCTGACTCATTTCAGTGGCTCACAAGAGCCAATTGGTAAACTTTCAGGAATTTTGCAAGCAGACTGTTAAACCATTGCTAGCTTGAAATGGACCATGATGAGAACATTTAGAGTACTTTCCCCATGGAAGTCAGCAAGCACTACAACCAGGGCTTGGGAGAGGGAAGGAGAGCCCATTGTCACACATTTACCAGCGCACCACCATGTTGGAGAAAGAGCAATATATTGTGTCTACTATAGCATGTGTCACTTATATTTAAAAAATTGCACTCAATTCTCACATGAACACTGTAAAACAGGCATGGTTACCATCTTTTTTTTTCCCCAGAGAAATAGTTTGCTCATAGAAGGAACTTGCCAGAACTTAAACTACTGCCTGAAGGGATATAAAGTCTTAACTGGTTGTCTGCTTTGCTTCACTTACCTCCATCTGCTTCACCCTTTAATCCCATGGGATTTCAGGATTGGAAGAAATCGTAAGTGCTGTCTAGTCTCATTGGCCAGTCAAATGGATCTGTATTATAGTAATTCCCCAAATGGTGTCCTGCCTGTGCCTGAAGACTTCTAGTGACAGAAAAGGAGTGATGGCAGACCACTCATAGCTTGAAAGCTGTTGTTCTTAGGAAGCACTTCCTTATTTTCAATAGGATATTACCTTTTACCACCAACCAGGAGACCGTAGGAATAAAGAAAAAACAAAATGCATTTATTTCAGCTTTGCCTTTTGCATTTAAATATATCCACCATCCAGTCTGCAAACATGTGTTAGCCAAGTAACAGTGATATTCGGCAGATTACACAGTGGATAGACAAGTATGAGTAAGATCATTCCTGATCTTAAGAAACTCACCAGCCTAGACCCCTGCCACTGACAGTGTGGCCCACATTTCTTAACAGAAATGCAGTCTTCGGTTCCTCTCAGACCCCAGACCTACTGAGTCAGAATCTACATTTTACCAAGATCTCCAAGTGACTCTTTTGCACCTTAAGTATTGAGAAGCCTTAACCTTGGCTGAACTGAATATTTCATTTCTCTAAAGCAATGTGTTTCCATTGTTTCTACTTTAATGAGGCATTTTTTCTTCAAGATCTACGAAACCCCTAAAAAACTCTGGAGCCCGGCCTGCATGGCTCAGTGGTTGAGCGTCAACCTGTGAACCAGGAGGTCATGGTTCAATTCCCAGTCGGGGCACAGGCCTGGATTTCGGACTTGATCCCCAGTATGGGGCATGCAAGAGGCAGCTGATCAATGATACTCTGTCATCGTTGATGTTTCTCACCCTCTGTCCCTCTCCTTTCCTGTCTAAAATCAATAAAAATATATTTAAAAAATACAAATGCTAGAGCTGGTGTTCTTTGTCTCCATAATTCTCTTCCTATTTTGAAGGTGGTTTTTAAAAGGCAACAGAGTTGTACCACAAATGTTTCACCTTCAGTTCCCATCATTTGTCAGAGTTCATGGACAATTTTTAATGACTACCATAAAAGTTCCCAACATGCTATGATTCCAATATAGTACCATGCGTGGGGCGTGCGGTATTTTTATAGCTGGATCTGATTGGACGTGGACGCTTCTCTGCAGTCTGCATTTAGAGTTCACACTTCAGATTTCCTTGGAGGACGTCCTGCAGGGAAGGGCACTGCAAAGAGAGAAATTCTATTCTTTATCACAGACACTGTCAGCACTTGCTTCAGGGAACCACAGTGAGCCCCGTCCAAAGTCAGGAGAGACTCATTTTCCTTTTTTCTCCCCGTGAGTTACTAGACATATTTATCTGGTCTTTGAAGAAATGGCCTTTCGACCCGGGAGTTCACCCCCTAGGGGGCTAGAAGTCTTTTCAGTCTGTGATAGTTTACTTAATACTGAAACAAGGAAATAGAAGCAAAAAGAAAAATCTATGATAAATACACATTGCAAAGCAAGACAGGGTTAGAGGTGATATTTTAACCAGGGGGCCTCTCAGGATGTTAAAGGCACAGGTTGGATTGAATACTTAAAACGTCACAAGGAAACCACCCTTGGGTACGTGCACTGCTGTTTTGACAAAACACACCTGCTTTCACACATCTTCAACATATACATGTGGTCTCTACCAGTAATACCGATACCAATAATATATTACGTTCTTCCTTGTAGGAGGGCATTTTAATTGCTAGGGGACACCCCTTTTTTCTCTCATACATTTTCCATAAGAAATCCTTAGAAAGCAAGTCATTTGAAATGACTTGATTTTTAGCCCCATTTATATCCTAAACTACTTTTTTGTTGTTGTTTTTATTCTATTCACTTTTGTTTTCTTTACTCCTTTTTATTCTTGAAGTAAATAAAACACAACATACTAATAACAACACCAAGCCCTTGTTTTTGCTGTGTGTGTAGTAGTCTCCTAGGGGTGGCACAAACAAAATACCACAGACTGGGTGGCTTAAGCAACAAAAATTTATTTTCTGGTAAAACTACCTTCTCAGGTAGTTCTAGAACAGTGGTTCTCAACCTTCTGGCCTTTAAATACAGTTCCTCATGTTGTGACCCAACCATAAAATTATTTTTGCTGCTACTTCATTACTGTAATGTTGCTCCTGTTATGAATCATAATGTAAATATCTGATACGCAGGGTGGTCTTAGGCGACCCCTGTGAAAGGGTCATTCGACCGCCAAAGGGGTTGCGACCCACAGGTTGAGAACCGCTGTTCTAGAGGCTGGAAGTCCAAGATCTAGATGCTGGCAGGTATGTTTTCTTCTGTGACTTCCTTTGGCTTGCAAACAGCTTCCCTTTACTGCCTATTCATATGGCCAACCTTCCGTGCCCTTGATGTCTGTCTTCCTCATCATATAAGGACACCAGTCAAATTGGAGTAGGACCCACTCTAATGGCCCCATTTTAACCTCATCACATCATTAAAGAGCCTATCTGCAAAAATGGTTATATACTTGGGGTTGGGACTTCAACATATGAATCCTGGGGGAACGAAGTACCATAATACTAAATTGGGCACTTCCTACACAGTTCACATGGGGGCCTCTACCTTCTCAGCAATCATTTGAGGCAGACACAGTGAGCACCCCTTCTTACAGAAAAGAATGGGAAGCCCAGCAAAAGAGTCAGGTAACTAACCCACGGCCGTTAGTGCCAGGAGTGTGTTCTGGAGTTAAGGCTTTCAAATCTCAAGGCCATGTTGACTTTGTATTTTATTCACAGCATCAGCATGTTAATAAATGCTTGTGACTAAACAACTCCAGAGTGCTGGGCTTTGTGTGGCTTTTTGCCAGTGTTAATTGTTTTTCTGGCTCCTCCCTCGATATGATCCATTCGTGCTATTGTTCGTACAGCAGCCTCTCCAGAGTGTGGGGAGAGCTGCTTTGTGGTCTCCTGAAAACTGATTTATGTCTATCTCTTCCATTTTCCACCTTCAGTGACGCTACATTGGCAACCTGAAATCAGCCATGATGGGAATATTTACACAATGGAAATAGGCAAACACCACAAATCAATGCTTTTATTTATTGATTTATTTATTTATTTATTTATTTATTGGCTAAAATACAAATTGGGAATTTTTTGAGAGCCAGTTTTCAACACATCACTGCCTATATATCGTGCACCCTCAAAATAAGTAGGATAATTTCTAAAAAGATCCGATGATGAATCTTTATCTTGAAAGTGTACTTATTTTAATGCATGAACTTTGTAACAACTGTTTTGTTTTCTCTTAAGAGATGACTTTTTCTTATCTCATCTGTTATTTGGTGCTATTGTCAAATGTTACAATGTGTATTTCCAAATGCTATTGATAATAATATGACATAAAAGATAACCAAAATGGTATTGGTGTTATAAGTTTTCATACAAAAATTTACATTATATAAATATGCCTAAGTACATAGTACAAAAACATGGGAAGCTCCAAATTCAATTAATAAGTCTTACTTGATGTAAACTTACATCACTTAATATTCTAAATTAATATCAGTTAGAATCATCAATATAAATTTTACATCACAAATAAACATAATGTCTGTCTTCAGTCTTTGGCCAAATACATTGATTCTTCTAATAATAAAGCAGGCAAATATCACAGACATTCTCTGGGGACAAATGTGCATTATGAGAGAAAGAAATAACACATGACCCGTAATGGACGTAGTCTGGGAGGGCACTGGAAAACAGGACCTCAGTGTTCCTTTCAGGATGGTTATGTAAGGTTTTTAGTTTTCTTTCTACCCAGAGTCCCTCCTTGCCACATCATTATCGTCTGCACCTTTCCCTCTCCCACCCTGTGTTCATGGACTTTCCAGCTCTCACATTCCGCAGGGGAGAGAAGCCGCTCAGAATGCCTGGCCCAGCTGGTTTCTCACCCCAACCATTGATTTCTTGTAACCTACCCTCTAAGTTGCCACTGCTACTAGCCCCACACTGAAAAGCCCAGGTGTCCTTCAGTCAGTTAGCATACTTCATTAACCCATGCTGGATTCAAGGTTATCGTATTGAATGAAGCCATCCTTCTAATAGCAATGCCTAAAAAGGAAACCTGATTTCAAACATCTGACTTCATAATAAGAAAGGACAGCATTTCCAACTCCTTTGCTTGTATTAGACACCTACCAAATGGTTAAGTCATTCTATTTTGGTGAAGGAGTCTAGGCAGGAAAGAAGCCACTTTCTGTCTCTGTCTGGTGACCTTAACTGGGACCTACTATGTGTCAGGCTCTGCAGCAATGGCTTTATCATCACATCATCTCACTTGGTCCTCAATATAAGCACATGAGGCACAGATGGCATTTTCATCTCACGGATGAAGAAACTGAAGCTCAAATAAATTATTTTTGGGGGGAGAGGTGGTGCGGGGAGAGACTAGGGGAACATATATGCATATAAGCATAGCCCATGGATATGGACAATGGTGTGGGGAAGGCCTGGGAGGGAGGGTGGTAGAGGGAGTCAGTGGGGGGGAAAACAAAGGGGACATCCGTAATACTTTCACCAATCAAGATAAATTTTAAAATAACTAAATAAATTATTTGTTCAGATTCCCCACACTAAGTGAGTGGCAAGATCAGGATTCAAACCCAGGATTATCTCACTCACAGCCTGACCTCTCTCCCTCAAGCATGCAAACTGGGATTCTGGATTCAGTGGCAGAATCTGAGAGCTGGTAGGTCATCAAGCACCTGGCATTGAGTGTCCAGAGAAATCAGAAGTTTAGAGCGAAAAATCCCTCTGGACATGATGAAATGAATCCCTTTCCTTGCACCTTTGAACAGACAGGGGGTTCCTGCTCTGTCATTACCCAACTGTGAACCTCTGTGGAGTCCTGCTCTGTATTCCTTTTACTCATTTGTAAACAAGATTCATTCTTACCCCCAACCTGCTTCACGGGTGGTGCAGATGAAGTATATAATGTCTGTAAAAGGCTTTGAGCACATCAAAGACGACGCTGTATAAATACTATATTATTATACACGTTCCCATAGGAAGCATCTCCAGGACTCTTTGATCCATAAATATTTCATTGACTCAATCCAGCCAAAGCCATCTTAGACTCTGAGGAGGCATCATAAGGTAATTGACCACAGAAAGAGTTCAAAAAGGAATGCATCTACATCTGCATCACTGTTCTCTTCTTAACTCTTTAATTTCAACTTATTCATTTTTTTAAATAATTTTGTATCTTTTTTATATTTTCAATTTTAGAGTAAGCATGTACCTGAACATAATTCTAGGCTCCATGATAACACGATGACCATGGGTACTGAGACATAAGAAAATAACAAAGCTATTCACACTTTTTAAGGGGTCAGAAATGCTAAAATATTCAGGTCTCTGGCCTTAAGGATAACACTTAAGATACCTAGATCTATTTTTTCTGCTTTTATGGATTTTTTTATTTAATTGTATTTTGTTTCTAAAGAAAGACAACAAATGAATTCTTACATCATTTGAAGAGGGAATAGATTTGCTGTAAAATTTCTCAGAGTCAAATTCATTGCCATTTTTTTTATATATTATTACTGGGATGCCTTAATTTGTTAGAAAAAAACATGAACTATATTATATTTAACCAAATCAACTTAGTATTGATCCAGAAAAGCTCCCATCCTCAAGACAAAAGGAACCCTGGAACAATTAGCAGTTCATGTTATTTTTTAGAGATGAACATTCTTCAGCAAAAACTATGAATTTTGATGAACATATTTAGATCTAAGTCATTTATAAAAATTACTAAATATTAAATTAAAACTTCAGAATTTTGAAGTAATAATGTAATAACAGGACAGTAATTTTCTAACAGATATAAATGTCTGAATTCCAGGAGGGAATAAAGCATAACTACAAGCTGCATTTAGTTGTTTAATTGCCATCATTTCTCTGGTTTCTACACTGATGACTCAAAAAAAAAAAACAAAAAAGAACAGGGAACAGGAACTGAGGAGAATGAGTTCATTCACCTAGAGGTTACATCAGTGGGCGGAAGAGCTCCCACTCAGCTTTGTAGCAGATGTGGACTGACTCGTCCATAGAAATGTTAATCATCATGATTATTTTTAAAAGAAGGGAAAAATATTCTTTAGCAAGCATGCATTTGCATACAGTGTTTTATTAGACCATCATGGCCACTGGAAATACCGATTTATTATCTACATACTTTGATAAGTCTAGCGAGTTCTAGAAAAATATTTTATTCTTTATACACTGGCCCCCATCCCTGCTGGTCTGCTGATTTATTCTAAAAGTAAGTGGCCTTTGTTCCCCAGCCAGGATACCCAACTTATTAATGTCTACCTACACATTTGCTTATAAATATACCACCAGAATGTTATTACCAAAAGGATCATGATCAAATCGATGATAACATTTTAGGACAGGGAGGAAATTTCATATGTAATTCACAGGTCCCTCAGATTCCAATGTGCATATTTAGTTAATATCCAGTAGTTCTGTGAAATATTGGCTCCTCCAGGACATAGAAATGCTGCCTCATGGTCTCACAGCTCTCATCTTGGACCATGGCCAGTATAAAGAATAGTCATATGTTCACCAAACTTGCTCAGTACACACCAGACACATCAAATTTGTCATTTTTATTAGCCCCTAAAACACATCTACTCAGTCATTATACAAAAAAACTATTGAGCATCTATAAAGTGCTGGGCTCCATCTAGGTGATGGAGATATAATACAGAACATGGAACTGCCTTCTTGGAGGGAAACATGGATCGTTAGCAAGTAAACAAATAATCAAAAATATAAAATCAGTTGTATCCTTTATGAAGAAATTAAAACATGGTCATAGGATATAGAATGTCTGGTGGGCTGAGTGGTCTACTAGGAAAGGCTTTCCTAAGAAGGTGACATTCAAGTGGCGATTTGAATAGGGACAAGGAGGAGGTTGTTCAGAGAGATGCGCAGGAAAAAGTTCATGGTCAAGAATAGGTGAGAGCATAATGATAAAGGAAATAAAGCGACATGGTGATAACGTTGCAGGGGCCCAGGAGAGAGATGATAGCACCCTGAGTAGAAGAGTTAGTGTGACAATTCGGAGCTGCGTTAACCTGCGTCTTCAGAAGCAGATGCCAAGATGGGATACAGAGGGCAAGGGTTTTGTTATGCAAATGTCCGTGTGCCACGCACTCAGGAAGGAGTCAGAAAGGCTGGCAGAGCAGTCGCAGGGCCATGCAAATCTGATCGCCATGATGGGCTGGGTAGAAGCATCCTAGACTGCCCTGTATTCTAAGGGTGGGTGGGCAAAGCCTGTCAACATGAGCCAAGGTCAGTCAACAAGGAATCTCCTAGGAATGGCTGCTCTGGAAACGCTGCTGCATGCAGTTTTTCGCATGGAATCGCCCTGGAAAGGCTTGGTCTTGACACACACAGAGCAAGGATTTCAAAGCCGTGTTTGGGCCCTTGTTTAATTGCACTCCCTGTAATAGGAAGTTTGTGAAATGCATGCTCAGGGCCACCAGAAGTAGTGATGGGGCTAGCACACTCGGAGAGAGGGAGAAGACAGGGCTTGCGGTATCATCCCAGGAGACATTAAATTATGGTATATCCACACAGTAGACTAGTTCACACAGACCGGCAAGGAAAGATTCATAAAGTAAGAAAAAGGAGGTAAAATATCGATATGATGGAATGCTATCCATCTTCTCCTTCCTTCAGACATCGGTGCTCCTGGTTCTGAGGCCTTTGGACTCTGACTGGGATTTACACCGTTCTACTCCCACCCTCCATGTCTTCAGCCTTTGAACTTGCACCAGAAATTAAATCATTGGCTCTGGTGGGTCTCAGATCTTTGGACTGCGAATGCATTATATCATCAGTGCTTCTGGTTCTCCACCTTGCAGGTAGTAGATTATAGGACTTCTCAAACTCCATAATCATGTGAACTAATTCCTGTAATAAACCTCCTTTTTATATCCTTAAATCCTATTGTTTCTGTTTCTCTAGAGAACCTTGATAACAGTTTGAGATACCTATTATACTTCCAGATGGAGCCGATGAACAGGTTAGGGTCTGTACTAGTCTCACATTAAGGGACAAGCTCCAGGGTAGAGATATAAAGCATTAGTGCATAGCTGGTGGTTTATTTAAGCTATAGAACAGGATAAACTCTTATAATGGACAGAGAATGTAGAGAAGGAAGAGTAGTCTTGAGGCAATCCCAAATAAGGCCTGCATGAAGAGGAAGGACAGCTCCAAAAGAGACCTGGATATGGCTGCTGATATCAGAGGACAATGTAGAGAGAGGGGTGTCCCAGGGGTCAAGTGAAGACCATATCTTAAGAATGAAAATATGGTCTGTCATATCAGATGTGCCTAAGATTTCAAGCCATGTCAGACGTGTCTGAGAAGTCAAACCAGAGGAGGACTGAGAATTAATTGTTGAATTTCCCATGGTGCTCATTGGTGATTCTGACAAGAGCTGTCTTAAAGGGGGTGGACTGACAAAATAAAGGGGAAAGTTGGAGGTGGGGCTTGGTGGCAGTGAGTAGACACCACGGAGCCATCTCTGTAAAGGGATATTAGGTTAAGAAAGAGTTGTTTTTTGTCTGATAGATGTCACCACAAGTCTGTGTGCTGACAGGAATTATTCAGTCGGGAGGAATGAGAGTTTGCAAACAACCTGAAACTCCCAGTTTGAACAGAGTTGTTTTCAAGATGTTGCTTCGCAGAGTTCCATCTGAAATGTCTGCACACCCAACATAATGCCTGAAAGAAACACCCTCCTATGCATTTAATTACTGTTAGGCCCTCCCACAGCACAACTTCAAGCTCTTTCAAAATTAATGATTCTATACAGAAGAAGCTGTTAATCTTCAAATTCTCAATTTAATTGAGGTCATTACAGCTATTTCAAAAATATAATTTTTATTTGCTCTTGATACATAGTAAGGTGTTTCTTTCTTTGAAATTGGGTGACCTTTTAAAGCATATCCTCCAATATATACCCTGGACAGTATGGATCTGCCATGGCTGTCAAAATCCTTTCCCTAAAACCAAATGTACTGCCTTTTATAATGTCATTTATAAAATCATTCTCTCATAGAAGCCCAAGAAATATTCAAACAAATAAAACACAATAATTTTTCAAATATATATATTTTCTCATTGATTTCAGAGAGGAAGGGAGAACAAAGGAGAGATAGAAACATCAATGATGAGAAAGAATCATTGATTGGCTGCCTCCTGCTCACCCCCTACTGGGGATCAAGCCCACAAGGCAGGCATGCACCCTGACCTGGAATCAAACTGTGACCTCCTGGTTCATAGGTCGATGCTCAACCACTGAGCCATGGCAGCCAGGCAAAACACAGTATCTTCTCCTAGGAAATTTATAATCTGAAAATGGGAGTTGAAATATATACAAACAAATCACTAAAGCATGTTATGTGTTAATTTCTATAAAAGAAGGCAACGACTCTAGGGACTTAGAGGGAGGAGATCAGTTTCCAGCCAGTGTGATGAAGGAAGATGTGGCAGGAGTGTCCCAAGAGGAAATAGCCGGCACTCACAAGTTAGGGAACTTTGAAAGGGTTTATTTACAGAGGGAACTCTGTAACTAGAGGTGTGGGTGTTTGGAAACCACAACCCAATACGCTGGGGCTAGGAGCAGCAGGAGCTGTTACCACCCCAGCTCAAAGAGAGAGTGTTCTCTCCAAGGTTCACTCAAAAGCCAACAGGGACGGATGTACTCCTGTAGAGAAGCAGCAAGCTTTAGTCAGAGGACATAACCAGCCAGAAGTGACCTCACAGCAGGGGCCAAGAAGGGAATTCCCTGACTTCTCTATCCTCCTTCCTCTGACCCTCCAGCAGGGTTCCCCAGGGGCCTCCCCAGCCAAAAGTCAGGGCCTGAGAGCCTTTTACACAGCCCACACTGCGTCCTGAGACACAGAGGAAGGTGAAACAAGAGAAGAAAATGCAAGAGTTGGAACAGAAAATTTTGTGAAGGAGTTGGCCAGAGACCTGAAATTTTTGAAATGAATAAACAGAGATGAGGTATGCTTTTGCAGGCAATAGGTATAGCACGATTAAATGTTGATAAGTGTGCACAGGAATTATGTTTGCCACCGGCCTTGATTACATGGAGGGTTAGAGAGAGAAATAAGAATGAAAATATAGTTCAAAGGATTGGGGTCGGGCATAAATACTGTACTCAGGGCTTTAGTTTAATTTTATAGGAAATGAAGAGCTGCTGAAAATACCTAATCTGCCACTGAAACAAAGCGAAAAGGAGAGAAGAAAGAAAATTAAACGCAGAGCAAAGGAGAGAAACTGCCTGGGGAAAGGGCCAAGGTGTGGACCATTGTATTTCTCTGCCTAATGTTTGCCATAGAATAACCTAATTAAAATCACCTTTATCTGGGCAGCAATTGAATGAATTCCCTAGAATAGAAGAGATTCCGCTACAACCAGAATATTTCCGTTACCACTGGCACAATGAATAAGAAGCATTTTGAGGAAATAAGATGACCCTTAGAAATGACAAAATGTGCTTTAGAGCTTGACTCAGAATCCACATCTCCTACTCTACAAAAACAGTGCAGCTGCTGTGGGAAAGGTTAAACATGGGACTACTCCATGGCCCAGCAGTTTCTATCTGGGTGTATATCCAAAAGCACTGAAGGCAGAACTCCGATAGATATCTGTAACCTCGGGTCCATGGCAGCATTGTTTGCAATAGCCAATAGGTGGGAACAATCCAAAGATCCATCAACAAGTGAATAGATAAAAAAGAATGTGCAATGTACATACAATGGAATATTATTCAGCCATAAAGAGAATGAAATTTTTATATATGCTACAACGTAAGGAGATCTTGCAAACATTATGCTTTGTAAAATCGGAGACGAAGAACAAATATTTTATGATTAGACTTATATGAAGTACCCAAAACAGGCAAATTCATAAAGACAAAAAGTAGGAGATTATGAGAAGTGGGGGAGGGAGATTTTAATTGTTTAATGGGTAGAGTGTTTATTTGGGACATTGAAAATATTTTTGGCTAGAGACAGTGGTGATGGTTACAAAATATTATGAATGCATTTAATATCATCGAATCATACAGTCACAAAGGGTTAAAATGATAAATATAATGTTACTTATATTTTACCACAATTAAAAATATAAACTACTGACCCACACAACAAATATTTGCATCATACTTATTTTTGCAATAAATTATACTTACAAGCAATATTTACACAATATTACACTAATATTTCGTCCTGGTGTAATTTGCATCGAGAAGAAAGGGTCCCTGTGTTAGAGTTTGTTACTCACCTATATAGCATTTTTTAATTGCCATCCTCTACTAATGAAGTTTATAGCAGGTTCAGGCATTCATTCCTCACACTGTAAATTCTGGAACTTCACTAATAATTCTACCATGTAGCAGGCATACTGC
>NW_006287546.1:656626-663160 GCF_000327345.1 Myotis davidii | reverse complement strand
GTCAGAAGAAAAATTCACCCCCCCCACAACAAAAAAAAAAAAAAAAAAAAAAAAAAAAAAAAAAAAAAAAAAAAAACTCACACACACACACACACACACACACACACAGCCAGGAGGTGGGGTACTCCTTTCTTTGCCTATTCTAAGAAGCTATTCTAAGAGACCAATTCACACAGAAGTAAAGAATTATTTGTACAAACTGCAGTAATTTTACAATTCATACACTGTCTGGGCTTCTGTTAAGAAAATACTGTGATTTTAAAGTTATACAAGAAAAGCAGAGAGAGATCATTCTGATGCAAATGGGTCATTTCAAGCCATTCACCAATGGAAGACTTCTTGAATAGTGCAAAAGTTGAGTTGTCAATAGTTGTTTCCTTTCTTTTAGTTGTTGGTTTGGGGATTTTTTTTTTGGGGGGGAGGGTCTTATTTACTTTAATCAGAGTAAAAAATAGAAAGAAAAAGGGTGAAAAACTAGTGGTGTAGTTTAGAACTTTAAAAGTGTCCATTTTACATTACAAGACACTGGAAGGCACATTTCCAAGAGGAGTGAGCTGAGAGGAAGAATTGAGTATTGGGGAAAATAGCTGTTCCTGGAGTTAAGACAATGGAAATGACCTCCAATAAACAAAGACCTCATTTATAGAATCATCCTTACTTATCCTGCATATTTAAATTATTTTCTGAATCTTCCGGCAGGATCCATTTTTCATTTACAAAAGAATAAATTTAGAACTTGCACCTTAAAAAACAAAAAATAAAATACAATCAGCATCTTTATGTTAAAAAAAAAGCCCATTGATATCAAATTTTTCTTTAAAAACTATTTTTAAAATAAACAAAAAGCAAAAATAGCTTTGCTTTATACCTGCTTGAACAATGACAAAGGTTGCTTATTTCAAACTAGAATCATCAGTGAGAATCGAGCAACAATTTCATAAAGAGACAAACTAATAAATTTCTAATTCTCCTTTTAAAGAAGGGTGTTTTTAAAAGTTAAAAATTCCAATATTTTTCCTATTCACTTCCTATTTCAGTTTTATTTATCATAAAAGAAATCTAACAATATTAATATTGATATTTTAGACCAATATTTATAACAATAAAATTTTGTCTCATTGTAAAAGAACATATTGAGATTAAAACATTGTGGGTTTGTTTGTTTTTTTGTTTTATCTTGTTATCTTAACCCATACTTCATCTTAAAATAAAGTTTTGCAACTTTGCCTATGGTTTTAAAAAAGTCACTGACAAAGAAGATTCTCAGGTTCATGAGTGAATTTTCTTTCAGAGCAATTTTGTTCTTCATTTACTCAGCGATGAGCTGTCTCCTGCAGTTAGCTAAAACAATGAGCATTTTTGAAACTGTAGCAGCACTTTGGAAACTAGAGCCATATCAGCATGCAAGGTCCTGGGAATGGAAAGAGCCACAGAGAACACTGCCTGCGATTTAAATTCCGCCTTCTGGCAGGGAGATCTGTGAGCCTACCCCAGTTCCCTTGGATTGTCAGTCTGGCCCGAGCAGGAATCAGGTGATTCTTACTCCTCTCACCTCCCCTGTGCTTTGAGATAAGTCTGAAGACAGGCCATCCTGTGTGGTGTAAAGATGTGTTCATTTTGAAACAGGACACAGGAGCTACAGTCTTTATAAACCATGGAAACAGGAAGTTGGTGGGACCTTTTCCCCCTCCTCACATGGGGGTCCATTCAGTGGGACTCTTACCCTCTCCCCATGTGGGAGTCTGTACTTGTTCTTCAACAAATATCCACCTTTGCTATACTACCCTCCGTCCGTGGGTCCATTCTTCAATTCCGGCAGACAAAGAATCCGGGTTCCAGTCCAAAACTTTCATTTCAATTTAAGCAGTAATTTTTTTTGTAGTGTTGAACTTCAGAATTCTACCTTGCATTCCCTTCCCCTTTTCTCCTTTTTGATTCTTAACGGATGAAATAAATCTCCTGAATGACTTATCATCAGGACTATCTTTTCCATCAAATAGGCCACAAAAGCAGGAAAGCTGATTCTATGGCAGGTCCTAGAGGGACCTGAAATGCCATCTCTTTCAGGTAGTGATACTTTGGCCTTTTGAATACAATGGCATCTAAGAATTTCAGCAAAACTGTTTTTTAAAGAAAAAAATACAGACTTATTTTTCACGTGAGCACTTTGGTTTGTTTTTTTTAGGTTTTTCTTCTAATTTCTCAAATAAAATTAAATTTCAAGGACAATTATTAAAATGTAAGAGAGGTCATCCTCTCATCAAACAAATAATTGTCTAGTTTACATTTCTGTGACATTTCCCCTACCACAATGACTGTAATGATGTATCTACCACCTTCTAAAACAGAGGTGATTATTATACTGGAAACCATCACTGATCATAATTTTAAGATAGGTGACTCATAACTTTTAATGGTTACTATAGGATTAAATTCTAGCCATCTTTTCATTATATTCCTTACCAATTATCTATTTTGTATGTATTGATTTTACTTTTCTGAGCTCTGGATAAAATGTGGTAAGCCACCTCCATATTTCCATTTTCATATTTACATATTATTCATATTAGAGGTCTGTGACTTTTTTTAAATTGGCAAGCTAAAGGTATTATTAATTCCAATCAGGTTTGCTGTTCTCCTAACCTCCCAAATATATACACTAATTGCACTCCCTGTTTATTTTGTAAAGCTTTTCATCAACTTCATGATAATTACATAATTAAATTTTAGAGCTATAGACATTTTTATAATGTAGATTTGCCTCCCATATTGTAACATAAATAGATGCAGCCCCCAAATTTACATTTATGTTTCCTTAATATAATTGCAAAATGTTACTTCAATCTATCTACCAGTTGTTCTTTCAAAATTTTCTAAAGTTATTTTATAAAGAAATAATCTATAATACTTATTCTTTTTTATTTTTAGAAATAGAATATAATAGTGTTGTATTTATATCCTACCTTAAGCTAGGATATGTTAAATATTCTTTACAAAGTACCATCACATGTGCATTTTAATTTTTCAGATTTATGAAAATATCAATAAATAGAACTCTAAAAAGTCATAGAGCAGTTTATATCCATTTTTCTATTACTCCCTGAATTGTTTAATATAGCTACTTTCAGGAGAAATAGCAAAGGCAGAAGAAATACAAAGATAAGCACATTTCTTTCACTTTCTAATTCTATAAAGAATCACTCTACTTTTATACGTCACTTCAATTAAGTTCAAATAATGTTCTCTATTTACCTTCAATTTAAAGTGACTACCCCCTAAAGGGCATTTCAGATTCTGAAACACAAATTGATATAAATGTTGGGGTTGGGGCGGGGGGAGAAAACTACATTCATAACCACAGTGTGAACAAACTCTCTTCAAAATAATTCAAAAGGAGACATTTTCGAAAGAAAACTTAACTCAATTGATTTTTCTGTTCATCTTTGGCACGGCTATCGTCTCTCACCAAATCCCTTTGTGTCCCCCTGAAACACCCAGTCACTGTTGAGATTGTAACGCTTAGTCTTCAGCCTGAAACTGTATCCCCAGCTCACTTCCAGGAGGAATTCTGTCATTCTGCACCAGGCTCTGCGAGGACTGTGAATTTACTCCCACCTCGGTGGGGATATTCTTGAATTGAGATGGCAGCATTCTGAGCTTTTGCATAAGACCTTAAAATTAAAGTTGGAGAAATGTTCACTCCAAACTGGTCTTTGAGTTGGAGTTTCCATAATTACAATTCTTTTTAAAGTGACTTCACGAAATGAGAAATACCTTGAAGAACCATAACTAAATAGCCCAAGGCAGAGGACTAGACAAAACTCAGAATTTTCCTCCTTTATTTCAATGTGTACTCATAACAATCTCTTACCAAAAATATGTCTCGAGAACTGGAAAATCTTATTAGAGGAAAGGCCATTTACCTCTAGATGATGTTTGAAACTTGAACACCCACAATGTTGACAGAAGGGTTATTGAAAGTGCAGAGGGTGAGGTAAATAAACAGAACATGCCGGAACCAAGGGGAATGCAGCAGCATGTGTTTGAGTTCATCTGTTAAAATGTTTTTGGTGCTGAGAAGTCATATCTTTTGAATCCATTCAATGTTATCTGAGATCCTGTGGCCTAATATCAAAGAAAAACATGAAAGATGCCTAGAGTTCATGTTTTCAGAGAACCTGGAGGGCTAATTTTTAATCATTTTTGTAATCCAATAAATTTGATATAAATAGAAAATAATAATAAAAGAATCACACATGTAATTGACCGTGGCCCCCTCCACAGGCATTCAAGATTTCTACCACTGAAACAGCCATAGACAGGGTCCAGTATGTGAGACCAAATATTGTATTTGAAGACTTTGTCCAGGCCTGTGCCATTGCTATCTGCATTTTGAAAACTTGAGAGGCTTTCCTTAATATTTACACCAACCATTAACGCTATCTGTAAGTGCATCCTCCTCTCTCACATATATTGTTCAGACTCTCCTTCACCTACAGCTCCTGCCCTGTGATTATATTTAAGTTCAAGTCTCCCCATTTATTAGGCAAGAACAACAAAAGGCAGACATTTTTTATAAGTATCCTGAAAGTCACAAAAGGAACCTGATAAAATCAAATGCTTAGGAATAGGGGATTGAGAGGCTGAGTAACATGTGTAGGAAGGCAGTTTTCAGCCTATATTTGTGTGTACCTTTTAAACCATGTGAATGTATTGCCTATTCAAACACTAAATAAATATATTTTTTTAATGCACAGATTCCTGGACCTCACCCTAGACCTATTGAGACAGAATCCCTAAAGTAGGGCCCCGGAATCTTCATTTTAACAAGCTCACCTGGTAAGCTTTACTTACTAATGCATAAGTAAATAAGCAAGAAAGTATTGGAAATATAAACACAGATGTCCCAATACTGAGAGGCAGGTAATGCAAAGAATGTAGAAAAACTACCACTGCCAAAAAAAACCTCCCTCAACGGCGTGCTCTAATGTCTAAAAATGTTTTGTTAGACTTTTTGTCTCCAATATGTCCTTGTAAAATTGTGATGCCAGGGAGGGGTGGAGAGAGAATTCCTGCCTTCAACCAAAGTCACCCTGCAATCTACTTTCCCAGTGTTATCCAATCAGCACAAAATCTTCATTTAAGAAACGGGCTATGCAAATTCTCCATGATTTCATCATCTTCACATGCCTATTTCAATCACATTTGATACTTAATACTTGGCTGAAATGATTTTCTTGACAGTCACCCATAATTCTTCAGTAGTCAGTCGCATGCTGTGGCCTTCTCTTATTCCTGGTTCTATGGACTCCATCCTTCTTGAAACTCTTTTCCCAGGAATTGTGTAATATTGTGCTGTCCTGATTTCCCTCTTTCTTTAAGGTGTGTTTCTTTATGTCTCCCAAACTCTTCTGCCTCATTCCCTGTAAGGCATTCTTGATCTCTCCTCGCTCTACTCCACCTTTCTAGTAATCATTTTCATGCAATCTTCTCATAGATCAGTATTTCTCTCCCTGTGCTCTCTCCTGAGATATGGACCTGCTTCTGCTGCCCCCCTAAGCATCTCACCTGCAAATCTTACTGAAAACTCATTAATTGCCACTGTAATCATTAACTGTATACTTGCGTAACTATTTTATAAACTTGGACCCATTTACTATTCACAAAAACCCTATTTTATGGCAAAAGGAACTGAGATGCCTAAAAGGTAAATTACTTTATTCAGGCCTCATTGCTATTAGAAGTTGGGTCAAAAATTCAAACTCAGGAAGGCTAAGTCTAGAGCCATATTCCCAATGATCATGCCATGTTGCCTCTCAGCATTAGTTTAATATTCATCAGCAGAGCTTCAATTCAATCACTTTATGGTAAATCTTTTGATGTATCCTCATTGAAAATTGAAATTTTTAAAAATCTGTAATTGAGATCTTAAGGTTAGAATTTGATCTGATCTCTACTTAATTTTGCAGCCACATCTCCCATTATTCTCTTTTGACACATACAAAATATTCCAAAGAATAAATAATATAAATTATTTACTGGTTTCAAGATTATAATTTAGACTTGTTCTCCTGTGGTTTAAGTTTTTCTTTACAACTATCAAAATTTTAGCAGGTTTGTCTATGGCCTAAACTTTGAGAAGCAAAATTCAAACCAGAAGTACTACAGGTTAATTTATTTTCTCATCTAAAACAACTAATATCCAGAAGTTTTGAACATTGAAGACATTGGACATTAGAAAACAAAGGACAATGATGCCAGAAGACACCATGGGGTGAATCTTATCCTATACAATAAAAGTTTAATATGTTAAGTGCCCAGTTGTCTGGTCGTCCATTCAACCAATCAAAGGGTAATATGCTAATGATATGCTAAGGCAGCTCAACTGGTAGCTATAACGTGCACTGACCACCAGGGAGCAGACACTCTGACCATTGGGTTAGCTTGCTTCTGGGGTCCAGCTGATCTGGACTGAGTGAGATGGGCCAGACATGCCCTGGAGCCCTCCCATGGCCCCTCCTCAGCTGGCCAACC
>NW_006287546.1:625653-656245 GCF_000327345.1 Myotis davidii | reverse complement strand
AACAATGGAGCACCATCTTTAAAAAATAGTTGACCCTTCTTTTCCATGGGGAATACTTTCAAGACCCCCAGTGAAGGACTGAAATCACAGAGAGCACCAAATCCGAACCAACTTCAACTCTGCTGGAAACCTGACAGCAGCTTCTTCCTCAGCAAACGGAGCCTCTCCATTAATTTTTATATTGTTCAGTCCCAATCACTCCTGAATCTGTGCAACCATAACTTATTTGCAGTAAATGACTTGGTGTCACTCATTTCAGGGGATCCCTTGATCAAATGTTATATAGGCTTCATGTTTTCTGGCTCAACATATTGCCATCAAATGGAACGCGTTTTCTGTTCCTGTCTTCCACCCAAAAATGTAAAGCCTTTTCCATCTAAACTAAGCACTTCATCATGCACTGTGACCATAACTTGCGGTCTGAGATGCAAGAGCAAAACTAGCATGAATTTCCCTTTCCTTCTTTACAATTTCACAGGCAACAATTCATTTCTGCTGTGGACCTTAGCAACCTCACCCTGTGATTTTTGTCTCTTTTCTTAATAAGTTGAGAACTTCCACCTTTTCACTTAAAACAAGCAGCCTACTATTTTTCTGCAGCATATCCGAATTGCCAGCATCACTACTCTTGTGCTTTGGGGCCATGGTGAAGTAAAAGAAGGGTTTCTTGAACACATGCACTGCAATCTGACAGCTAAGACGGCCACGAAGTGAGTAACTGGCTGGGAGCTTACACAGCGTGGAGACACGGCACCAAGTGGGACGAAACAGGACAGCACAATATTTCATGGTCCTCAAAATGGCGCACAATTTAAAACTTATGAATTGTTTCTTTCTGAAATTTTTCATTTAATATTTGTGGACCAAGGTTGAACAGCGGAGAACAAAAACCGCAGAAAGTGAAATCTCAAATAAGGAGGGACTACTGTAATGGAAGAAAAAAAGGACTTAGAGCTTTTAAAAGCAAATAGACCATTTAAAGCTAAAATGATGACAACATATTGAGCGGCTTATAGTGAGTATAGAAACAAAATGTGCTACAATAGCACAAAAATTAGGAGGCAATATATGGTTATAAAGTTCATATACTATACATGAAGATTGCAATAACCTAAAATTATACTATAAATCTTAAATGAATCACTTAAAATCACAACAAAGAGTTATCACTAATAAGCCAAAAGGGAGATGAAATGGAATCACCAAAAACACAAAATTGTTCCAAAAGGAGGCAGGAAATGAGAGAAAGGAAACCAGAGAGCAGTTGAGACAAATACAAAACAGAAACAAGAAGGGAGATTTAAACCCAATCCTAATAAGTACGTTTGATTTAAAGGGTTAAACACACCAAATAAATGCAATAGTTGACATATTATACTTTTAAAAAGCATTAGCAGAGTATATGCTGACTTCAACACACCCAGTTTTAAATGTAAAACACAAGTAGGTTAAAGCAAACTAATTAGTTGGCTTACTTGGTTACTCTCCGACAGGGAATCGGTTTCCCTATCTGTGAAATGGGAATGTACTAGAAACTTGTACATGACTCCAAATAATCTCTGTCCCACCTCTTAGCATTACTGAAGAGAACAGCTGGGCCCCATGTCCACCCACTTTGAGAGGTACAAGGGGATAGGATCTCATTTCAGGTCTTTGCTAGGGTGTCTTTAGCACACCTCTGTGTGTGTGGTACCCATGGGATCGCATTCAAGCAGTACAAACAGGATAGGTGGACAGCTAACTATCCAGTCACCAACCTAGATTGATGCAAGGATGGAAGCTGATAGAGAAACACACCCCCACCCCCTTTATATCACAGTGCTTGGTAGATAGTGCTTGGATAGTTCTTAAGCCTTTACAAGAGGACCCTGGAATCATGCCCACCCTGATGGTGGACAACTCCAAACTCCATCCTTGCATTGGCTTCCCTCCCTCCCCGTTTACTCCCTTACCCTTTACTCCTGCTCCCTGGAGTTATGTATTAGCCACAGGCTTTGCTTTCAAAGGAATGGGAGCTAAAACAGAAGAGAAAATTGCTTCTAACCTCATGGGGTGGGTAAGGAATAAGTAAGGTGATTTATGTAATGGGCTACCTACAAGGTCCCATTTGTCCACGTGATTTGCATATATTAACATATCTAAACATTCAACAGCACTATGAGGTAGGTACTAGCGTTTTCTCCTCTTTATAAAGAAAAGCACAGAGAAGTTAAGTATATTATACAAGGTCACACAGCTATCAAGTAGCTCTAGAGCCCACATAGGCCCCGAAATCTCAGCCACTAAAGCATACAGTAGGTGCCAGGTAGTAGTGGCTTAACATGTTTACGGTGCTCTTTCAAACATTACACAGCTTTGATGGTTGGAAAATTATGAAGGACAAGAAGGGATACAGAGCAACGCAGATGATAGATCTGCTTGCATGAGAAGTTGCTATTCGAGTCTGCTTTGATCTCTAAGAGATGAGACGTTTAGCCAGGCTCTGTTCTGTACACATAGGAAGGCAGCAGCTCCCACCCTTACTGACATTTAAAATAGTAGTATGACTGAATTGATTTAGATGCTGAGCTTCCTGCTTAAATTCCACTTATCCCATTGACTTCAAACATAGCCTTTTGCTTTCAATGTAGATTTTCCCTGTTATCTATTCCCTCAAGGCAACGCCCACTAACAGATGTATATCTAGCCCATATATACTAAAGCTTGAGGTCCAAAATCCCTTTATCAAAGGAGATTGCAGCCCCCCCCCCCGCCCCAATTTAAAGGCAACTGATATCTAGGTACAAGAAATAAAGATAGAGCCAGCAAGTGAAACCCAAGACCCCCAGACCCTATCTGTGTAAGCCAGGTACTGCTCTCCTGACACGAGTGAAGATAAGAAAGCTTCTGAGGTAGCCGCGACGGGGCATCTCTAGGGTCCCCTTCAGGAGTCTGGTATCGAACAGTTGCCTGCTGCAATCTCCAGAAGTGAAAAAAAGAGGAGCTGTTATACTGAGTCAGCTTTAATGTCAGTCTCCAAATCAAAACATCACACTGTCACTTCAAAATGTACAGACCCTGTAAACGTGAGCACAGGGGTTTTCCTACTCTGAGACCTCACTCCCATCCATCCAGGGATGCAGGCCCGTGTTACTTCTATTACAAACACAGACTCTTTATTTTATTTTCTTCACTTGCATTTAAAAGGAAATACAATGCATCTCTTCTGAGCAGAAGCAAGTCAGAAAGACAAAAATCCAAGTTCATGGTAGGCCTTTAAAGTTACCACCCAAGACCATAAAAATTTAACGCTGGATAAAGAGAAACAGACTCATGGAGAGTATAGTCAGCTAGGAGTTCATGGGATTTCTCAAGGAAAAATGCTGCTTTGACTTGTAAATGGAGAAGTCCTATAAAATATTTGGCATTCGGAGACAAGGCAATAGAAAGCGTTTCCGGAACTATAAGTAAGGCTTCTTTCATTTTTCAAATGGCTGGATGTTCTACTATATCCTGGGATGCCACAGGCTATTTAGGCCTTGTTCCCCTAGACTCCCGGCCCCCACCCCACTACCCCAACCCTAACTTAAAGGATATGGAGCTTAAAGACACTGGAAGATTTCTGAAAAAGTAATGTGAATACACAAATTCAAATACCATTTCTTATAATGTTGTGTGTGTGTGTGTGTGTGTGTGTTTACTGAGTCAATAAGAAAATCTTCTAAATATTACAAAGGAAGAGCCAAGATGCAGATTAATCCCCCTTAATGAAGAACTAGTGCCCTCTGAGAAGGAAAAGCAATTTTCCACATACTGCCCCATGAATCTGGTCATGATCTCCACATTATTTTTAAGTTCATATTTATAGAAAGATGATCAAAATTTCAACATGAATGCTTTTTGCAGCTGCTATTGCTCGCTGTTTCCTGAAATCTGGGATTCTACTGTTTTGAAAAAGATAATTTGTGAAGGATCTTTTTTCAGAAGTTGATGGTACATTCCCCTTGGAAATTTATTTTTTGAGCCTATAAAATATTACCACATAATGTAGAAGTGACATGGTGAGTCTCTGAAATACATGCATTCAAAATTTAGAAATAAACTAAAGAACATATCAAACATTTAAGATAAATTTGTGAACACATCTCAATTTATCTTGACTTGAGAAACATTCATAGAGTCTATATTTGCAACAAATATATGTTTACCTGCAGTGACTAACAACAAAAATCTGAGAAAACATTCACTATTATTTTTGACAAAGTTCACTTTTGTAAAAAATAAAGCAAAATAAACCATACCAAATTCCTGCCCAATTTACCGAATACTTTACTGATAGTTAAAAGAAGGAAGTATTTTAAATAAAACAATTGTAGTGGACCAATCTAGTCATTTTCCCCACACTGTTGCTATTTTAATTTAATTAATGGGGGAAATCAACTTGGAGTGCAAAAAGGTTAGACACTTACAATGTTTGAACTGTTCCAAAATCACTAACATGTTATCACTGTCATGTAAAACAATTACTTTGAACACATCCTAAATCTTATTTACACTATATGAAGGCAGGTAAAATGCAATAGAATGCAGTGCTCTCATTGTATAAAATAACCCTAGTTGATAACCAGAGACTTTTCTTAACCCCAATGTAAGAAGTTACATTGTAAAATTCGTAAATATATAGGTGTATTTAAATATAATGGATTACATTCTACAAATATAGTATTTGAGAATGGAGTACATTCAAAAGCTATGTTACTTGTGTCAAGAAAGAATAGGTGATTATGAGAATTATATAGAAATATGCACGATATCTACTCCCATCAAAGTCACTTATATCCAGGCAAGCTTTGCGGTTGCGTATAAAAACCAGCCTGGTGCTGCCTACAGGAATGGTGACCAGGAAGCAAGCCAACCAAAATATTAAGTTTTCCAGGATTCTTAATTCCCATTCCTTCTTTGTAAATGTCTTGCATTTAATTAAGAAGATTACTAAAAGATTGCAAACATTCTATTTCTCTGTTTTTACCTAAGCTATAGCTTTAACGAATAAAAATAGAAGAATAATTAAAAGACTAGCATGAAAAATGTTCAGATCCAAATTCTGCATTCATTTGAAAGCATAATCTAATAATTGGCTTAGGAAAGTTCATATCTATGTTATGAGTTGGTGTTTCCTCCTTTTTGTTGGAAAGTAATTAAACCTCATACACAGCATTATATATAATTGAACCTTGCATACATCCCTTGCCTCTTAAAATAAAATCATGCTGAAGAAAACAATGTTCAGATTTATTTTATCAAATGGCATACCATTCCACACCACCACTTTGAACAGAGTTAAATTTTATGCATTTATCAGATGCTAAGTATTAATGTTCTGAATAGCAGTAATAATAAAGCTATACCTAATTAAATACTAGGTATGAAAATTACTTTGTTAACATATGCCATATGTATTCTACTGTTGCATTACTGTTTTTAATTTATATAGTATTAATTTAGTACCATCACTATATGATTACTTAGTAGATATACAGAACACAAGATATCAAAAAAATAAAATAAGGAAGATTTTACTTCTCTTGCTTTAATATAATTTTTGGTCTAGATTGCAGAAATAGTAAAGGGATGTGCTGAAAAAAATCAAAATTTAAAAAAAATAACACAGAGTTTAATAAAGTGATACATTAGGTCAGCTTCACTGAAATAATATATATGGTAACATTTAATTCAAATTGGGGTCTAATGTGTGTGTTTTTTAACTTGTGTATTTTTTTTAAGTTTGTATCTTCATCTCAGCAATTTTACCATCAAATATCTTTCTATAAACTATAATGTTACCTGTAGTCATTTGTACAATTTCTGAAAAAATATTAGGAAAATGAAAATATTTACGTTTGTATCTTCATGTTCATACTTAAAAATTGGCCAAAAAAATAGAAATAGAAATTAAAAGATTATATTTCATTTTAATTTCAAAGTCTTTGTCGTTTCCTAGGAAATGTTGAAATTTTCATCTTAATATCAAGTATTCTTCAAAAATTAATTATCTAAAACTATATTTTAAACAGTCTATGGTTAGTAAAAGTGTAATATAGTTTTTAGACTATAAAAATTACTACCCTCTCTAGAAAAAAAATCTTATTTCCTCAATGTCAATGTTGCAGTGGTAATGGAGCTTGCCAGGTGAAATTAATACTGTCATTGTATTATTTTCTAATTAAAATGGGCACAAACAGGTAAAACAAAAGCCAAAAAATGAGAGAAATCTGGCACTACTAATTGATTCTGGCTTCCACTAATTTTTAAATGCCCCAGGTTAAGCAATAAAAACACATTTAATTTTGAACAAAAATATATTTCCTATTCCTTTCTCTATTATTCATCAGACCTGACATCTGGGAGGAGTTTAGCCAAACAATTTCTTGGAAGCAGACAGGAAATATTTATTTTTAAAAGCTGTTTATAAATCTACAATTTTGATGCCTTTCTTTTAAAAGTAATGGATTATCTATTTTTCAATAACGCAAAGAAGGATTTTAACACAAAGTACTGTTAATGTCAATGATTTAATTTCAAATAAGCTCTTAATTCTTAAGTTGCATAAAGGAGTAGCATTTCTTCCTATTCATTGTGAAATGTTTGAATAAACGCTTGCATTGAGAATGTGAGTGTCTTTTTACTTTTACTGTTTTCACACTAGTTTAAGTTAATTAGTCCATATGACTAATTACAAACGCAGACACTGTTGTTTTTAAAATTGTTCACATAGATTAAAATGAGAATGGATCTCTTGGCATTGCGCAGTGCACAACCTACCCAAGTGTATATGGCAGCCCTGTTAATTAGTATATTTAATCATTTTACGATTATTATTTCAGGCAAAATCATGATGCTATGACTAAGTCCCTTTGGTCAGGGTCATATGCTAGATATATTACCTATAATGTTGCATGGCACAAAAGGGAACACCGGCTCATGGCAACAGAGGCAGAATAAATGCCACGGTGAGATTCCAAGAGCATTAGTCATTTGACAGCTTCTGTTTGTTCACAACAAAGCAAGGGCAAGCTCCCCACTTTCTGATCCCCTGAAGGACGGGCACAGACAAAAGACTGATACCAGGGGCTGATATTTAAGAACAAATGACAACTCTTCAAATGTGCCGTGGCTCTGCAATGCTCCAGAAAATATGAAAGTAATTTTCCCAGCCCTCGCCTTGATGTTCCTTTTTTTTTTTTAAAGAAACATGATCTCTGGAGCCTTTGATTAAAGAAGGGTGTAATCACTCTTTTTAATTCACTCTGATTTCACCTCCAAAGGGACACCTCAGTCCTCTTCACCCCAGGCTGGCTCTCACTTCAAACCAGAGGAAGGCATGAAAACGTCCAGCCAGCTTGGAGAGTTCTCCCCAAACGTTCTGGCACTTCAGGGGTATGGACAGTATATTGGACTATACTGGAAAAAGAAAAAGACGAAGAAGAAATGTATGCTCCTTATGCCCCAGGAAAATTTCAGAAGCATTTTCGTTTCAATAGAATAACAGAGGAAAAGTGCAACCCTCCCTGCATGCAGAAGAGCCCCAGGTCCGCTGGAAATACTTCTACTTCAAAGATCATTCCTGTTATCTACATGCCCTACAATCTCTGGAGTGGACATGGATGTTAAAAAAATATAATAATAATAATAATAATGAAAGCTGCCCTTCTGGTTTAAAAGAAACAGTACAGTATATGTTGTGTTAGGAGACAAACATCTCAGAACCTGTGTTCATTCCAGGGCCAAAGAGCAGAGATCGTGCTGAACCCAGCAGAACACAGAAGAAGACCACAGTCCCCGGGGTGTGAATTGATAAGTGCCCGGCTGAATGAAAGAACGGGAAAGGGCCGCGGCGCCAGGGCAGCCAGGGCAGTTAGCACTCCAAAGCGGGTGAGCTTGTCCAACTAATCGGCCGCGTTTGTTTTCACAGCTTTGCTCGGAACATTTGCAGGGCTGGCCCGGCACTCCCTGCAGAGCCTGAGAGCGGGTGGCGAGCCAAGATACCAGCAGCACATTGTTTCACCTGCGCTGCCAGATACTCAGACAGAGAAAACACACGCCAGTTTGTCAAAACAGCCCTGGATGCTGCGCGCTCATTTTTCCCGTAGCCCCTGGCCTGGCTGCCAAGGCCCAGGGCCGGGTGTGTCTCCGGGCTGGAGATTTGCATCCCCTGGTCAATTCCGGGCAAGGCGGGGGTGATGGGACATGAAGGGAACCCGAGTGCACCTGAAAAGGCCGTGCCAGGCCCATGAAATCAGGTTCCCACAGCCCTCAGCCTGAGTCAGCACCCGGCTGCGGGATGACTCAGACACAAGGAAACCCGCGGATCCAGGAGGGGCTCCCGGCTTCTCCGGAGAGCCGGCCTCCCCACCGCCGGAATCTTGTGATTAAAAAAAAAAAAAAAAAATACAGCCTTCACAGAAACCTAAGGCGAATCGGCCTGCCTTTGTCTTCCCTTTGTTACCGCGCAAAGCGGGCGTCAGGATTGCCTTTGTTGGGTCTCCATTCCTCGCTGGCAGAAGCGCGCGCGATAAGAACTTTCTGATGAAGCGCACACCCGCAAGGCCTAATTAGGGACGATCTAATGATACGTTCCTGGTGTTTCTCTGACAACCACATGTTCAGCACCCGGGGAGGCGACTGGGATTAGACGCGGCGGTTCTCAACCTGTGGGTCGCGACCCCTTTGGGGGCCGAACGACCCTTTCACAGGGGTCGCCTAAGACCATCGGAAAACACATATATAATTACATATTGTTTTTGTGATGAATCGCCATGCTTTAATTTGTGACAATGAAATTGGGGGTCACTCACCACAACAGGAGGAACTGTATGAAAGGGTCGCGGCATTAGGAAGGTTGAGAACCACTGGGCTAGAGGAGGAGACTGACCCCACACAGGATGGCAGGCCATGAGTGGGGGCCATGCCTTACACCCTCCACACCTCAGAGTGGGGGCCATGCCTTACACCCTCCACACCTCAGAGGGGGGAGGTCTTCACTAGAGGCACACAACGTCGTGGAAGAGAAAACAAATTACACACAAAAGCAGTTTGTGTAAAGCGCATTTTTTGCCAGGTTAAAAATAAATCGAGTGTTGCTTGGTAATTAAAATAAGCGCGATGAGGTATCTTTTAATTAACATTCCTCAAGTGGCAGAGAATGCTCACATGTTGCCCCTGTAAGATCTCCTGCCTCATCTGCTGTCTTCTTTAGATTATGTATTTCTAAAAATACACGCGATGATAGTTTCACCGGCAGGAAAAAGCATATTGCTGCTCTATACATATGGAAATAAGCTCTCCCGGGCAATACCTGGAACAACGGTGGCAAAATCTCTATGAAAGGAGAGGCAACCTGGGAGGCTTTCCCTTTGTGTGAAGCGTGTGAGCCCTGCCTTAATGAGCTCAGGGGAGAGATGCCACTTTGAACGCAGAATGCTGGGTCACCTCCACTCTCCACCCCACAGGCTGCCTGAAAAGGACATAAAAGGGGGCTTCTCAGGAGAGAGATTTACCATGTACACTTGATCAAAGCGCAAGCACTTGCCTCCCTGAAACAGAAGTGAAAAGACACCAAAAAGCTGTCGCTGTTCCCGGTGATTCCAGGGGGCATCGTGCTCAGCCTTCTGGGGAAACAATCATGCAATTCCCTGCTTCAAAATACACCTTTCAGAAAACAATCGTGGATTCTGGCCCAGAATTCTGAGGGTGTCCATGAAACCGGTTTTGTCACACTCTATCACTACGCTGGCAGACTGGCTCCGTTATGGCAAAGAAATGGGTGAAGAGATGGCTTTCTTTCCATGGACCCAAGCCTTCACCCCGAACACCTCACCACCACCTTCTCCTCCGCTTACATCCCAAGAAATAGGAAATACAGGTAATAGCTAACCATTTAAAACAAAAGACGCACAAACACACAGAGGAATGGATCCCGCGCTATTACAGGATGTTGAAGCCAAGCTGTGACTACAGTCTCTAGCTCACCAAGGCTCTCAGGGTTACTTGTGTTTGTCTTTTGGACTCAGACACTTGAAAAGTCTAAGTCTCATAACTCTATTGTTGTACATTTTCTGGCCTGTCATTAAATTAGCTCATTAGCTATGAGGATATAAAATTGATTTTTAAATATTATTTTTCCTGGATTTGAACAAATACCGGGATGGTGTGTATGTGTGTTATCATCATCAGGCCTGAACTTACCATTGAGAAAATAGATCTCTCACCCTCCTCCCAGATATGTTAACTGTTTCTAATAAAGAGCAATCTTTATGTCCCCAAAAAGTTAATAACACATCACCAGGAAGTGAAAGGATTTTCTTTTTTTCTTGGTAGATTGTAGTCCATTAATTGCTGAGGCCTGGTGTCTGCTGGTCCGTTGGGGGTGTGCAGGCACCTCCCCGAAGCAGAGCAGAAATCACAGTCACTGATGGAGAGGTGATCCTCCATCATTAAAACACTTCTCGAAGACTCAGCTAATCAGGAGGAATGGCCTCAGATATGCAGCTAATCTCATCATTCAAATTTCCTGGTTGCTCTGTTTTTCTCTGCCTGATAACACTATCAGACTGTAATAGAACTTCACTCTGATCTGGAAAAAGGCATTGCAACGAAATATATACGTACCTTTGATATCTTCCTCTCTGGAACGTGGGTGCATTTAATTGATAAAATACTGAAATATGAAGCTGGAGTCCTGAAGTCTAGACTCAGTTTCAGCCACCAAATTGTAACTCAATGGGCTTAGTTTTGACAGTCACATTAAACACAGACAACTGGAAAAGTTTACTATCATGGTCGTTCCCAAACTAAGTATGTAAAGCAAAAGGCGCGAAATACAAATAGGAAGTGCTTACACGTAACTTGGAAAGCACTCTGGAAACACACTGCTAGCAATTAGATTTTTTACATTAACTTTACATTTGCTAGTACCTCTAAGAAATTAGTACATGTGAAAAAAATCTTAATTCTTATATTCAGATTTTCTTTATCTTAAACTGGTTTTTATTTTTAAAATTATAATAAAAGTTACATATATAGTTTAAGATCTCTCTTTTTGAAAAAGCAAAATATAGGCAAGACACCTAATAGATGACTAATAACTGTTACAAACACCTACTACCAAAAAAATTTGAGACCAGAGCTATAAGTATAAAAACAAACACAAGAATAGACACTAGAAGACAGTTTGGCTGTTTGACACAAACCTAAACACCTTCTTACCATGTGATCCAACAAGCATGTTGCTTCTTTGGTATTTTCCCAAATGAATTAAAAACTATGTTCACAAAAACCTGACCATAATTGCCAAAACATGGAAGCAAACAAACAAGATGTCCTTCAATAGGTAAGTGGATGAACATGATACAGATAGACAATGGAATATTATTCAGCAATAAAAAAGAAATGATCTATCAAGCCATAAAAAACACAGAGGACCCTTAAATGCATATTGCTACACAAAAGAAACCAACCTGAAAAGGTACATATTGCATGGTTCCAAATATGGTTCTGGAAATGGCAAAACTCTGGAAATAGGAAAAAGATGGATGTTTCTTAGGGTTCAGGAGTGGGGTGAAGAACGAGTAGGTGAAATATAGGGATTTTTAAGGCAGTGAAACTATTTTGTATGAGATTGAAATGGTGGATACATGTCACTTTACATTTGTTAAAACCCACAGAATGTACAACATAAAGAGTGAACCCTATGTATGTTTTCATTAGTAATAATGTAATCAATATTGACCCATCAATTGTAATGCTAATGCAAGATATTACTAACAGGGAAAATTGGTTGGGGCTGAGAGAATGAGAGGATATATGGGGACCCTCTGTACTTTCTTCTACAAACGTAAAACTGCTCTAAAAATAAAGTCTGTTAATTAAAAAATATTAACAGTTCTCAAAATATACACTAAAACACAAAATGTCATTGAAAGTGTCTATGAATGTCACTCCACAAATATGCTTTTTAACAACTTGGTATTTTTAAACATATATTGTTCTAATTGGAAATCAGTCACCACTAATTCTCATCTTTCACCAATAAATTATTTAATTATTACCTGGGGAATTAGTGATTTGGACCCCAAAACTTCTTTATTTTTATAACCTCTAAAAGAGAAAAGAAGGTTTCGAAACCCCTTTCCTTTAACAATATAACCCCAGGACAATGAAATCCTTCCACTTGCCCCTCCTAAATCTGTTCCTCTTTGACAGCTTATTACTTTGTAGACACAACCTTGCTCTTAACCCCATCATCTTACTCAATGATGAATTATGGCCCATCTCGCCAAGACTGACCTCTCGTTACCCTTCATCAATGTGTCCTGCCCTGGCCAACCTGCAGCAAGAACATTCGAAACCACCTTGCAGCAGGGCTGTCAGGGGCCTTCACGTGGGGGCTTGGGCTCAGCAGAGGGCCTCAAGGCCTGCTCCTGTGTAGGCTGCTCCTCCCACCCTCTACCCCACCCCCCGAAAAGGACACAAGAAATGTGCTCCTACCTTCTCTTCCCATATTGAAGTTCTAAGTAAAATTTCTTTTGCAAAAAGAAAACCAAAAGCAAAACAAGAAAACCTCTGCTGCCAAATGCTTTCTTGAAAAACCACTGACAAGGACCATATTATCTGCCTTATTGTAATGAAATTAATTGAATTTCCCTTTAATTTGCTGTTGAAACTGCTCTTTCTGCTAGTGAGGGAAATTGCCTCTTTAAAGCAAAATCCACTGATCACCGAAATGGTAGCTAGTCGCTACCACCGAGCAAGAAATGTAATGGCAGAATTGGAGCAGAGCAAGGCAGTAGACACTGACCTAGAAAAAGGCTGGGAAATGGGGACCTGGAGACTGGCAAAGGAGAAGGATTTACACATTATTTAAGATTAACAAGAGGCAAGGGAACACTGTGAGAGAGGGAAGCTGGTAACGGACACTTATCCATCTCAGCAAACAGGTTTTGCTAGAAGGAACGACAATCTTTATCCCCTAGTAGGACCCACATTAGTTGTTTTTATTGCTACAACCTGGACACACTGCCCTCCCAGACCTCAGACCCTCCAGTCTTCTGGTAGCAAATATAATGGTTCAAATAATGCCAAGAGCTAAACATGCATGCAGAGAAAAAGCCCTGTGAGCACAGGGAGAAGGCAGACATCTGAAAGTCACGGTGAGAGGCTTCAGAAAAAAACAACCCAGCCAAGACCTTGATCTCAAACTTCCAACCTCCCTGCTACGGGCGGAATGATTGGGCCCCTCCATAATTTCTATGACGACGCCCTCACCCAAAGGGGTGGTATTTGGAGGCGGGGACTTCGAGAGGTAATTAGGTCATATGGGTGGAGCCTTTGTGAATGGGATTAGTGCCCTTATAAGAAGAGACTCAAAAGAGATGATTTCTCTCCCTGCCATGTGTGGAATCAGAAAGAGGATGGTCATCTCTATAGACCAAGAATAAAGCCTTCGACCAGAACTTGACAATGCTGGCGCTCTGATCTCAGACTTCCAGCCTCCAGAATGTCAGAAAAATATGTTTGTTCTTTAAGCCACATAGTCATTCTGTTATTGCAGCCGGAACTAAGATGCTTCAGGACTGCAAGAAAAGATGTTGCTGTTATTTAAGCCACCTAGTCTGTGGTGTTTTGTTATAGCTGCCCTAGCAAACTAATACAGCTTTCAAAAGGCTAATAGTTCTAAATATCATTCCAGATCAGTGCAAGATGGTCTCAACC
Organism: Myotis davidii; assembly: GCF_000327345.1. Taxonomy (NCBI): domain Eukaryota; kingdom Metazoa; phylum Chordata; class Mammalia; order Chiroptera; family Vespertilionidae; genus Myotis; species Myotis davidii. The sequence continues at coordinate 642,496 of NW_006287546.1, read as the reverse complement.
CCAAAACAGAAAAACATAGAAGACCAAAAAGAGAAGTACTTTCCACATTCGAGGTTGTGGAGACAAAGGTGATGGCTTCATAAAGGTTGACACTGCCCCCAGCTCTGGCCGCTTGCACACCACACTCTGCATAGCCTCCACAGTTCGATTCAGCAGCCAGCCTGCTTCCCAGGCAAGACTCGCACTCCCATGGGAAGGTGTACACAGACAGTCAAGCAAAGCAGGGACACACAAAGCTATTTTTATTTGGAAGAAGACAAAAGAGCTATGACTAATACACTCTAGGTGTCATGTCCCTTTACCCTCCCCTCCATGTTTATTATTCCTGTTAATCCCTGTCTGCTCCCTTGCAGTCATCAGGAGCAAAGGAGAAGCTTGTGTGCTTGTGTAAAGCCTTTGAGCAGAGACGAAGGAGAGGGTTTGTCTCCTCTGCTGCGGACATGGATAGAGAGGCATCGAATAGGAAGGAGGCAGCTGAGGGAAGAAATAGGCTGTCCATCCCCAAGGCCTTGGGAGAAAGGGGTGAGCAAAGATGGCCTCAGGGTTTTAAGAGAATGGAATGGTGTTGCAGACCTGAATTCTGAGGGGAAATTACCTCAAGGGCAGGCTGCAAAAGCAGGTCATTCCAGAAATGATGACCTAAGGGTCATTCCCAATAAACTGTCAGAGGAAAAATTTTTTAAACATATCTTACTGATTTTTTACAGAGAGGGAAGGAGAGGGATAGAGAGTTAGAAACATCGATCAGCTGCCTCCTGCACATCCCCTACTGAGGATGTGCCCACAACCAAGGTACATGTCCTTGGCCGAAATTGAACTTGGGACCCTTCAGTCCGCAGGCTGATGCTCTATCACTGAGCCAAACAGGTTAGGGCATGTCAGAGGAAATTTCAAATGAAGTCTGTCCTGGCCGGGTAGCTCTGTGGGCTAGAGCTTTGTCCAGATGTGCCAAGGTTTCCTGTTTGATCTCCCATCAGGGCACATACAAGAACCAAGCAATGAATGCATAAATAAGTGGAACAACAATCTCTCTTCCTCTTCCTCTCTCTCTCTCTCTCTCTCTCCTCTTTCTTTTCCTCTTTCTCTAAAACTCAATAAATACTTTTTTTAAATGAAGTCAGAGAAAAGCTAAGCTTCTCAAGGAATTTGACATCGTGTTAAATTCACAAAGACATAGAAAATTATAAGTGTTCTAATTAGGATCTTTGAATACGATTACAGATAGCATGTGTTGATAAAGGAATAATTGAATCACATAAGAAATAATAGACCTAGTATCAGGCATGGTTCCAGCAACAGATGACAAAGGTCTGGCATTTAATGGAGGGATTATTTGGAAGATGCAAGCAGGGTTAGGGGCAACATCCAGGGAGTATGAAATGCAGGGAGGTCACTACCCAAGGCCCAAAGGGACAAGGGGAAGGAGGCGTATCAGTAGAGTTTAGCAAAACAGTAGGGGGACCATGAGGGCAGGAGCAGGAGAGGGGGTCAGTTCAGAAGTGCAGCCTCTGCTAGAACTCTTCAAGGCATCTGGTAGGCAAATAGAGTTATGCCATGCCTCCCGCCCACTCCCAACACCCGAAATCACTATGGTGCCCCTTTTGGGTCAACTTCACAAGAAGTGAGAAGGCAAGAGAGCCTGGGACTTTGGTCCCTAGAGCACAACCTCCCACCACCACCACCACCCCCTACCTCCTCTACCTCCCGGCACCCAGCAGGACAGACACGTAGCTGCAGAGCACAAGGGGCGAAGGGCCAACATGTCTGGTCTCATCAGTTAGAACCATTTGGGCTGAAAGAACTTGGCTTTGTGTTGTTTAACAAATAAGAAAAACAGGCTCTCATGGTCCAGGCCCAAGATAGGACTGATTCTTTCAGATGCTCATCAAAATCCTTTGGAAACCACTCCTTTCTCCCTCCCCTGTGTACCTGGGCTTGACCTCAGACTAACTAGCTGCTGGAGACTGAGGAAGCCCTGCAGCAATGACGCGCCAAGGGCAGAGCCAGTGCAGGAAACAGGGGGTGCCTTGTCTGTAGTGAATGTGAAAACAATAATAAAACCAAAGCACAGTCTGCTTCTTGTTATCACCGTGTGCTGGCAAAGCTACACATTGTCAGTGATGAGAATGTGCCTCCCAGAAAAAACCTTTTGTTCCGCAAGTTCTAAGCAATTACTGTAGCAACTGTGGAGTTTTAGTAATACACTACGCTTCAAATTAGCACATGTCACTCCTCATCCTGCTGCAAACAGCATCGGAGACCTCCGTGATGTAGTTGGCCCCTGCTACACCTGAAACCAGCACCACGCAGAAGTTTCAAATAACTTCCTAAGAATTTGGAATTGTTTGAGCTCACTTCATAGCTCATGTCCCCCATCCCTGAGATACTAAATATTCCAGCATTTACACGGTGGCTTTCAAATAAACCATAACAGCTCAGAGATTGTATAAATAAGAGCGTTTGAGATATTTTAGATCTGTTCATCTACATGAAAACCTTGATTATAAGTGATTACATGATTATAGCAGAAAAAATTTTTAAAATGGGGAGGAGAAATTAAAAATGTATCTGCTACTGGGCCATGGTGGCTCAATAGGTGAGTGTCCATCTGTGAACCAGGGGGTCACAGTTTGATCCTGGTTAGGGCACATGCATGCTCAATTTCCACTGGGGGACATGCAGGACGCAGTCAATCAATGATTCGCTCTCATCATTGATGTTTCTATCTCTCTCTTGCTCTACCTTCCTCTCTGAAATCAACAAAAAATATATTAAAACAAAAACACAAATCTGCTACATGTGTCAAATATACCTGTCTCCAGCACTTCCCCATCCCAGAGGGAATGTCTACACAACATAAGATGCTGTAGGAGAAGATGCCATCTCTCCCTCAGGAACTTATATCTGCAAGGGAGTCTCCCGGACCTCCAAGCTGACTTCCCTGGGTTCTCCTTCACTACACTTCCAGCTTAGGCTGAGCTATTGTCCATCACAGGCAGGGCCATAGTCACCTGTTGGGCCTGGGCTGCTCACCACCCTCTCCCACCACCACCCCCCCTCCCCCTGCCAGGATGCTGCCCCCATACCAAGGAATGTGCTTGAAGGAAGGAGGAAGAGTTAGTGAGCTCCTGGGGCAGAGCAACAGGGTTGCTGTAGTCAAGTGACACCATTGCTTTAAAAATCACTGTAAGTCCTTATCTGATTTTCTCTTTCCTACTTGCATATTTTTTTGTTTCCAATGACATCTAGGTCCCAACACACGTGGCAAAGGATAGCTCCCCACTTATGCTTGAAATGCTGGCCGATTGTGGCCCCATCTCCAGGGAGCATGGCACAGGTCAAGAGCCTGGGAGACAGCCAAGGCAGTTCACAGAAGGTAGACTTCCCACCCAACGCAGCACCATCCCACCCCACACCCACAGCCACATGCCAGCAATGTAGGAGGGAGGGGTCGCCCGCAGGTTAGGAGCTTGCCTCAACCTGTGGGTTGCGACCCTGAAAATGCATCCTGCATATCAGATATTTACATGACGATTCATAGCAGTAGCAACATTACAGTTATGAAGTAGCAACGAAAATAATTTTATGGTTGGGGGTCACCACAACATGAGGAACTGTATTAAAGGGTCGCGGCATTAGGAAGGTTGAGAACCACTGTTAGTAGGTACAGCTTCATTTCAACACAGGCATTTGCGTTATTCCAATGGAGTGGAGGGGAAGTATAGGTGCACAAAAGACTGCCCCAGATCCTCCATGAAATATTCTTAGGAAATCCCAGGAATAGGGAGTTGGGACTTTAGGAGGAAGGGCTCTGGGGAAAAAATCCATGAAATGGAATCTTCCCTGTTGACGGGATGTTTAATATACAGAAGGAATAAGAAAACATGCAATTTAATCTGGGTGAGAGTAAGAGTCCATCTTTAATGTCTGGAAGCAGATGTGCCTTTTGGTTCAAATGCTAAATGAGACACAATACTAACAATTGATAGGAATATAGTTACAGAGAAAGTACTAAGAAATGATTAAATCTGCTTGAATCTAAAACAGAAGAAAAAAAGAGGTGAAGTTTGGGCAACTTTTTCGAGTTAAGAAAAGTATTTAAACTAAGTGCCTCTTTGAAGTATGGTCAATTTATTAAATATTTCTTCCCTCTTACCTGGCATATCACTTTCTAAATGATAGATGCTTTGGGAATAACTTTGTACTGTTAAGAATGGAATACCTGCTTAACTGAACCTCAAGCAGCAGACTTAGACCGGCTGCTTCCGTGGTCAATGGCCTTGTTTCAGCAGCTTGACTTTTCCTAGTGACTGTTGCTTCCGGATCACAAGAGGGCTGCTGCATCTCCAGCTAGCAAGTCCAAATGCTGATACGTAGAAAGTGCAAGGATGAAGGACTTTCTTTTCTTAGGGCTTCCACTGTTTATCAGGGAAGACGGTTCTCCCCAAAGCTGTACTCCTACATTTCATTGGACCAGAACTACGAGGGAGATTAAAACAATCAAGTATTCGGCTTTCCAGATTCTTTTTACAGGTCTTCTTTTCTAATCTGTAAAAAACAAAACAAAAGACAAAGCAAAACAAAAGACCCATTGACCCATTTCTCTTCTCCCATTCCCTTTTTTTTCATACTGGATAATTGATTTTATAGGTTCATTAGCAGAAACCATAATATTTTCAAGCCATGAAATGACCCTATAATTTTTATGCACAAACCCCTCAGGCTTTGAGACATGGGTAGCTTAGGAACAACAACGCCTAGGACTTAGGATGGGAGCTGATGCCTGAGCCTGTGGGATAACAGATCTGGTCCTGGCAGGGGATGATAGATTCATGATTTTGGAGGTCTTTGGGGGCGGGAGGCCTGGATTCTAGTTTCGCGATGTACTAACTGGATCACACATTTGGCTTCCCATCCTATAAATAAAGAACAATAGCCCATCAGAATATTAGGAGATTCAAATAAGATATTTTAAAATGATTGCAAAAACCTGATAACATTTTCATATCACTTCCTCCATGTTAACATTCATCCTAAAACAAAAGCAAAAGGACAAACAAAAACCTGTGGGCATGTTCAGCTTACTGCCTCTCCCAGGGGACTTTCTAAGTTCATTCCTATTTCCTTTAAAAACCAGACCTCAAATCCTCACTTTTCTCTCCAAATGCATTTGTCACTTCCTAGACACAGCCCAGGTACATCTGCTTCCTTTTCAGCTCATCTCCCTGAGTCCTGTCTTCTCCTCAGCTGGCCACCTACTCTTGGGGGGAAAAAAGGGGGGGCGTCCCATGGATATACTCTTGTTTTCACAAACAAAACCACCAACTCTGGGTGCCAAGAAACAGGTGATACTCAGGGGCAGGAGTGTACCACCTTTTGTGTCTGGACAGATTTAGTGGCACCGAATCAGTATTCAGTGCTTCCAGAAAATCGCTCCGATATAGCAAGGTAAACGCTCTTCTAACAGAATATTATGAATATTAGGTGAGATAAATATACTGTCAAGTGTAATGACATCCTCCTCCCAGCTCCCTCATAAAGAAGTATTGAGAACACATAATTGCCCTCAAAAGATATCTATTTTATGATAATCATTACCTAAATATTACACACCAGAGACTTGTACTATTAAAGAGGATTGGAATTACTCATGAAATATTAGCTGTGTTTTACTTAAGCTCTTTGGACCTAATTCATAAAAATTAATTCATGATTTATAAGAATGAGCTCTGTTCCTTAATAGTAGAATACTTCTGTAATTCATTAAATTATTTAATCCCATCACGCCTGATCATGTACACTTCAATTCTAGTCCCTCACAAGGAAAATAAGACTAACTTACCTCAGGTTAAAGAAACATCAGAGTTTTCAACTAGGGCCCACATCTCAAAAGATCATAGAGAAATTTACAGAATATGGAGAACATGAGGTGAAACAAAAGTCAGCTCAGATATGGCTGCTATTCTAATATGTTTATGACTATTTGGAAATAAACCTAAGTTATTAAATATGTTACTTTTTGAAGCATTTCTCTCAGAATATGTGGATCCTTCCTGAGGAGGGAAGCTGATTTATAAATTTTCATGGTCCATCCCAGATTTCCTTCAGTCACTTCCCCACTGTTTTTTCAGAATCTTTAAGGTGTTATCACAAAGGAGCTGTAGGTCCTTTGGGGTGACTGTGGGTCTGTGTATGTCAGTCAACTCCACACAAGTGTCTTCAGGGAAATGATATTGTAAAATATAATTTATTTCCCACAATCATGAATAAGTAATTGTTCCACATATTTTTTTAATCGTTCAATGCATTGATTTACACTTGTCTCCATCTCTGGGCTGTAACACCTGTGAGGACAGAAATTTTCCTCTGTCACATTGGCCTCTCTCTACATTCTTTGCCATTCGATAGAATTTCCATCAATATGTCTAAAATGTTTTCAAAAACTAGCACATTTTACTAAATTTACCTTTGTCCAACCAGGCTAAGTAATTTTAATTCAAGACACATACATTTATTAATCTTCCACTGGAAATAAAAGCTTATAAAATTGAGGAAAACAATTCCTTATATTTGTATTATCTTCAAAAGTATATGATTGTCTAATCACTATGATGTATACCTGAAACTCATACTGAATAATATTGAATCTAAACTGTAATTGCAAAAGAGTTATTAACTTTTCATGTCTATCAGGGAGTTTTACACTCACATTAACCCTATGAGGATTTAGGGTAGATTTCCTCCCCACCCCACACCCACCCCAGCCCCTATATTTTATAAAGAGGTATACTGATTCAAGGAAATGACTTACCACAGGATATGACTACCCAAGTGTAAGCAATGGGAGGTTATTTCCCTCAGGTAACGTGAAATCCAGAGGCGAGCAGTCCCAGGCTGGCCCAGCTGCTCACCAGTGAGTCAGTGAGTCGGGTACTGTCCTTTCTCCTCCTTACAGGGAAGCTGTGGTCCTCATGCTTAAAGGTGACTGTTCCACTTTCAGGCATCAAAATATGTTCCAAGCAGAATCAAGAGGTACAAATGGCTCTTGCTAGCGGATTTTGTCACTTTAATCAATATAAAAAAAGCTTTCCTGATAATTTTACTCAAATAACTTTCACTTATTTCTCATTGGACAAAATTACGTCATATGGTCACCTCCAGCTAAAGAGAGTGTGGATTTGTAAGCACATGAGCCTCCTGAACCAAAGTGTAGTTTTCTTCCAAAAGAAGAAAGAACAGAAGACAGTGGGCGGGCATCTAACAGTGTCTGCCATACATGGGACAGTGATTTTCTTTAGCACAGGACTTCTCAAATTTACATTGTGAAATCACAGTGGGAAACTAGGGATGAGGGTTTCTGTAGGTTGAACGAACCCCTTCCAAATTCATATATTGTGTCCTAACCCCCAACACCTCCGGATGTGACCTGTTTTAGAAATTGTTATTACACATATAATTAATTAAGATGAGGTCATTAGGATGGGCTCTAATCTAATAAGAATGGTGTCCTTATAAAAGGGGGACATTTGAACGCAGATGTACACATAGGAGAACACCATAGGAACATGAAGGTGGCCAACTACAAGCCAGAGAGAGAGGCCTGGAACACATCCTTTCCCCATGACCTTCAGAGGGAACCAGTGCTACCCACACTGTGGTGGTAGACTTCCAGCCTCCAGAACAGTTGCTCAAATCACCCAGTGTGTAATACTCAGTTCTTTGAAAGGAGATAATTGAGATTTGGCCATAATCATGCATCTTGTCACTTATACATACATACATACTTCATTTGTGCAATAATAGATATTTGGGTTGATTCTTTTTACTACTATAAAAAAAAAAATTCTGGCCCTGGCTGGTTTGGCTTAGTGGATAGAGCATTGGCCTTTGGACTGGAGGGTCCCAGGTTCGATTCTGGTCAAGGGAATGTACCTTGGTTGTGGGCACATCCCCAGAAGGAGGTGTGCAGGAGGCAGCTGATCAATGTTTCTCTCTCATCAATGTTTCCAGCTCTCTATCCCTCTCCCTTCCTCTCTGTAATAATTCAATAAAATATATTTTTTTAAAAAATTCTGCAACTTGTATATTCTTGTTTATGCAGTTATGCAAGAGCTTCTATTGGATCCTAGAATTGGCTAGTTATGAACATTTTAAATTATAAGTATTGCCAAATGATTCGTCAAAAGTCTTATACTAATTTGTGTATATCAATAATATGAGAGTGATTGTTTCCCCAAACACCCAGTAGAGGATAATCAGATTTAAACATTAATAATTGCCTTTCCAACTCAAAATATGTCCTTTGTATCGATTTTGGATTTCCTGAGGTTTAGCATATTTTATATTGGATAGTCCTATTTTTTATTCAATGAAATAAAAAATGATATGACCTGGTCGTGGTCATATCATTTGTCCATTTTTCTTTGGAGTATTTTATTACAGACATTTAAAACCTTTCTACATGCCATAAATAGTAATTGTTCCCCATGATGTTTCAATGTTTGTTTCCAGTTTTTCTTTTGTATTTTGACTTTGTGATAGTTTTTTGACATGAAATTTAAATTTCCCATTGAATCAGATTGGTTGACTTTTTTGATGACTTCAAGGTTTGCTGTCAGATTTTAAATGTCTCTTTATTCAGTTATGTTTTCCAAGAGCAACTACAAGCACAGTGTTTTGTGCCATCTAGTTATGAGCACATCTGTCCTCTGATGTGGGTACAATTGTTTCCAGGACCTGAAGCACAAAATAAGCAAATGGAGTTGGTTAACTTAATATTGTTGTTGATCAGAGAGCTGGTTTGAATGTTATTTGTACCAGAAGAGCTTCCACCTTCTCCCAGGGAGTCCCGGACTGGATGCTGGGTCAGTGTAAGGCCAAGATAACAGAGTGAATATTTCTCTACTTAAACAGAGGTAACCATCTATAATAATAAAAGAGTAATATGCTAATTAGACTGGGCAGCCAAATGACCTTCCGGACGAAGCCGGGGCTGCGAGGGCCAAGGCAAGCCCCCACAGCTGCGAAGGCTGAGCCCCTTGCACAAATTCTGTGCACCGGGCCTCTAGTTAGACATAATATCAATGGACCAAGCAAACAAAATTTTTATCACAAAGGAAAGCATACTTCTTGCCCTAGTACAGTATCTCAAGTATGGTAGTCACCTCTGCTCTCGAAAGCCCATTCAATAGACCTTTTTACAGGTTGGAGACAATTTCATCACTTGGTATAGAATTTCATAGCCTCTGAAAAAATAAAGGGTAGTAAGTGAAAAACAAAACAAAACTCAGTTTACATATGACTCTATGGTGTGTGTTTGTGCATTAGCCCTTCTCTTGTTTTCAATGAGCTTTTATTTGCAAGGAGGTCCTTGCTAAAGGCATTCTATTTCAAAGAATCAAATAATTTGAACGGAAATAGTTGAATCACAGACCACCATCATACAAAACTTCCTTATGTCCCATAGTAGAATTTGTCTTTGTTTCTTGGTAATAGCATAATCATAGACCAGCTTCTTGAAAATCAGCCTCCATCTGCTAGTGTTCATGCATTGCAGTGGGAGTTGCATCTCGGTCATTATGGCTTTTGGAGAAGCCTTCAGGAAAAGGACTGAAAGTTCACGGGTCAAAGGGTCCAGATTTTAAACAGAGTTGAGCTTTTTCTTCCTGCTTCAGCCCAGCGGGGGTGTATTTCCCATGAGAGGCTTATTTTTTTGTGTTGTGTGTGTGTGTGTGTTTTTTTTTTTAAGAATAGCCTTAGTAACTGAGTCACCTCACAGAGAATTAGTAACATCTCCCTAGGAAGTGCTAACTTAGTGTAACTGACTGGGTCGTGGATGGGTGGGTCACAGTACAAACCTCTCCCCCCTCCCCACACACACACTCCCCATTCTCCAAGAAGAGACACAGTAGGACTCAGGAAAAAAAATAATTTATGATGAGCATTCACCACATAAAAACACTTTATAGTTGTTATTTTTAGAGTCCCAAGCTTTCAAGAGGAAAGACTTATTTTTCTTAGGGAAGATTAACAGTAAGATGCTAGTATGTTGATGGCCAAAGAGAACATTCTAAGAGATTACACAGTCACTTCTCAATGTTTAAGGAAGCAGGAGACTTCCCTGCGTTTATTTGGAAAAGAAATGAAAGTTGTCTGAGATAATATTAGAAAACCATTTATTTAAAGGAAGGAAGCATTGCAAATGAGTGATGCTATTATTTGGATCCTTAGGACAAAAAATTAATAATCAACAATAAAGAAATATGAATAAAAGAAAAGGCTATATACCTAATTACTTTGAACACATTTAATTTGTAGCCTAAAACTAAAACTATTAGTGAATTTAATGGTGATCCTACTACTGATAAATCACTATGAATACCAAATAGATATTCCATGAGTCCTGATAACTCTGGGTTCGAATCTTAGATTAATTATATTAATTAGAGTTTATCTTTTAAGAATAGATATTTCAAATCTAGATTTTAATCCTGTGTATTTTAAATGGTTTAATGGGTGATTAAAGCAAATGTTTATTAATCCTTTTAGACTAAATGTTTTCCTAGAAGTAAACAATGATAACAGATTGAAATGCATATGAACCATAATGTCCCAATATCTTTCAAAGAGTTGAGCAAATGGTAGATGACAACCTTAAAATATGGGGGGGAAACACCTTTTTTTCCCCCTGTAACTAACTGTCAGTACTCATCACATTTGAGATGCTTTTATTTAGGAAAGTCTTTTGCATGTTAGTTGGTTGTCTGAATTCTGAGGCACCCATGTCTATGTTGCTTTGAATGTCTTTGGCCAGACAAGCAAATGAGCTGGTCAGTAGAATATCAGTGAGTAAATAGTAAGGGTCTACGGCTATCTGTTATGGCTGACATCCAAAGCCCAGGGTCTTTTCCTTAAGAATATGGACAGTGGCCCCAGAAGAGGGTGTGTGTGAGAACTGAGAGCTGTCATTCAGAGACCTCTTGTTCACCCTTCCAAGCCATTGTAGCCTGTGGCCTCCTGAGGGACCACCCTCTCACGGAGGTTCCTCGGGTCTCTCCCAGGCTGCAAAAGAACAATCGCTAACAAGGAGGACAATTTCTGATAGAGGGGCAGCGCCCTCAGATGCCCAAGGTCCATATTGCTGCTGACACCGCAGCGGCTCAAGCTACATAGCTGCAACACAGCCACACGCACCCCCAGCGGTCTCTACATGGAGAATCGGTGTTCACTTCGGTATTTCCTCAAGCCACCAATGGATAATGAACTTGATAGAGAAACAAAAATAACTGCAAAGGGAGAGTTTGGGTTTATAGGGATGACAGACGCTCTGCTAGGAGCGGGCTTTGAGTTGGAGATGTGCCTATCCTCGGGCTCAGAGCAAAGGAGTCCCAGCCAATCCGTCACAGCAGCCAGAGAGCTCAGGGCTCAGACCAACTTTTGTTTCTTATCCAATGTCCATACTGTGGTTTTATGATTGTCAATTATGGCTTTTTTTTTAAGGTAAAGCTTTGTAAAATTACCATCATGTATAAATGACATAACAAAACTGGTTAACAAACCCCACACTTTTGGCAACTGCTAAAATAATGCAAGCACAAAGAAAACAGCCAATTTCACTGAAAAATGGAGATGTCTTTCTTGCCTACCTCTACTCTCAATGCCAGAAATACTCTCTAGTTAATACCAAAAGATTGGGAAGTGACTTGCCTCAATAATTTTAAAACATAATTCTTAAAGGGCCAGTAAATGTGTTCAAGCAAAGATGGTAAGAGTAGCAAACACATTAGTTTTTTTTTTACCATAAAAATATGGTAGTTCTCATTGTGGCTATAACCGTGCTAACATATGGTTTTATTAAGATATTTTATAAGGAAACTTGGTAGTTAAAAATGTTACATTTGTATCTTTTTCAGGGTATATATTAATTGAATCAATGGGAATTATTTTGCAATGCAATCCCAGCTAAATAAATGATGGAAAAATATGAGGCCACGAACAGCATAAATTCCACGAAAAACCACAGAGTCCCACCAGATTCTCAAACACAACTCCTGCCATGAAAGGACAGCTGTGCTCATCTGAAGACTATATTGAACCATGAGCAATATAAGTTACAAGCACGCCAGGAAGCCAATAAATACATTTCCAGATCGCCTCTCGGTCATCCCTGACTCACTCTCCCTGGTGCTGCCCTTTTGTCCTGGGCCCTCAAATCACAGCCTCTAGGTATTATCCCCTTTCCTCAGTGAAAAATAAATCAAGATCTTAGCGTGTACCTGTGAAGCCCCATTGACAAAAGAAAGGGGATTATCTGTTCCTCCCCAGTCAGAGCCATCAAATGCACTGTAAATATGCAGGGCAGGGGTGGGGCTGGAGGATGGACATATGTTTCGCATACAATGAGCTTCGAAAAAGGAAAAGTTGCTTTTGCTATAATTTGTACCGGCATCAACAAGACTGTGTATTTCCCTGCTAGAAAATTATATAGTGGCAACTGCACGTGCCGGTGGGGTATCTTTTTCGCTAGCCTGCCTATTTTTGAGGTGTTTTATCTCTTGACAATACCCAATCAATAAACCTAATTTGCAGCAACATACCACATTTCAGCATTTTATATCACACTTCCAAGAACCAGCAGTCTAAACGCTGGACTATTTAAGCCATATACAAACTCCTGAACTTTAGATTGTTCCAGTAAAAAGTATTTCGTAATTTTTTAAAAAAATATATAACACTGTATCTGTTTTCCCTACTTCTGTCAATATTACCATCATTCCAAACCATCACTTAGGCTTTTAAACTTTATAGCTATTATCTTTATTTTTATAGCTATTATCTCTTCTCCTATGCGCTCAGATCTTACTAGGCACCAAGTCCTGCGACTTCTTGAGAATGTCGTCTACCTCTGTCCATTTCATACATTTTCAGGAACGTTGTCTTCCTCCAGCGATCAGTCATTTCATACCTGGATTATCAAAGCTCTTTTCTAACTATCTCACTGTCTCTCATCTCTTCTCTCTCCAATTCATTCTACCCAAACACCACCTGACTGACCTTCAATAAATCTTAGCTTTTCATTTCACTCTCCTTTTTTAAAGCTTTTAATGCCTCAAACTGGCATTCACATCCCTCCACCGTCTCCCCAGTCCAAGGGTCTCTCTCACCTTTCTACAGAGTAGTGAGCGATCAGACTTCTCATGCACCCTAAACCCACCCCACTAACCCAGTGATGGCGAACCTTTTGAGCTCGGTGTGTCAGCATTTTGAAAAACCCTAACTTAACTCTGGTGCCATGTCACATATAGAGATTTTTTGATATTTGCAACCATAGTAAAACAAAGACTTATATTTTTTATATGTTATTTTATTTTATATGTTTAAATGCCTTTTAACAAAGAAAAATCAACCAAAAAAATTGAATTCGCGTGTCACCTCTAACACGCATGTCATAGGTTTGCCATCACTGCCACTAGCCCCTCATCCCACACCTTTGTTCATATGCTGTTCTTCACCAAGAATATGTTTCCCAATCGTCTCTCCTTGTCAAAATTGTACCTGTCCTTCAAGGCTCAGCTCAAATCCAACCTCATCCATAAAATGTCCAAACATTCCTGCCCAGAGGGATTTCTCTCTCTGAATTCCTCCTGTCCCCTTTCTCTCCAGACACGATCTGTGCATGTAAATGTTCCCTGTCTAACCTTATTTTTATTCATATACATAAATAAATGTGTACAGGTACAGCTACACCCACATATGTATATACACATACATATATTTCCCTTATGTAATTGCTATCATATATAAATATTATGTGGCTTGCTTTGTTAATACACTACCAATATATGTTATCTGTCCCTAGGATACCTGTGGAATAATGGGTGGTTATATATTTTTTGTATGTCTTTATTTTTTTACCTTTTCTAAGATGCTCTTGTATAAACTTTGTAATGGCATGAAAAAAAATGTTATTTTCAGAGCACAAAAACAAGCAGACAAAGAAGATATCAACACAAGGAATCATGGCCTCACTGTTCTATCTCATAGGGGTAAAAGAATGTCAATAATGACAAAAATGCATAAACAGGGAGTACAAAATTGTATCACCTTCACACTCAAAAGATTTTCGTAAAGTATGTTAGACTAGCTTATACGGAGCAATATCTATATACCTTTACATGCCTACTAGGCTCTAGGATTGTGGAGTACAAGCGCAGAAATGAATTAGCCTTGATCCCTGTCCCAGGGTGACAGTTTGCAGAAGGTCGTGGTGACCTTAGATATATTTGTGTTTCTTTCCCTGAAGCTTATTGCAAAGAAAAGATATCTTTGAAAGAAAGTCCATTTAACAACAGTGCTAACCTGTCAACGTTACAGATAAGAGTCTTTTTACAACATATAAATTAACTATCTAAAAAAGTGACACCTTGAGCTTAAGGTGTATTTGACTTTTTAAAATATCTTCATATTTATTACTTCATGTTTCAGTCACAACAACCCTTGTGGCAGGTAAGGTATCTGCATTCTGTGGATAGAGAAAGAGACATGAGGTGGTCCCGGGACCCGCCTTCACTCACCGAGCCAGCAAGGCAACAATGGACATCTCCAGGCCTTTACTCTCATGTCTTTGCCCTGAGCCAAGCTAAGTAATGAAACCTCATGTTGACAAGGAAGATCTAGTAAGGGTCTCAGAACAAATTTTTGCATCAGAGTTAAGTTATAAATAGGTTGCATGGTAAGGGCCTAGGGTACAGTGAGCCCTGTTTTATGGCCAAGTTGACATGGCACTCAGGGTTCCAGCCTATTTTTCCCATGACGATGCTGGGTAACTATGAACCAGAAGAGAGATTTGTTTAAGAACCTTCCACTTGACAAAGTGCAAATAAATTTATTCAATTGCCTATATTATATTTTAGAATGATTCAAGCAACACCGCCGTCATATAAATATCAAAACCCAAGTTGAAACAAACCTATACGTTCAGGCCCATGCAATGTTTTAAAAAAATACTGATTTTAGTGTCCAATCACATACTGAGAATGAGTGGGGGTAGGGGACACACACACACAAATAGGACCATCTGTTACTTATTTAAGCCATTCTTAGACAAGAATATATTACTTTTCAGGGGGAAAATATTGTTCTTTCCAGAGGAATAGAAATGTGATATAAACAATGAGATGAGATAAAGCTGTTTATATCAAAGGGTGAATCAGATTATAACACTGAAAAACAGTGCACATTTCCTGTTATTGCTGCTATAAGTAAAACAGCATTTGAAAGACAAATTACCATGTTACTATTCTTGAAAATCCCAGGCTCTTCTATAAGTAATGACATCTTGGTAGACATGAGACTAACCAAGTGCAGACGTATCTCCATCTACATAATTTAAGGGAGGAAAGAAATCAATTGTTTCTCCTTCAAGAATGACTATGCGTCTTCCTTTAAAACTTAAGGAATCTAGAAAAGCTTAAATTTACACCAAACGAAAACCAAACACAGGGGAGGAAAGCTATAAAAGCAAATATGCTCCCAGTGGGACTGGATGTACAGCCTTGGCTCGAGAGGCAACATTCTGGGTCATAAACAGCAGGCAGGTCCCCAGATCTGAAGTGCTCACAGCCGTCCACAAGCCCCGAGGGGTTTCTGCCACCACTTCCTCAACGACTCATGACCACAGAGATCGGCATCCTCACCTGTGACAGCCAGCAGAACACCTTGCCAGTGTTGGCCGCACACAAACCCACATGCAGTTGGCAGATCTGGGTGCCCCAGAAACTACCCCGCGTCTCACCATGGACAGACCCTGGTTTCAGCAAGAGCTCAAGACCTGATTCCCATCCCTGTTCTTATTTGGAAGCTCACCTAATCTCACCTCTTAGCAACTCCCTGACTTCCCAAAAGAGAGAAGCAATTGCAGCAGCAACAAGCCTGGGATGTCTGCTGCTTCCTAAAGCCCAGTAAGAAGGTGGCTCAAGCCCCCTCTTTTCTTGCTGGAAATTGGGAGACATCTGTATCTCAAACTCAAATGGACCACCAAGCTGCCAAAGCCATTTTTAACAGCAGCCTAAGAAAGAAACAACCTGGTGACCTACCATCTAGGTTCGTCCTAAGCTTGGGGGTTTCCCTGAACACAGGACTTGCAGTGCTACCTCGAGGAAAGTCCCAGCAAACTGGAATCATTAGTCACCCTGAAAGCATTGTCAAGTCCTGACGCTGGCTCTCCTGGGCCTGGCCCTACCCCCTGAGAGCCCTTCCATCCTTCTTCCTGGCAGATCCTTTCTGCCATGAAAAAAGAGAAGCTGCTCCAGGAACCCCAAAAGTCCCCCACGGAGCTCTGCAATTGCCGGGGGCTGGTATGGCTTTTGTCTGAAAGCAGTTCGTGTCACCTGGTAAGTGCTTAGTGGTTTGGATTGTGACAGTTGCTTTGGACAAATTCTTAAAGAAGAAAAGTCCATCCACATGGCCTAGAGAGGAAGGATAAGGTCTAGAGCAATGGTTCTCAAAGGGGAACAGTTTTTGAGAACAAAAAGGGGACATTTGGCAATATCTGGAGACAAGTTTGGTTGTTACAGTGGGAGAGAGGGTGCTGGTGGCATCTCATGGGTGGAGGCCAGGGGTATTGCCAAACATCCTGCAACCTCCAAAACAGCCCCCCACAAAAAGTCATCCGCCCAGAATGTCAATAGTGCTGAGGGTGAGAGAGCTTGGGAGAGTTGGCTCAGAGGCTCCCTGCTTTTGAATACAGGCCTCCCCAAGGGCGTCTAGGATGACATACATCCGACAACCCTATGCAATAGGGTGTTCCTCACATTAGACACAATGAATAATGTGGGTGGGGTTT
>NW_006287546.1:583588-625507 GCF_000327345.1 Myotis davidii | reverse complement strand
CTCTTTCCTCCCCAGAATGCCTGATCTTCAGCTATCACCTCCTTACCCCCAGGGGCCCATATCTGCCTCAAGTAGTCCTACCGACAGGCAGCAGGGGTCTTCCCTGTTCCGGGGTTGCTGCATTTCAAAGAGAGACATGAAGAGCAGGAAGGCCTGAACTGAAGCACGAATGGGATTCCAAGGGCAGTGATCCACTTCCGGCCCTACAAGCCAATGCCGGGACCACCTTGGCTCAAGCCTGGATCCCAGCAGGGGAGGCACGTTGGATCAGAGATGCAGCCTTCCACCCTTTGGGACCCAGCATAAGGCACATGTGGGTTCATGAAGAAGACCAAACCCTTTCTTTATTGAGGAGTCAAGTGAGCACCTTCAGGTGAAAAGGTAATTGCAGGCTGGGGTGGAGAAGAGTGTAAGGTCATGTGTGGAGAGCACCCAGAGATTTTTTTCCTAGTGGCAGGGCTGCACGACACACTGATGCATTCCAGTTAAAGACAGAAAGTGGGTGATGGTGTGCCTTGTGGAGACTATAGGATAATTGAGAGATAATTAAAAATATAATGACCCAAACTGGGGCAAAGAAAACCCATTGGAATTAACCTTCTTGCTCAGAAAGAAGGTGCCTTGAGAGTTTATGGTCAGGTTTACTACTTATTTAAATGACTCCACCTGCAACACGTGTCCCATGACCTACTGGGAAATCAGCTCCTTGTTGACTCAGAGGGATGAGCGCCAAGTCCTGATTCACCGTTGCTACTTCCTAACCACAGCCATGTTAGGAATACCCCAGTCAAGGCGCAATCCACTCAAACCCAGGGAATCCAGACACACGGGGAATCTGAACACATGGAAGACCATAGAATGAAATGACAAACGTGCAATGTGCACCTGATTATTGGGGTGGATTTAAAACCTTATAACATAAGGTTTACCTTTTTGGAATAGCTCTTATGATTTAAATTTCAGAGACCTGTTACAGAGAGGAGTAGAGAAATAAACACTTGTCTTTGCTCCTTCCCCACTAGCCTAGTTGGTCTGCCTCCCTTGCTATGTCCCTGAACTGTTTCCAGAGAGGATAGCAAAGGTACCAATAGGGCATTCTGGAGCTCTACAGCAAGCATGTCAAACTCAAAGGCTAACATGGGCCAAATAAACAAGGTTTAAGTTTATGTGGCCGCACAAAAACAAAAGCTTCAATTTTCATAGATACATAGGTTTATTTCTATAGAGACATGCTGAATACAAAGGGCTGAAATAAATGAGTGTGTAAGGCGCATAAGGGAAATGAATGCATCACGATTATAGTAATCAGTCATTAGCGAACATTGTAGTTCACTATTAATAATTATTCATAACAGGATACTTCAAAAATTAAGTTACAAAATTTTTATTAAAATGTTTCATACGTACTATTATATTGACTGGGCCGCAAAAATACTCATTGTGGGCCTCAAGTTTGACATGCTTTCTCTACAGTCTCCACATAAATCCCATCACTGAAGGAGCCCATGGGGAACATGTTGCAGCCTCTGGAGTAGTGGGTGAGAACAGGGTTAGGGACTGTGTCCAGGCATCAGTCCCATTATTCATCTACGTCACACACCTCTCCTCTGACCCTACAGCAGCTCACATCTCTTCTCCTCCCACCCCACCCCTGCCTCCAATTCCATTTTATCCCCCTATATTTCTACCCATTCTGATCAATGGTGCAGCATGGTGGGAAAATACATGTAGAACAAAACATGCTTTCCCATATCCCCTAGACTTGAGTTTGAATGATCATCCTAACCACATACTAATTGTGTAACCTTAGACAAATTTTAACCTTTGAGTCCACACCTGTTAAAAGGTGACAATAATACTATGTGTTTCCTATGTTTATTATTAGGATTATGTCTATTAAGTCTTTATAGCTTGGTGCTGGTTGATGTTTATTAAATGTCTCCATTTTGCTCTCTTTCTCACTCTCTCTGCCTTTGTCTCCCCATTTCCTGATTTAAATAGGAACAGAGGAAAGGCAAACAAACAAGATGTGGAAGAAAGAATCACAGAATTTTAGACCTGGAAAGAAATGAAAAGGTCATTCAATCCAGTCTCCTCAGTTTATAGATGAGGGCATGGAGGCTCAGAGAAGTGAAGTAACTTTCCTGAGACCACACAGCAAGTATGTGGAGGATTCATGACCCAAGGAGCAAGTTGCAGCCTCTCATGACCTTTCCCAGGCTTCATGCGACCATATCACCCTGAGACAAACCGAAGAGATGGGGAGAGAGGAGGCATTTACCATGTCTACATTATGTCTGATCCATATTTCATTTAGAAAGTGTTTTTCCATAACTTTTTCTAAAAGCCTAAATTATTTTTATTGAAATTCTTCAAAACTTGGATCCCTAGTGGGTTTCTGCTTCTACTTGGTAGTAGGTTCAAATTTTTAAATTAGTTGACCAATTTTGCATCCCCACCCACCAAAATATCCAAAGTGTTGAATGAGCACATTTTCTGTTTGGAATCCACAAGAATCTGTCCACCTCTGGTTTCACCTGGCCCAGCTCCTGAACACTGAATCCAGCCTGAGGCAACCCATGCTGCCTGACAGGCTCCCAGCTCTTGGGTCTGACCCACCACATAAAACCTAGTTCATCAGGAATTTCTTTGTGAGATTCAATATATGATTTGATCAGCTAGTTCATGCTAGCATAGGACTGAAATGGAAGATACCAACTCAGCCCTCAAAACTCTGCTGTTTTTGAGTAGAATGGGTAATTTAGCAATGACTCTCTCGAGACCATGCCTCACCTCTGTTTCTCAGAGAGAGGCTTTCTCAATAGATGAGAAGTGTGTGTGTGGGGGGGGGAGGTGGTGATTTTCTTCTTTATTTTTAATATATTTTGATTGATTTCAGAGAGGAAGGAAAAGGGAGAGAGACAGAAACATCAATGATGATTGGCTGCCTCCTGTACGCCTCCCTACTGGGGATCAAGCAAGCAACTTGGGAATCAAACTATGACCTCCTGGTTCATAGGTTGATGCTCAACCACTGAGCCATGCCAGCTGGGCTGGAGTGCTCTTCTTGTTCCTGATGGCCCAGAAATGAGACTCCTCTGACAGCAGCGCCTGGGCCACTGTCTGTATCTTTTCCTCCTGAGTCAGGCCCTGTGGTCATGAAGTCTTTCTTCAAACACCATTTATAAAACACGCATGCATGACTAACTACGAAATAAAGACAGTGATGCAAGCTGATGTGACTTATCTCATCTACCAAGCGCGTCGGCTCAATGCTGAAGGGGGAGATTTTGTCACCAGTTCCCAGGCTGGGAAAGGACAAAGAATTTAGAGTGTGTATAAGTGGCTCGGTGAGGTCTCTGAAACCACCCCCTTCCACTCTGTATTGTCTCCTCAAGCCCTATTTGGTCAAATTCTCAATAAAAAGAAATTATAGTGCATTCTACCTGCCTTCAGAGAACCTGCAATACCAAAGTCCGACATTGTTTAAAGGGACCTCCCCATTGCTGATAAGCGCAGTTTTGAAAAGTATTTCCAAATGAATAGTGCAAAGGATAGAATAATTTATTGCTATAAATTATCAAACAATCCAGTCAAAATATGCATTCATTTATTCATTCTTTATTTAATCATTCAAAACACAGGTGTATAATGGATTGTCTATAAGTTTTGGAGTCAGAAGGACCACAGTCGAACCTTCGCTCCACCACTTCCCAGTTTAAATATTCTGGAAAAGCTATTTAATGATCTGAATATCAGTCTCGTGACTTGTAAAAATTAGGAAAATAATACCAATGCAATGAAGCAAGATAGTGCATGCGAAGTGCCCAGCACAAAACAGCCACTCAAGAGAAGTGAGCGCCTTCCCGCAGAATTCCCACGCAGCAGCAGCAGTCAGCAGTTCACATCAGATAAAGGTCCAGCCCGTATAACGTGAGTAATGTTGACATGTGACGTACAACATTCCTCTTGCACGCAGCTCCTCTTGCACACAGCTCTCCTTCTTATCTCTGCTTTGCCATGTCTGACTTCTTGGCAGTTTCCTGAGTCCCAGCCTCAGGGCTGTTTCTGGTTTCTCACCTCATCTCTGGCAGACAAACCCCTTCTGGCCAAACCACCTCATCCACTGCTCCTCAGCCCAAGCAAAGGCGCCCACGGGACTGGAACCACCTTCCATTCTAGCACAACGAGGCATGTGAGTCCAAGCTCCCAGGAAAGGAGTTGCTCTTGGCTGCAAAGGGCCTGTGGCAACGGCTGAACCAGGCAGCACGGTATCCCTGGGATAGAGGGGACTTTTCACTCTTTGGAACTTGAGAATGAATGCAAAAGATCATCTACTTCCAACTTTCTGGTCTTCAAGATGGAATGAGCCCCAGAAAAGTTAGGGTTACAGTTAGTTAAACGGCTAGATTTCCCTCCCCTCCCTTACTGAGATATAAATAGCTGTTTGATATACCCCCCAAACCACCCCCACACTTCAAAAGATTAAGTGCTTATGTAGACAAAATCACATATTCCACTACAGCAACTTAATGATTTCCTGATGATATACGATGGATAGGTCCCAGATTATCATTAAGCAGCATTTTACAGTTTGACAACTGACACTATTTTGGAGCCAGTTGCAACTTTAGGAACTGGAGTCCAGTGAGCACATGCCCGGCCAGAAGCCACCACACCATTACTCTTCCAGGGACTCCCGAAGTGTACCTGTGCCGGGCAGCCTCCATGACCACACGGCTCAAAGATGGAATGAAGAAGCATGCAAGAGTCTGAGTCACATTTATCTGCACCCTGAAATCCAACCTCTTCTTTTATGAAAGCAATACATGGGACATGGTTGAAAATAAATTCAAGCAAAACAAGAGTGTACTGTATTACTCAGAGTTCTCCAGAAAAGCAGAACCAATGGGATATATTGCTCTCTCTCGCTCTCTCTCTCTCTCTTTCTATATATATATAGAAATATATATATATATGTATATAGAAATAAATATATATATATAGAAATAAATATATATATATGGTCATGAGAGCTGGCAAGTCTACAATTTGCAAGGCATACCAGCAGGCTGGGAATCCAGGCAGGATTTCTGTGCTGCAGTCTTGAGGCGAAATTCCTTCTTCTCTGGGAAACCTCAATGTTGACTCTTGATCTGATTGGATGAGGCTCAGATTAAGGGGATAACCTGCTTTATTTAAAGTCAACTGATTGTAAATGTTAATCACATCTGAAAAAATAGCTTCACAGCAATATCTAGACTAGTGTTTGAGCAAACAGTCACCACAGCCTAGCCAAGGAGGCACATCAAATTAACCACCACAGGGAGACAATGCAAGGGCACCCGTCCCACCCCAGTTCACTTCTGCCTTCCCAAGAGCTCAGCCCTTTAAATATCCAAACTCATCCTTTCAGGAAAGGGCATGGGCTCTACTTGTTTCAAAAGCTCTAAGTTTGTAAGAAAGCACTAGACTTTCTTTATACTTGACATTTATTTAGTCTTGCCTCTGTGCCAGGCCCATGGTAAGCATTGCATGCAGATGTTCTTCTGTAAGCACTTTCAGTATTCCTGTGATGCTGGAACTATTATTAGCACCCACTTTACAGATAAGACAATGGAGGTACTGAGATATTAAGATCCTCTCTGTTGAATAAATTTGATGACAAGAAATTTTCAATCTACTTACAGGAAGACAGAACCATTTGATTCGTTTTCATTGAGAAATTAGAGGCAGGAACAACTTCAGAAAAGTTTCAAAGGCGTCCTCAGCACCAGGTAGTATTTCAAGCGTGAGTGCTCCAGAACCCTTGAGTGACACCAGAGAGGCCTTAATCTGGGCCGTGTTTTTTTCACCTCTATGTATAGATGGAATATTCCTATTTAAATTATTTATTGTTTTGGGTTCCCAATTAAGCTATAATGTGACAAGCAAGCTATTTTACAAGGCAATAAAAAAAATAATCATGCTCCCAGTGAGGAAACTATAAGGCCAAAAGGTGGGTTGTTTATATCAGGAAGAAAACCCTATTACTGCATTGGAAAACAGTTGGCACGTCCTGTGATTGCTGCTACAAGTAAAAACAGCCATAGAAAAGAACGAGATAAACTGGTTACCAGCCTCCTTGAAAGCACCTATATTTAGAATAATGACAAAACTGTCTGTGTTTGCACAAGGAGCAAAAATGATTGATGGAAGGGGTGAAGGGAACCAAGTCCTACCCCCAAATTACGGCCTCAGGGATGTAGGGAGGTGTTGAAAGGTTTAGGAGCAGAAAAGACTCTCCCTGGGTGTATGAATGGCAGAAAAATGTAATAGTAAATTAACTGACTTGAGGGTCCCATCTTCTTAACATGATGAATAAAACATAGATCAAATTCAAATGAACCCGTCTATGGAAAACTAAAATGATATTATGAGCCCTGCCTTGTCATTACGGTGGTTCATGGGAAGCCACGGCGGCTACATATGGCCACCAGACGGGAGTTGGTCTTCCAAACAACAACAAAGTGCACCAAAAGCTCTCACCCTCCAGGAAAGCCAGGATAACTTACCTGCTGGGCAGCTCCAAGCATTTCAGCTGGAAGTAGCTGGTGACAAGTGAGCCCAGGGTGAGAGGGGAAGGAGCTGGGGGAGTGTTATCAGAGCTGTTTTCCTCTCTCCCTGGAGGTGGTACAGGCCCTTTGTGTGCTGTGGGATATGTGTCTGGGAGGTTGCAGGAAGTGGGAGGGAAGGAGCACGCAGAGGAAGCCCGCGGTGTTTTCATTGATTGAGCCAGATCCACAACACAGAAGGAAAACGTCCTCTTTCTGAACTTCAAATGCCATCGCCATAAGAGTAGACCTTCTCTGTCTTGTAATATTCAGGCTGTATCCCCACTGCCAAGAACAGTGTCTGGCCACAGAGGGTGCTCCGTGCTTTGTTGCATGCAAGAATGAGTAAATGACTGGTTGAAACTATGAAACTTGTACTATTGGCCATAAAGAAATGAGAGCTAGTTCCCCATTCTGTTCAGTAACTTGGTCTTTTCAGACGTTCAAAAAGAGCTTTCCCCAATACATACAAGAAAAATATATGGACATGTCCTCCCAGCTTTCTGATGGAAACCTCTCAGCAGTTATCTGTTTAATTTTTTCTCAAAGTACCTTCATCTTTTGCTCATTCTGTCTCTACTTTTAGGCTTCCTGATTCAAAAGCCAGTTCATGTTAGTTTTTAAATCTTTGGACTCATGCATCCCCACGAGAGCAGGATCTCTCTCCAGCGGATAATGTTTGTAGATTTCACCCCCTTCCCCAGATCCTTGCAGGTATAAATAGGGGTTGGTCTTAAGGAAGAATAGCCAGCTAAGAAAGCTAATACCTTATATAGACTCTGTCAGTTTGTAAAGAATACGAATATGCTCAGGATACTGGGTAGTAAGTAAGATTTATTATTGCAAAAATACGCACTGTGGCATTGTGGTAGTCGATTTGGGCTGCTATAGCAAAATAACGTAGACTGGGTGGCTTAAAACAACAAACATTTACTTCTCACAGTTCTGAAGGCTGAGAGTCAAAGATCAAGATGTTAACAAGTTTGGTGTCTGGCAAGCTCATTTTCCGATTCACAGTCAGCTGCTCTTCTGCTGTAACTTAGAGAGAGAGAGAGAGAGAGAGAGAGAGAGAGAGAGAGAGAGATCTTGATTCTCTTTCTCTAAGGGCACTAATTCCATCACAAGGACCCCACTCTCACAAATTAATCTAATCCTAACTGACTCCCAAAGGCCCCATCTCCAAATATCATCACATTGGCATTTAGGAATTTAACATATAAATGTGGAGGCAACCCAAACATTCAGTCCATAGGAGGGAGTCAATCTCCCAGGATGGCACTCATCGGTTCTTTACTTCCCTGTGAGCACATATCCAGAGGCAGGACCTATTTCCTCTCTCTTGTATTTTGACTGGCCTTGCACCTTACTTGTGAGCAACAAAATGTGACAGTAGGGATGCAGTGTCTATCCTCAACCTAGCCTTTAACCTTTTTTTCACCCTGCTTCCGAGAAGTTAATCTCCATGCAAGAAGTCGGACTATACCCAAACCAACAAGCAGTGAGAAGCCCAGGTTGGCCACAGGGAGAGAAAGGGAGTACCGGGGAGCCAGATGTGTGAGCAAATGCTGTTTGGACCTTCCAGCTCTCTTCAACAGTCAGATGAACGCAGGAATAAGTGGGCCCAGCTGACCACACATGCAGTAGAATCTGAGCCCTGACCAAGTTCTTGACCCACAGAATTCTAAGAAATCATGTCTATTTCAACCACTACACTTTGAGAGAGATAGATATGCAAAAATAGATCAATAAAACATACTGAAAGGTTTAAAAAAATGTTTTTGGAGAAAAGCTGTCCCACAGCCACATAACCAGGATTCATCATAACTGAGGTTCTCTCTGTGTTTCTTTGTATTTTTTTGCATCTCGAATGGCTCCCAAGTCCCTCTCAGTGGGTCTCCATTCACAATCCCTGAGCAAGGGTCATGTTTTCAGTAGCCCCCTGGGTTAGAGTTCTAAAGTCAGGCCACCTTATAGCCACTGGTCAGTTTAGGGATGGCTGACTTTGGAACAGAAATGAATCCTTGAGGATAAGGTGACCTGCCACATGGTCACCTCATTTGGGAAACAACTCTGCAACTTTGGCAGACCTGGGAGAGCCAGGATTGTGTTATTCCCTGTTGAATATACCATCTCTTGGTCTCCTCCAGCTAAAAGGAGCACAGTAGGCCTGCCCTACACTTTAGAAGTGGCCATGGCCAGGACTCGGGTTTGGTGTCAAGGCCCCTGCTTGCTCGTACATTATGTAGATTCACCATGATTTGGAGGGATGCTGTATGTGTGTCACAGAGACCAACAGGAATAAAGAGGAACAAAACTCTTGCCTGCAACAACACAAAACATTTGTCTTTCATGTGCTATAGAGATTTGGGGCTTTTCCACAAGTGGAGGTGTGGCTATTATCATGAAGCATTTCCCTCAGGCTTCAACAAACTTCTAGATTCAATTTGGATATAGATATGTTTTCCTGTCATTGGGGAAACAAATTAAGTTTAAGAAAATTGCTTGGAATTGCCAACATTCCAAAGAAATCTCTCCACCTCCAGGCAGTGCAAATCAGAAGCAAGACAGTACCTCGTCTTCACAGCTCCACCTGCAACTAGCACTTCCGGATTTTTTTTGACATGAGGTTCCCCCTAGAAGAGGTCATGCATCCTCATGGTCTTTCCCACATCTGATAGGCCTCTTGCCCTATTAAAAATAAATGCAGCCTGTTCGGCATGGCTCAGTGGTTGAGCATCAATCTATGAACTAGGAGGTCATGGTTCAATACCAACTCAGGGTACATACCCGGGTTTTGGTCTCGATCCCCCATGTGGGGCATGCAGGAGGCAGCTGATTCATGATTCTCTCTCATCATTGATGGTTCTATCTCTCAGCCCCTCTCCCTTCCTCTCTGAAATCAATATATATATATACATTTTTTTAAAGAAATGCAATAACTCTTCCCCCCCTCAGAGGCTGCTGTTTCCTAAAGACATACTTGGAGAATGAAATGCTGTCACAGGGGGTGGAACGTAGACCTTAGGTAATTAATACACCGCAGGGTTCTGTCTTTTACAGTAAGCACTCTCTGGCTAAAAAGTCAATTTACAGTATTAAAAATTAAATATACATGCTGCTACACATTCATAATGGGCAACCCCTTCTTCCCATCACTTCATGAAGTTTAAATTTTCTGGTCAAAAGAACCAAAAAATGGGTGATTTCACAAAGGTTTCTGGGAATAAAAGAGGAGAAATTCACTCCCATCCCCACCCCCCTAAAAATGTGGCTTTTCCCAGATTGAACTTATTGTGCAAAACTGCACGGAAGTAAAAAAATAAATAAATAAATAAACAACATTTTAGTAAATTCAATTAAGTGTTTACAAAATGCATTTATTAGACAGACTTTATGCTATTGAAAATTTCCACTGTGGGCCTGGATAAAGATCAAGGTCAGTTCTTATTAAATATGCCTATTTTATGCAAACTTCCATGTCAGTCAGCCAAAAACAGTTAGAAAGCATTTGAGTAGGAGGAACAGCCCTCGCCCTAGACAAAACAGTGAACTTGGTAAACTCCATCTCTGGCACCTCCAAGTTCCCTTTCGCAGCCCATTTCTTCCTTTCTGAGAGCTTCCATATTTTATTCATGGCAGGGCGCTCATCCTGTACCCACCCATTACCAACTCTATGACGACAGAACAACAGAATGGCTGAAGGTGTTGACCACTGAAAGGGAGTTGAACATAAGGACTTTTTTTCTAATTATAGAAAGGAGTGGAGGTGGAGTTTCCCAAGCACCCAACATTACCTCACAAAGGATGATGCCAAGTCTTTTCATGTGGAGGCCAGTGAGGGCAGAGTATTCCTGTGGAATCTGATAAAGCAGTAGTTCCCAAGTAACAAACCCTGAACTCCTTGTAATCTAGTGTCTTAAAGGACACTGAGAATGCAGCTACCGTCATGAAGAAGGAAGGTGAGGTCTGGGACTTTTTATTTTTATATTAAAAGAGAAGTTTTCTCACTTGAAAATGTTGTAAAGCAGTGCAACCTGAAAAAAATAAACACAAAAAAACAGTATGTTCCCCTCAAAGAACTGGTAGTCTGGTGGAGCAATCGATGAAATTGACAGGAGAAAAATAGCTAAATATAACATGTGGATTTTAAAATAACACTGGAAATAGATCTTATATATATATGTACTTTTCATACATACATACATATATACATACACAGATGATAGATGATGATAGATGATGGATGGATAGATTAGATAGATAGATAGATAGATAGATAGATAGATAGATAGATAGATAGATAGAGTTCCCGGCATATTTACTGAACTGAATGGTGTTAGTGAAGTTAGTTGTTGAGATTTAAATGGATATGTTTTATTTGGTGTCATTTCATTAATTCATTAAATAAAAGCATCATGCTCAGCAGTATTTGGACTAAGAGGTGCCTCAAGTAAGTAAGCATAGTCACTGCCCTCAAGATAAGTGCGGTCCAGTGGAGAAGCAGACATTAAAATCGATAGTCATAGGTATCTGGTCAATCTGCTCTCACTGATGGGGCTGCAGATGCATTGCAGAGCTAACACTTCCAATGAAGCATGTGAGCATCCCCCAATCCAGCATTGTCTCCCTTCCCAGGTGGTGAGTCTTACACTCCAGGTTGAACCTGTCTGTCTTATTTCCTATTCCTACCCAGTCATTTTCCCCCCAAATGCCAGTCCAGATCCAGGTGATTAGGCACGTACATGGCTCCAGCTTCAGGCAAAATGACTGCTGGGAACCTCTAAAATCAGGCCAGCTCAGAATGTCTCACCCTCACTGAGTCTGGGTTCTTTCCTGCCAGGAGAATGCGTTGGACCACTCTGCTGTTCCTCCAGTGTCACACACCTTAAAAGGGGGGGTGGCGATTGCAGGGGGCAGAGTTCTTTTCCTCCCAAAGTACTCTGGGCTCCTTAGGAAGATCCCTGCCTCTTTCCCAGCATTACAGATTGCAAAGGGAAGAGCAGGCTTTGTTAAAATAGAGAAAAAAATATGAAAAGATGATTCAGTGATTCGGCTCCCTAATCCAGAGTTACTTGCATCATCTCCATATGGCCAAAGGGATGAAATCCAATCACGTTTTCCCATAATTAAGAAAATGTGCTTCACAGCGACCTGCTGCCCACTCCAGATTTGTAGAGATCGGCATTTAAGAAAATTCATCTGACCAGCATGCTTCATACACAAATTATTAAGTAACTGTCACTGTGGTATTGCATGAACAAACAAACACAAGGTGATGTGAATGCATAAAACAGACCTCTATGTGAGGGTGGGGGTGGCGGTGAGAAATTGGGGGTACAGAGGAAGAAAACTTTCTCTGGTGGGGATGAAGAATAGGTTAAGGGGCTTGATGAGTGAGTAGAAGTTGGCTAGGTAAGGGAAGGGGCAGATATTAAGGTGTGCATGAAGGTATGCAGTGCAAAGGAGCTAGCTAGCTTTGCTTAGTTGAAATACCAAGATGATAGAGACTCAGGATGAGGCCAGAGACGGGAACCTGGCCAAGTCTGGAGGGTGTGCTTGGTCTACCTACCTCCTGCCAGCCTAGAAGGAGAGCATGCTTGTGCAGAGTCCAAGAGAAGATGCATGAAGGATCGGGCTAGCAGTCCTTCTGGAAGCACAGGTTTTCATAGCCAGGACAGTCCCCACTGGCCCTGGCTATGGGAAAATAAGAATAGCAGTGGTAGAATAACACAAGTCCTGCTTTTCCCAGAAGGACCCTGGTTAATTCTTCTTGTCATTTCCTCTTTCTGTATGGAAATGTCCTGGCCTACTACTTTCAAATGATTCCTTGTAATAAGAATAACAACAACAACAATAACAAAGTGTAAAAATATATGCGAGAATGAGAAAATGGAAAAGCGCATGGGCAACATGTTAAAAATAAGTGAATCTGGATTTCTTAGTTTCCCATTGCTACTCTAACCAATTGCCACAAACAGAGTGGTCTAAAACACCTCAGATGTATTCTCTTCAGGGCTCTAGAGGCTAGAAGTCTGAAATTAGCTTCAGTGACCAGAAGTTAAGGGGTCACCGGAGGTGGGTCCTCTGGCGACCGTGAGGGGAGAATCTGTGCCCTTGTCTTGTCAGCTTCCAGTGGCTGCTGCCTTCCCTGGCCTGGGGCCCCTTCCTCTGTCTTCCTTGCACCTCGGCCTGTGTTGTTACACCACCTGCTCCCCTTCTGTAGTCAATTCAGCCACTGCCACCCTCTCATAAGGGAGACATTTAGGGCCCACGTGGATAACCCAGGATAATCCCCATCTCTGGATTCTAATACAATCACATCTGCAAATTCCCTTTTTGCCCTATGCAAGGTGACACTCACAGGTTCCAAGAATTAGAACCTGGGTGTCTTTGGGGACTATTATTCATCCTACCACACTGAATAAAGGGAATATATGCACTCTTCAGACCTTTTTCCCCCTATTTCCTATAAATTGAAATCGTTTTAAAATAAAATGTTTTTAAAAGGTGAAAAAGTTTGGGAGATAAATTATACCATTACCCTAGTATAGGGCATACATTTCCTTTTATGCAGCCCTTCAATCCTCTTCTCCTTTTAGTTCATGAAAAATAGTTATTAAGTCATATATGTCCACAAGCAGTTTGATTCTAACACCCACACACTCCATTTTATTTTAAAGGTAAACACTAACACATGACTCCCACTACTGTCTTTTAAAAAAACGCTGAGAAAATTCTTTATGAAAAGTTCCTCTAGCACTGAAATTTATAAATTTCACGTTGTCGGAGAAGGCATGTTTCTACAATCTTACAAAGCCTCTAATTATGAAAGGGCTAAGAATGAGTCTCAGGGGCTTTTTTTCTCCCTTAAGATTCTTGCCTGCACAGGGAAGTAACAATCCAATGCAATTATACATGTCTCTTTGCATCTGCTCTGGGTCTCTGCACAATGCCACCTACTTATGCATGCTTGTGATTTGAGCTTCTTCACTGCCTTTTCAATAACTCTCAGCTCTTTGGTGGTCCCTAGGCTCCTGTCCCCTCAGATTTACACAGAGAGAAACCTCTCCTTTCTCCCAGCCTGTATCCTTTACTCCCAATTGCTCATGAACTCTGCTTACTGAAGTCTCTTGTATTACTTTTATCTTACGTTACTATTATTAATGCCTCTGTGTGGTCGGAATGACAGAGGGACCAAGGAGAGCAGATGCATGAACCAGGTTCCAAAGAGCTAAAGAGTCTACCAGGGTTCAGTGAGCCTCTTCTTCCCCCTGAACAACCCACTCTCAGACAGGTAGGAATGATGAGTCAAGTGGATTCCTCATTGCAGATCCTCAAGCAACAGCTGTTAGGGAAGACAGAAAGAAAACCAGGCCAGGCTTAGAAATTGCCCCCCAGCTGGAGTGGAGATGGAAATTGGACAGAGCTGGGTGTGGAGCCAGGTTTGGGATAAACAACTCCATTCTAGGTAAGAATGGGGTAAACTCATAAAGAACCATTGGAAAACCTATACAGGCAATTAACTGAAGCCAGTGATTTGAATCACAAAACAAACAAAAAGCCCTGACCGGTTTGGCTTAGTGGATAGAGCATCGGCCTACGGACTGAAGGGTCCCAGGTTCGGTTCCAGTCAAGGGCATGTACCTTGGTTGCGGGCACATCCCCAGTCAGAGGTGTGCAGGAGGCAGCTGATCGATGTTTCTCACTCTGTATTCCTCTCCCTTCCTCTCTGTAAAAAATCAATAAAATATATTAAAAAACAAACAAACAAACAAAAAAAGGAGGGGGAAAAACTTTGACAAACTGACAAAAAATAAGGGTTATGAAGGGTAATAAGGATATTTTGCAACTTGTTTTTTTGACAAACTGACAAAAAATAAGGGTTATGAAATGTAGGGTAATAAAGATATTTTGCAACTTGTTCCTTTATAATATTTGCATAAGAAAAGGAAGTCCTGGGAATTTTTGCCCCACCTATTTTCACTGAACAACAACTGTTTTTGTGTGTATGTTTTTAAATATATTTTTTAATGATTTCAGAGAGGAAGGAAGAGGGAGAGAGAGATAGAAACGTCAATGATGAGAGAAAATCATTGATCGGCTGCCTCCTGCACATCCCCTGATGGGGAATGGTACCATGACCTCCTGATTCATAGGTCAACACTCAACCACTGAGCCACACTGGCTGGGTTGAACTGTTTTTGAATGTTCTACTTAGCATTGGGGAGAGCAGTGTTCTAAAGGCCTTTTTCGGGTTATACATTAGCACCACCTTGCCTCCGTTCAAAAGTCATTTGTTTCCCTGATCACAACTGCTCTAGGCTCCACCCTACAGGTTGCCTATTCTATGATCATCCCCAAAGTCAAGTGAAAAAAAATGATATGCACAAGCATATTAACGTATTTTTGGTCTTCTCTTTTCAACTATGCTATAAACTGAATGTGTGTGCCTCCACCCCTCAAAGTTCATATGCTGAAATCTTAACCCACAATGTAATTTTATTAGGAAGTGTAGCATTTTGGGGACGACTGAGGCATGATGGTGGAGCCCTCATGAATGGGATTAGTGCTATTATAAAAAAGACCACAGCGTGCTCGCTCACCCTTTCCATCACGTGAGGACACAGACCACAAACAGCCCAGGAATCAGGAAGCGAGATCTCACCAGACACGGAATCTGCGGGCACCTGGATCTTGGACTTCCAGCCTGCAAAAACGTGAGAAATCAAGTTCTGCTGTTTAAAAGCCACCCGGTCTATGGTTTTTTGTTAGAGCAGCCCAAATGGACTAAGACAAACTACTTCTTAACAACGATGCTCATTTCTCTGATGAAAGACACCCTAGTGATGGCTGCACATGCTCCAGACGCTTCCCCACTGCTATTTTCCTATGAACCTGGTAACTGGAACTGCAAGGTTATCAGTGATGCAAATGCATTATCAGCAAGAGAGAGCAAGGTTGGCAGTTTCCTTTTTGCAGGCATCGCTATTCAAATCACTGTCATTGTTTACTTTGTAGAATCATAGGGGAGGTCCTCTTGCAGTCTTCAGTACATCTTTACCTTCACCTAGACTTAAGGAATGCTTAGGTAACCAGAGGGACTTTAACCTTTGCCCTCTCTAACCTTCATCTCGTCTCAGATCGGAACCACACTCTGTGCAGCTGACCAGCTGGCGCCCAGACAGGTTCCCTGATATCCCTCTGACCTGCAGGATATTTCAGGGCGGTGAGCTCTGGCTTTATCTGACCCTGTGTCAAGGCGAGTTATGATGACATTCTCTTTTATTTCAGTTTCTTTCAAACCCCACAGAGAGATGGCTGCTTGTCTTCTCATTTTCAAACTGAAAAAATCAGATTTCCTCCTCTTCCTCCCCCAATTCTACATCTTCACAAAAGAAGAAAAGATCTTCAAAATGTTTAATGGACAAAATCGCAACCATGTTTTTATATAGATACACATGAGTATGAATGAGCTATTTCGTGTAGCATATAATGTCTTAGAGAAAAAATATTTTCCATTAAGATGTTAATGTTCAACAGAAAAGGAGCTATCGCCAAGCCAGCTCCAATGGACCTGCAGAGGCGCTGGGGGGTTCAGACTTTTAGGTTTCTGGCCTCCGTGATGAGGTGAGTGAAGGAGGCACAGTGCAACCAACTCTGTGAGTTGTTCCTGGAGACCCATTGTGGGGTTTCTCCCGGTGACAAATGATGCTCCATGTATGTCTGTTAAAAAGGGGCCACTGTGCATTTGAACTGGTAAGAGTTGCTGAATGCCACATATATTAAATAACCTATATATATAAAAGCCTAAGTGACTCAAAGACTGAATGACCAGTCGCTATGACGTGCACTGACCACCAGGGGGCAGACGCTCAACGCAGGAGCTTTCCCCTGGTGGTCAGTGCGCTCCCACAGCTACCCTCCCGTGGCCGGCCAACCTCCCTCAGCCCTGATCACCCCAATTGCCAGCCAGGCCGAGGGACCCCACCAGTGCATGAATTCGTGCTCCGGGCCTCTAGTATACTCTAATAAACTACAATGTAATAAACAACAAACACATCCACAATATACTCAAAACACATGGTGCATTTATCACTATTAAACAATTGACTTATCAATATACATTTTAAATCATTTATCCGCCACACCTTTCTCTTTATACACACGTCTGACCATATGAAATTCAAATAGCACTTGCTCAAATTATACCATGTTTCTGCCCGAGGGCTGTGAGGGAAACCTGCCCCGTGCCTCTCTGGAGTTTCTGGCGATTTCCTGGCAATCTGTGGTGTTCTTTGGCTTATAGAAGCATCATCTGATATCTTCCTTGATGTCCACTTGGCATTCTCCCTATGTGCATGTTTCTGTGTCCAAGTGTCCTTCGTATAAGGACACGAGTCATATTGCCTTAGGGGACTACCTCCTGTAATGTGACCTCATCTTAACTAAGTACATCTGAAAGGACTGCATTTCCAAATAAGGTCACAGTGTGAAGTATGTAGGACCTGGGTTAGGATTGAGACATCTGAATTTGGATGGGATGCCCTTCATGCTTTCCTCTTCCTTTGAGACACTTAGAGAGAAGTCAATTTTACCACGAAGGTTGCTAAAACCTTCCAATCACCCACCACCCAACTACACACTGCGGGGGCCTCCACAGGGTGGGACCTCCTAAGCAGGACCGCACCCCCTGCACCCCAGTCTGTTACCTCCCATGTTAAAATCTGCTTCCCACAGTTGTTGGTCTGATAACTAGTGGTGTTTGTTGTTAAGACAGCCTCGCTATGAGATGTGTCCTCCTGGTTCCTTAATTCTAAGGAGTGAGCACCCAAATGCTGCCAAGGGAGGGGGACTGGAGAGGGGAAAGCGCTTTTCCTGGCGCCCTTCAAACCATAGGTCAGAGGTCACACCTACGTTCAGTGCCAGCTCTCAGCATTGAACTCATGCCCACCACCACTCTCACCAGTGTGTATTGCATCTTGCGCTCCATTGCTCTATCCCAATTGCTCTTCAAATCATCCGCAGTTCCTGAAACAGTCCAATCTCTCAATACTTCTTCGGAACCCACCTGTGCTGAGTACGGGTTAGCCCTTAAAATCCACCCCATGGGGTATTCATGATGCCGCTGTGTTCCTCTTGCGAGGGACCTGGGCAGCTTGGCATTTTTCATTTTCAAATGACTCACTTTGGGGACAGGCTGTGATCAGCAACTCTGCACTCAGGCCTCACAGTGGCCAGGATCTTCTGCTCCTGAAGCAGAGTTCTGGCCTCAGTGACTAAAAAAAGTCATCTACTAAATAAAATCAGTATATTCACTCCTTGTTAGTGTACAGTGGAAGTCACCAACTGGTTCTGTAAAATGGAATACCATTATTAAAAGGAATCTTATCAATAACTTTGATGATGGGGACGGGAGAAATCACACTCCAAAAATGTTCTTTTTTGTGCATTAACCATTGAGAGATCTATGTTATCAGAAGTGAATCCATTGTATTCTTGATGTTCTATGGGTCCTTCCAATAGTGTTTATTATAAAATAGCACATCTTTCTAAAAACATTCTCTTAGAGTTTATGCTATTTTTTAAATGTGACACTCTGACATCACACATATAAATGTACTGTTAATGCTCACTGCAAGCCCCAGACTTCTCTGAGAGAATAGTAGATATTTA
The DNA here is from genome assembly GCF_000327345.1 of Myotis davidii. Classification (NCBI taxonomy): domain Eukaryota; kingdom Metazoa; phylum Chordata; class Mammalia; order Chiroptera; family Vespertilionidae; genus Myotis; species Myotis davidii. The sequence continues at coordinate 607,241 of NW_006287546.1, read as the reverse complement.
AGTAATTATCTATAGTATCTAATCAATTAGTCTCTCTTGCTTTTCAGTCCACCCAGGAAACACAGAATGTCCCCCTTCACCACCGGCCATCTCAGGTTGTTCCTGATTTTTCTCCTCTATGTGTCACCCCACAATCCCTGAGGCTCACCATGCTGCTTGTTTTAATCTACATCCCGTAGCAACAGCCCCTGTGCAGGCATCAGAACACAGGAGAAGAACAGTCACCCGCCCCCCTAAGAGCAGGCTGCGGACTGGACCCATTCCCCCTAACCAGCAGACCACGTTTGTAAAACTGTCCAGCAACAGGGGTCAAAACCCACAGCATTTAAAAAAGAATAATAATTTAGAAATTACTTTCAGCGTTTTCTCTCCCTTTTTAAAAAGTTACTTAAAAATGCAGAAGAAAATTCAAGTAGCAATGGACTCCCTTTCTAATTAGTTTTATAACAAAATGGTACATTTACATTTATTTTCCTTTAAATAAACACACACACGCGCGCGCACACACACACGCACACACGCACACATATGATTAAACTGCATGTCAGTTCACCTTCTCTCTGCCAATACTGTGGCACATCTCTTTCATCCGAAGCATTTATGAACTATGATTGCAGCTCCATTTCACCTAACACCAGCATTCCAGCATGTATACACACCTTAACAGCTGATAACTCACTTAATTTACACTCTGTTTCAGGTTTAACTGATTTGAAATAATGGGTGAAGCCAGACTAAGCTTTGAACAAAGAAAAAATTTCCACTAGACATTTTTATGGGGATACATAAAAGATAAAGTTTACGGCGCTAAACCTGTAACATTTGATTAATTGAGGGAGCCCAAATACCTAACGAAATGGGTCTTGATGTTTGTGATTCCATTGCTTTGCGTTTTCAGCAGTGCCTGGACCAGAATGATGATCAGTTTGAAACAGGATTGACAAAAAAATGTATTCATTTCTGTAGATTCTTTAAAATTTTGAAAATGAACTATGTGTCAATAAATATTGACTTTATAATCATTTAAAGTGTGCATACATTTTGGAGGGACACCCTATATATCATATATATGACCTATGTACTATATATGTCATAAATATTATATATATGGAGAGAGAAAGAGATGTATTTTAAAATTCATACATCCTCATATACATTTTGTTTGAATAATTCAAAACAAAAGATGCTTGGAGTAAAGTCACCTTAAGTGTAAAAAATAAAATTGAAAAAGGTAAAGTTAATAACCTGACTCATGGCTGTCAAAAAACAGTAGTGTCTGTTGAGCACATGTGCCTTTTCCAGTGGCCAGAGATAATTTCTAAGTGCTTATGACCCACCTGAGCAGGCAGATTTTAAATATCTCGCTCTCTTATAGCCATTCTATTACCTCACTTCTCTCAGCAATTTCCTTGTAAGATTAGATTTGTGCTACTGCTCTCTCCCTCGAAGCACTGAACCACGAACTGTGGTAATCTCAATTGCCTTTCATGCCAGATTTAACCTTATGATACATGCATTAAATACAGATTAACATCTTGTCTCTGAGAAACTTACATTTAGTGGACCAGCCAAAGTTTCATTAAAATATAAATCAATACACAATTCATGAAAGGAAAACTAGCCAGGTAGGGCCTCTCTGTGCTTCTCTCCAGGAAAATATATGGCTCCCGCTCGGCACACAGGTAAAGTGGGCTTTGAGTCAGGACAACGAACCGAATGGATTTCCCTAAAGTTATGGAACTGAACAAAATGGACATTTCCAGGCGCACAAATCTCAATTTTGTAACTGATTATTCAAAATGAACCTAGGGAATCTCATCCCAGTGACCTCTGAGGCTGTATTTCAGTAGATGGTACCTTAGCTTTACTTCAGTGTTTCTTTAAACGCGCACACACACACACACACACACACACACACACACACACGCACATGCACGCACATGCACAGAACTGGGGTCCAATTTCATCAGAAAACTAATTCCCCTGAGAAGTCCGCCTCATGAAAACTTGCTCTATATTTCAGGACAGATGGGCAGTCCTGTAATTGCATAGTCTCAATTAGATGGATCTTTTCATTATTTCCCAGAGCAGGGGAAATGCAGTTTCCACAGGTGGGGTTCTGTCCTGCTCCTCCTGGATGACAGAGCGTTTCCAGAAAAACCCAGGTAGTGAGATTGACAATCAATGGGGGACAGGGACAGAAAAGGAACTAAAACTGCCATTTCTATCAAAATAACAGCCACGTGAAGATATAATCAATACGTTGGAAAAATGAGGAGGGGGAGAAAACGACAGACATTTTTAAAACTCGAATTATAGACTCTGACTTCTCTACTCTCCTTGCAGTATTGTATGCTTCAAATCGTATAAAAATCACTCCTCTTTCATTATTTCAGTTTCCACTGGAGATCTAAGCCATTGAGCGTTCTACGACCCAGGTTCTTTTCCTAATACTGAGAAACGCAATTCTTAGATTCCAGCGCAGAAATTGCCTTTCCATATGAGCTGGGCCATCACAGAAATGTTCTTTGTGATTGCTAACAGATTGACATCACTCTTATTCCTTAGTTTTCCCATAAAATAAATATGTTTACACTCATGTTGTGTTTCAATGAAATATTTGTGAAGTAAACTGGAATCTTTACGGTAAAATGCATTGGAATAATTTGGGTCCACGTTCTAGCCACAGAATACCTGTTGTTTCTGAGTAAGCCACAGACACATTTCTTTACCTGTCTTCACCCAAACTGCTAATGAGATGATTTTCCCCACTCCACTGACAGTTCTTTTGATGCTGCTGCACAGCAAAATATTGATAGACACAAGGTTAATCACTCCCATAATTATAATATTTATGCCTAATTAGAAATACCATTTCAGCGACATAGAACATTTCCACTGATAGATTTATGAAATAAGTATGCATTTAGCTGGAAAAATCTGGCTCTACAAATGAATCATGCTCAGGTAAATCATTTCTAGATCTGGTCTCCATAGAGACCAGTTTCTGAGCCCTAGGAAAGAATAACCCAAGATCACTGCAGAAATAGTTCTGTGTATTCACAGGACTTGACTTCTTGAAGTGATTTGCAAGAACTCTCAGACTTTAAATTTGACAGTAGCACAAGTAGAAATAAGAGAAGCAAACCCTACAGAAACATGTTCAGGCCCCTTAGCATTTTGTTATGCAGATAACTGTGAGCAAGTCGAAATGGGGCCTGTGAATAGCCCTTCATGTTTAGATGCCTGTGTCCAGTATTGCAAAATTAGTATTCTCAGCTGAAGATGGTAAAGGCATGAAGAATTGAGCAAAGTGGCCTAAGCAAATGTGAAGCTTTGGGGTCAGATAAGATAGCAAAGATTCCCCTTGTTTATCTTCTCTCATCTAGGTTTTGACTAATTAACTTCCATTCATGACCTTCCCTGTTTGGGCTTAGCAGAGAAAGCAGTTCCAAATGGATCGACGAGAAATATTATGAGCAGAGGCTCTTTATGGTGAGGATGGGAGAGCAGAATGTGTCTGCTATCAACTGAAGGGTGCCCCAACACAGTTCTTACTAGAGGGGTTTTCAGGATGGACTTTAAAATGTAAGTTTCAAACTGCAAACTATCAAAAAGTAAGAATGCTTTACGTGTTCTGAAATTTTGAAATAAAAACTTTTTTGGAATATCTAGAAAGGAATACTTAAATTTACATTTACATTCCTCATGCAAGGGATTAATATGGTCAAGCTAAATGCAAATACTTGCATATCAGCACTTTTACATTTCAGAGTGCTTTCAAAGAAGAATTCTTCCAGAAAAAAAGTATATTTCAGTAAGATAATTATGTGCTTAACAGATAAAGTAACTGAGTAAAGGTAATCAAAGGTAAAAAAAACAAAAACAAAAACAAAACAGCCCTTTGGCAACTTATTGCTTTCAGCACTGTGTACCAATGTTTTAAGTGCTTAGAATCTTCTATAAGAATGTAAATTCACAAATATGAAGAACGAGCAGTGTTTTCCTTTGTTTTTATGCCACTCTCCAGAGTAATGTGTGAATCAAACTAACTTACACCCCCCGAAAGGTAATAGGCCTGTTTTCCTTACAGATGGGTTTTTAGGATTGCAACAATAATAAGGTTTTTAGGATTACGAAGATAGTAATGACCTTTGGGTTATTCCCTGAAGGTTTGTAGCTAATTTAATTAAGAAAACGAGGTTATTTCTAGATAAGTACTAAATCATGTAAGGCAATGCTACTTTAATGGCGGGTCTTCCTTAATTCTCCAAGCAGAAATAAGGAGGGTAATCACCAGGTGAAGAAAAACATCAAAAGAGATTGGGCAGCTGTGTGCCTTCAAGTTAACCATTACTGCCCCAGAGGAGCAGCAAGACAGTTGCGCAAAGCCAAACCCACTGAGGCGGAGAAGTGAAGGCACAGCAGCCACACACAGGTCTCACCCACCATCTTTGGTAAGGAATTGGGGATCTCCCCAGTGCACAAAACAAAGTCAATAAGAAACACAAAGAAATAACTGCAAGAACTAAGCTATATATCTAATGAAAGAAATAAGAAATACAAAATGATGATTGGGAAAAAATAGAATGTATAAATGCTCTGGGCACTCTACAAATATGAAAGACCATCTTGGGCTAGCCAATGGGAGGAACTGGAAACATTTAACAGATCCATATGAAAACACCCACCAAAAACAATTTTTCCCCCATGTGTGCAACTGATACTGTACATTACTGACTGCACAACATCAGCAATTAACTGAGAATGTAAACTGATAAATTGAGGCAGACACTTGGCACCATGATTTTCCTCTCATGATTCATTTTTTAAAGCCAACAAACATGAAAGTAAAACCACAGGTGGGAGAGACAAGAGCAATTTTGCAAAATTTATGATATAATCTAAATCTGTCCAAGATATAAGAAAGCGGAATGGTGCAGTCATAAAGATCATATAGTACCATAATCACTGGAATTCCAGCAGCAGAGAGAAGACACGCACAGCGGCCTGCCTTCCATTGCTCTGGTCATCTTATGGCTCAGTGAGCATCCCTTCACCTTTGTGGGTTATCTACAAGATGTCCAATATGTCACAACGTTTCCAAACAATATGCATCAGTCATTCTGTTATGATGACTTTTTTCTTGATTATATGTAATAAATATAGGTTGAACGCTACAACATTCCAAAGAGTGTGCTGGTCACTTCTGATCAACATCTTTAAACACCATGCCTCTGCTTAACGCAGCTTAATAATATCTCAGCGGCCTTATCCACACAACCTCAGCAATTGGCTTAAATGGCTTTTAAAATTCACATGAAAGCTTCATTTTTCCTACCTGCAAAATATAAAAACTCTGTTTTTAAAGGATATTTAAATGGCAAATAGTACAATCCTTGGGCCACACTGCTAGGTGAAAATGTGACGTCTGCAGAGGGTACTGCTGATGCAATGACACAGGCAGAGACCCACAATAATCATGAAAAATTAGGATTCCATTTCCCTTCCTTTTGAACTTTTTCTGCATTATACAATTTGTACTATTTGTATACATTATTTTCTACCAACACACACACACACACACACACACACACACACACACACACACACACACTGAAAAATCTTCCTTCCCTCATTGCAGTGGCCATACTTCTATAGGTGACATTACTCAAACAACTAAAAAAAAAATCCAAGAGTGCTTCCAAAATTAAACTCTAACCCTATCGCCGCCTACTCATTCTCACCCTGACCATTAAAAACCCATGAGAATGTGCTGAGAGCCTTTATTCACAGTTAACCATTCCTCGAAATAAAACAAGAAAAATCCAGAATTCGTGCCTCAAAGCATCTTGGTGTACTCAAATACAATTTGAAGAGGCTTGGATTAGGGCACACCCATGGACTGAAGGCCACTGGAACTGCAAAGTCAAAATATGACTTGCTCGGGGTCTCCCAGACCTTGATAGGAAATATTCACCATAATATAGCCTGTGAGGACTTGTGCTGCCTTCTGCATTAGGGGTTATGCATTATTAAAAGGCATCTCATTACGATGGAAATTATGACCTTGTCACCAACACTGTAAATGTCAAGAAATACCACTTTAAAAGAATTTATTGTCTTGATTATAAAAAGAAACCTGGTTGCCTTAAAAGAAATTGCTTTGTTTTCATTGAAGTCTTTTCTATAAAAGGATTTGTAATGAATCATGGCCATTTCATAAAGCTTCTTATAACACAATCTTTAGAATTGAAAAGGAAATTATATACACACACCAAAAAAATTCAAGACAATATTGGGAAGTCCAGATCTTCCTCAGTGAATAACTTCATTGCACATATAAATTATTTGACCACTCATCACATTCTAAGTACTATTCAAGACCATATTATCAAAATAAAGTATTATTTTCTCAAACAAAGAAGTGTTCCCCAAATGTTAACATTTGCATAAATTTTTATTGGAGTAACCCTATTTATTATTTTTAATATAATTCCTTGAAACAAATACTTTTATTTATTTATTTTTATTGATTGATTTTACTTTATTTTTAATTGAATTTATTGGGGTGACATTGTTTAATAAAATTATATAGGTTTCAGGTATACTATCCTTTAATAGATCTCTTCTTTAAAGCCTAAATGTCTACGTGGCCAGTGTGACTTAATTAGTTGGAGCATTGTCCCATACACCAAAAGGTTGTGTGTGTGATTCCCAGTCAGAGCACATATCCAGGTTGCTGGTTTGATTCCCAGTTGGGGCTTATGGGAAGCAGCCGACTAATGATACTCTCTCACATGGATGCTTCTCTTTCTCTCTCTCTCTTCCTCTCTCTAAATCAATACACACAAAAGTGCTTCAATGTTTAATCAGCCTTAGTGATAACATTGATATAACTAAGAACATATTGATAAAATATTGGTAAATACCAGTAAAATCCGGAATTATATATGCTACATACACATTTATATATATATATATACTCTTTTTTAAAAAATCTAATAGGCTAGTATACTAAATATACCATGGTGTATAAAACATTGATAGGTATTTGTCATTAAAATCCAAATTCTCCCAAGTATATTTGTGTAACTCAGCATTGCAAAAAGAAGTACTCCTAACAGCTTAAAACACTGGGAGAGGACATTGCTCTGAGGCAAAGTGAAAGCCACTGGGCTTGAGGTATTGACTGAACCAGTGGAGACACCATCTCTTTGCCACTGTGGGTTGATGTGCTGGACAACTTTACTCATGGGCAAAGTTTTGCATCCCAAAACTGAGAATGAGTTAAACTAATGTATAAGCAGATTGCTAGTAAAATGTGTTTTGCAAGACAAGCTGTTAGATACAGGATGACATAAATACCGGTGCTCTCTGTTGTGTGTCCAACTTGACATGGCCTCACTATGGTGCAGGCACTCCATCAGTGACTGGGGACCATTGGGAAAGGGGCACAGGCCTCACCCTCAGGAGAGAATTTTTTCATTCTAAGCATCTGTGGCCCTGGCTGGAGTGGCACAGTTGGTTGGGCATCATCATGCACTGAAAGGTTGGCATTTCGATTCCTGGTCAGTGCACATTTCCTGGGTTTTGGCCTCCATCCCCAGGAGCGGGTATGCAGGAGGCAGCCAATTGATGTTTCACTCTCTCACCAATGTTTGTCTCTGCCTGTCCCTCTCTCGACAAAAAATATATATAATAATATATAAAATATATTAAAAATAAAAATATTTTTTAAAAGTACTTGTGTACCTGAGGATCAATGTTGTTGCTCACTTAACACTGATACCTTTAAGGGGTTCTTATTTGAATATTTAACTTTGATCAAAAAGATGGTAAAGGGATAATATATACCCAATTTTCCTTTGAATATCTCTTATCTTAGTCAGGCTGTTATAGCAAAACTAGAGGCCCAGTGCACAAGATTCGTGCACTTGGAGGGGGTTCCCTCAGCCTGGCCTGCGCCCTCTCGCAGTCCTGGAGCCCTTGGGGGACATCTGACTGCCGGCTTAGGCCCACTCCCTGTGGCCTAAGCCTGCAGTCGGACATCCTTAGTGCTGTCGTGGAAGCGGGAGAAGCTCCCACCACCACCTCTGTCCTCACCAGCTATGAGTGGCTTCTGGCTGAGCAGTGCTCCCCCTGTGGGAGCGCACCAATGTTGAGCATCTTCCCCACAGTGGTCAGTGCACATCATAGCAACCAGTTATTCTGCCATTCAGTCTATTTGCATAGTAGCCTTTTATTATATAGGATGCCAGAAACTGGGTGGCTTATAAACAACAGAAAGGTATTTCTCACAGTTCTAGAGGCTGGAAGTCTGAAATCAAGGTGCAGCAGGGTTGGGCTCTGGTGAGGACCCTCCTCTGGGTTGTAGACTGTGCACATTGTGTATCCTCCCCTGGCAGAAAGCAGAGAAATGAAGCAAGTTCTCTCATGACTCTTATGAGGGCACCAATCCCATTGTGGGAGCCCTAACTCACATGGTGCCATCTAATCCTAGTCACCTGACAAAGACCTCATGTCTTAGTGCCATCACATGGGGGGAGGTAGGATTTGAACATATGAACTTTAGGGGGACACAGACATTCAGTTCATAATATCACTGATTTGCTGTTTAATTTTAGACTGCTTAGGACATCATACTGTAGTCAACTAGGTGGATCTAATTACACTATCACAGTACTTCCTAAACCTAGCACATTTCAGAATGACCAGAGGAGCTAGTTAAAAATAGGAATGTGCTTGAATCTACTGAGTCAGGATCTCCTGGGTAGGACGAGAATTTACTTTGGGTAGCATTTTTTAAAGGAGTCCCCTGGTGATTCTGTGATTAGCTCTGTTTAAGAAAGCGGTTCTCAAAGTGTGGTTGCAGGAACAGCTGCTCAGCTGGGAACTAACTAGAAATGCAAATTCTCAGGTTCCACCCTACTTTAATAAATCAGAAAGTCTGGGGTGGGGTCCAACACATCTTCCAGGTGATGAGGGTTGCATGCTAAAGTCTGAGAGCTGCTGTTTTACAATATAGTGTAAGAGTCTAATTAAATGTGCATAATGATTGCCCAAGTTTGAGAAACACATTATTGCAGATAGAATGGATAGCTCTAACACACTGGTTCTCAGCTTTGCCACCTCATTCGAATCTCCTGAGCTGCTTTCACATATCCCTAAGCCCAGTAACACACTGCAGACCAATTTACATGCGGCGCTCTGGGAGAAGAACCAGGCAACAGTATTTGTTTTTAATATATACGTGTGTGTATATATATCTTTCTAGGTGTTCCATTCACATAAAACAACAAAACATTATGATACAAATATGCTGATTTTGTTCTCTGGTTTCCTTACCCCAAACGCAGAGCATAAATATTCACCCAAGATGGTTTATGTTTTATTCTGAAAATTTTAAGGCAAAGAAATTACAATGAAACTTATTACATAAAGACATTGCATATATATACCCGGTCACCATGATATATTTGCAAACATGTTTACAAATGCAGAGTAAATCAAGCTTGTGTCTTTGAAATTTGTTTTAAACCATTTAATTTTGAAGCCATCGTACCGTATTTTTGTGAACACAGAATGTATTTCATTTACACAAACACACATCTTTGTCAATAGGATATAGGACTTTTATCTTCTCAAAGAGGTCAAGTGTTAAGTCAGAAACATCTTTCAAAGGAAATGTGATAAAAGTAATGTCAAATTCAAGCAAGTGATCTATTCCAGAACAAAGTACCCCGTTTTCCCTCTTCAAAGGTTTCTAACAAGTAGGTATTAAACCTCATCTTAATGTTTAACACACAAATTTATTTTTCAAACTGCCGCTTTGAAAGGGAATGCTGTGAATTCTGTAATGTCATTGCATTGCATTTTTGATTCCACCCTGCAAAGGCTAAAGCAGCAGTAACTCCCAGGAGGGTTTTATCTGGGCAACAGGCAAAGCGAAATGCCTAAAGTCACCCCACTGTGCACTAATCTCAAGGCTAATTTGTCAAATCTGCATTTCATTTGTTTCCCTGGCTTTCTAGAAGTTTATTGATAAACCATTTTTGTCATCTTCCCAGGAATTAGACGCCAATCAATTTAGTTTGCATCCCTCTTTCCTAATTAGTGACCTGGTGGGTCTCCTACAGGAAGGGTAAATTCTAGGACAAATTCTATTGAGTGGCTCTTATTGTAAATAATTTGCTTTCTTGCTGGGTTCCCAGGTTTCTACATTTTGAAGGTTTATATTTTCTTCCTTGCGAATTTGTTCTGCTTCAAAACATCATCAAAAGTGATGTCAACCTTCTATTTACTTCATTTCTATCTATTGTGTTCAGGGCAACTGATCATAAAAGATATAAAACATCTGGGACTGAGAGATCTTTTTTTTCCTTTTTCTGAAGATGGTGTTGAAAGCCAAGAAGGAAACCCCTGATGCCACACCCCTCCCCTGCAAAATCAAAGCCAACGCAGTCTTTGAAGGTTAAGAAGCTGATGCTGAAAGGCGTTCACAGTCACGGAAATCCATACTCACTCACTCTTCTGTGGCACAAGACCCTGGGACTGAAGGGTTAGCCCATGTACCCTTGGAAGAGCCCTCCCCAGAGAAACAGATCCACCACTGCAACCTCATCAAGTTCCCAACCACAGAGAAATGACAGAAAAGATCAACCAGGGCTGATGAAACGAGCTGTGAAAAAGCTCAGCACTCACCTGGCCGGCGTAGCTCAGTGGTTGAGCATCAACCAATGAACCAGGTCACAGTTCGACTCCCAGTCAGGACACATGCCGGTAGGGGGCGTGCAGGAGGCAGTCAATCCATGATTCTCTCTCATCATGGATGTTTCTATCTCTCCCTCTCCCTTCCTCTCTGAAACCAATAAAAATATATTTTTTAAAAAAGAAGCTCAATGTGTTCAAGGTCAACACAGTCCCAGTCTCAGGGCCGAGTGGAGAGAAGCATGCCCTAAAACCAGCCCCTGACTGGCATGCTTTGGATACTGCTAGCCACTTCGACATCATCTAAACTGTGTCCAGCTGGCTGGTTCTAAATGCATTCATTTATTCCACTGTCCAAAATGCAGGAAAGAGAGAAAAAATTCTGACAAGTCCAACACCATCCATCCTAGATGTCACCTAACATTTCCCTTGCAAACATTTTAAGGATGCCTCCAACAGGCCCTCAGTGGGAACCACAGGAAGTACCATTTCAAAGAAGTCAACAACAGCCGTTTGCTCGGTTGCTATTTACCTGTCTGAATCATGTTCTTTCCCCTGACACCATCCACCACCTCCCGCCTTCCACTGCCTCATCCCTCACGCCCCTCTATAAACATAGGGCAATGAACAGAAAAATCAGACCAGTTTTGGAGTCAGAACAACATGACATCCTCAGTTGCTTACTAACTATGCATCCACCCCTAGGGCAGTCTCTTTAGCTACAAAATTGGCAGAGCAAAATTTATTTGCAGAAATTTTGAGATAGAAACAATGAGTATACATGCAATGCCTGGACACAGAGTAGGTGCTCAGAAAACAATTGTTATTATTAGAAATATGAGCATAAAATGACACCGTGATCATCATAAAGGGAGAGGATGAGGCAATTTAGCAAGAATCCCCAGAATAGAGAAAAGCAGGAGCAGATAGAAACAATTAAACCAAAGAATCTTCAGATCTGGGGATCATTTTTGAAACTTTGGGAGGGTCTAAGTTTCAAATATTCAAGGCTGTCAGCTAATGGATCCTGCTGGGGGAGGGAGGAGTTTCTGCCCCAGGGACAGACAGGCTTGGCAATGTCACCTTCTCTTAGGCTGGCTTCAGGTGGGGAAGAGCAGAGCCTACCTGGAAGACCTCTGAGAGATAAGGGGTTGAGAATGATTTAGAGGTCATTTCATGAAATGACTTAGTCCTTTTGTACCTTCATGAGGATTATTTTGCTCACCTAAGTGGATGGAGTTCTAGAGAGCTATCCTCAAGCATGGTTATTTGGATTAGGCCAAGAAAAGGCCTGTGTGATAGTGAGAAGGTGGGCAGCGAGGAGGAGATCAGAACCCAAAGGCAGATCCCAAAAGCAAATGCTGCCTTCTTATCACTTCACTCTGGTGGCAGCTGGTCTTCTGATGCCTGAATATTGACTCAGGATTGTTTTGAGCAGCAGTCACACACCTTTGCTTGCTCGTATCAGCCAAGAATCCCTGTGTTAGCCCAGCTGAATTCAGCGTCTTTGTAACATCAGGGTATTTCCTTATCTGCTTTCTCATTCCTTTCTCACTAATAGAAAAACAGAAAAGGTAAAAAGGAGAGCAATTGAGGCCATATGCATGAGTCACCTTTTCACTCAGCTCCCTGTATTATCAGGTTTCCACGACCTGGAGAGCATAAAGAATTCTCTCGTAAAGCTGTCCCAAGACTCAGCCATCTCCTTTTCCAAAACTTGCAAATAAATAATTTAAAGAAACATCATCATCATTTATCCCATTCCATATCATTTTATAAGGCATTTCATCTCTCCATCCCTTAGTCTCTCTACTTTATGTAACTACCATATTCCACACACTAGGGACACAAAAGCAATTACAAGAGGAGACACTACCTTCTCTCAACAAGCTAAGTGTGTAATGGACGGTATGATGAATAAAATATTAAGTACTTAAAATTGTGATAAATTAATTAATAGTGAGTGTAAATGTTGAGATGTGCTATATGTAAGATATTATGAGAGTAAAATCTTGCCTGGCATGGATGGGAAAAGTGAGGGAGGTTTCTGTGGTAGGCAGAACTGTGTTCCCTCTAAGATGTCCATGACCTGATTCCCCAAATCTGTGAATATATTAGATTAAAGAGAAATTAAGGCTACAGATTAAATTAAATTTGCTAATCAACTGACTTTATTTTTTTCCAGCTGACTTTAAAGTGTGGAGATTCTCCTGGATTCTGCAGGTGGGCTCCAGGTAATCATTGAGATCCTTAAAAGTGGAAGGGTGAGTCAGAAGTGGATGAGATGTGAGAAGGACTCAACCTATCACTGCTGGCGATGATAGAGAAAGGGGCTGCGGGCCAAGAAGCATGGCCAGCCTCTGGAAGCTGGGAAAGGCAAAATAGGGATTGCTCCAGGACCTCCAGAAAGGAATGCAGTCGAACCAACATTTTCATTTGAGCCCAGTCAGACCGCCTCAGACATTAGACCTACAGAATAAATCTGTGTTGTCTTAAGCCACAAAGTTTGTTGTAATGTGTTATGGGAGCAATAGGAAATTAGTACAATTTTCCTAAGGAATTGATGCCTGAGCTAAATTTTTAAAGAAGATGATTTAAGCCAAGTTAGCAGGTAGGTGATAAAGCACATTCTTTGTGAAGATCGTCACAATTAGTTTACTGGCACTGGACATAAAGATGAAAGCAGTATGTAGTAGGAACTGAGGCAGGAACAGTTAGGCAGAGCCGTCCCAAGGAAGCCATACAACTACTCTCCGACCACAATTCCTTAAGTCCAACAGAACCACTGGTCATTCTAAAAACATCCCGTGACCTTCCTAAACTTTGTGCCTTTCCTCATTCCAGCCCCTCCACTTAGAATAACACGCCCGCCTAATTCCACTCGCCAAAATCTTACCTCCAGCCTGAAAAGGTGAACTCAGATGTTCTCCGATCACCTTCGCTAGAACAACCCCGCCTTCCTGAGATCTGCAGCACTTTCCATTCCTCAGTAGTGACTCATCACCCCACGGCCTCAAAGGGGAGTTATTTGTTTGCCAAGCTCATACCACTTACTCCTTAACATCAGAACAGTATCTACTTGTTACATCCTTCATGACTTCTCTCGTGGTGCCATGATAACTAGCCCTAGAAAAGGGTTTATGAACAAATAAAAGAATGACATCAAACACAGCAGACGCCCTCCAGTCTGAAGGGAAAGAACCAGTTTCTGGTGTGTTAATTAAAACAATAGATCTGGCAGCTAATCACAATAAATTACAAATCACAATAAATTACAAATAATAATCACAATAAATTCACATATCTTAATAATTTAACACTTAAAATAGCTCTTCACCAAATTTTGGGGTTTGAGTCTTCTAACTGATATTCTTTCTGGTGTCTTGGCAAAAAATGCCTCTTGACACATCTGTATTAGTTGGTTAAGGCTGCCAAAACAAAAACAAAAATAGGGTGGCTAGCTTAGCAGAAGTTTAGGTTCTCACAAGTTCTGGAGGCTAGAAAGTCAAGATCAAGGTGTCAGCAAAATTGGTCTCTTCTGGGACCTCCTTCTGTGGCTTTAAATGGCTTTAGATTGTCCTCTTACTGCCTCTTCACGTGGTCTTTTTCTCTGTGTTTACACAGCTCTGGTGTCTCTTCCTTTTCTTATGAGGACACAAATCGTATTAGATTAGGGTCCTATCCTATCTCCTTTAACTTAATCACTTTTTAAAAGTGATCTCCAAATGTGGTTGTAATTTGAGGTTCTCCGGGTTGGGACTTCACCATATGAATAGGGAGGGCGGGGGGACAAAATTCAACCCATAACAACATCATGTTTAATTCTGTTTCATTTGCTTTAAAAATAGATCAAGAACTACAATATGAGAACAGAATTCTTCTAGGTTTTGGGGTGTTTTTGTTTTGTTTTGTTTTGTTCTTTGTCTTTTAAGAGTTTTTTTCTCCCACATTCTCCCATGGGAATTTCCCAAAGCAATAACTTCCATTTAACATTCAAATAACCCCTTTCTCATATTCAGATGTCATTGGTTTACCTTACAGTTAATTAATTCATGTCATTACAATAAGAAATAAAACTGGCGTAAACAGGTCTTGAAACAAATGTAACTGACCCTTAAAAAGCTTAGAATTCCACATTTTAGAAGCCTATAGCATGAGCCAAGCAGAAAATAACCAAGCAACAATCATTGTTGAGCATATGGTAAGCTCACGTCCTGTTTTATAGCACAAAGAGAGACAATCCATGCATGGAATTTGAGAGCTTTTACAGTAACAGTAACTAAGAATTAAACAAGACCATAGGGTTTCACTATTCTGGCTCCTCTTTCAGTAGAATTCCTATGTAGAGTTTGTATGTTTCTTTTTTATTATTCTTTTCAAAAATAAATATTTTTATTAATTTCAAAGAGGAAAGGAGAGGGAGAGAGAGATAGAAACATCAGTGATAAAGAGAGAATCATTGATAGGCTGCCTCCTGCATACCCCACACTGGAGATCAAGCCCACAGCCAGGGCATATGCCCCAGGAATCGAACCGTGACCTCCTTGTTCATAGGTCAACATTCAATCACTGAGCAACACAATCCAGGCTGTAAGTTTCTTTTTAATTCTAAAATTTAATGATTCAATTCAAATCCCTGAGAGTGATATCTACCATCTGCTGGATTCTGTCCAGTAATGGAGCTTATATGCTCACAGGTCGAGCCATTACTTTTTCAGGTATTTTAATCAGTGAGAGGTGCTTGCTTCTTTTGAGACTTAACTCTGCTTCCTTGCAACTTCCATCCATTTCAGCCCTCAGGAATTTTATCCCTCTTCTAAACACAGAGCTTAAATTTTATCTTCTTCAAACAGTTAGAGATATTCTTCTTAATCTAATGTAGCATCCCACTTCTTGCCATCATTCCTTCTGCGATAAGGTGCCCATGTCATTTTGCATCTTGATTGCCTCACTTTGGAGACATTTTATTTTGTCAATGTTTTTCTCACACTGTGACACCCAGAATTGTCATTCTTCAGATATGCACTGACAAATCAAAAATGAACTGGAATAATTTTTTCTCTTGTTCTGTACACTACTACTAAGAAAATCACCTGGCTTGCTCTCAAGTAAAACACTCAGATATTTTTCGAATCAATATGTGAATGAGTTGGTACAATATTCCGACTATACAATAGTCAAAGAAAAAGTTCACTTGGTCTGGCCCGTGTGGCTCAGTGGTTGAGTGTTGACTCACGAACCAGGAGCTCACTGTTGGATTCCCAGTCAGGGCACATGTCCAGGTTGCAGACTCAACCCCCAGTAGGGGGCGTGCAGGAGGCAACTGATCAATGATACTCTTTCATCATTGATATTTCTATGTCTATCTCCCTCTCCCTTCCTCTTTCTGAAATCAATAAAAACATATTTTTTTAAAGTTTACTTGAGTATCATTTGCTTTTTCAAGAGTCTAATGTAATGGTAACATGATCCATAGAGCAGTGACGTAGAATCAGCTAGGTCACTCACCAGCTCTGTGATTTGAGTCATATTTCCCAAATTTCAGCCATTCATTTGCAACTATGGTGACACTTGCTTTATCAGAGTACTACTATTCAATTATTTTATTAATCACCTTATTTTTAAAAGCTTAAATAAATATATTTAAATAGGAATTTTTATTTTATTAAAGATCATGGACAACTGGTGTACCATATCTCAATTTTCACATGACCTAAATTGAACTACTGATCTCCCCTCCAAAAGCTATTCTAGGGTCATCTCAGTTGATGGAAACTTTATTCTTCCAGTGACTCAGTCAAAATAAAAAGAAAACAGCCGAAACCAATTTGGCTCAGTGGATAGAGCGTCGGCCTGCGGACTGAAAGGTCCCAGGTTCGATTCCAGTCAAGGGCATGTACCTGGGTTGTGGGCACATTCCCAGTAGGAGATGTGCAGGAGGCAGCTGATCGATGTTTCTCTCTCATCGATGTTTCTAAGTCTCTATCTCTCTCCCTTCCTCTCTGCAAAAAAATCAATAAAATATATTTAAAATAATAATAAATAAAAAGAAAACAAAAACCTGCCTTGAGATCATTCTGGACTCCTTCCTTTCTCCCATGGTCTAACAAATCAGAAAAATTTACTTTTGTACCTTCAAAATACAGCCTGAATCCAATGCTTTTGTTATTTTTTCAGCCTTACCATGGTACAAGCCATCTTCCTTTCTTGCCTGGACTACTGTAATAATTGCCTAATTGGTCTCTCCTCTTTAATCTTTGAGTCTCTTGTACCCAACAGTTGTTGGAATGATTCTTTTAAAATATAAATTGGTTCAAGTCATTTCTCTTCTCAAACTTTCCAATGGCTTACATACCACTAAGAATAAATACCTGAGCACTTACGATGTCTACCAGATCCAGATGGTCCATACCCACCACAATCACCTACTATTTTGACCCCACCTTTCTCTCTCTCTCTCTCTCTCTTTCTCTCTCACTCTCTCTCTTCTTACTCCATACCACAACAACCTTGCTATTCCTCAAACAGGCTAGACATATACTTATATTAAATATTTTCCACTGGTTATGTCTCCTGCTGGGATGATCTACCCTGAAATATCTGCAAAGCTAAGTCCCTCATCTCTTTCAAATTATTACTCAATGGCACTGGCACTTTCTTGGTGACCTTCTCTGAGCACTCTATTTTAATTTTATTTTTTATTTTTTCTGTAGGACTTATCCCACTCTAATATGCTCTATAATTTACTTATCTTCTATGTCAATGATTTATTGTTGTCCCACTTCCTCCCACTAGGATGTAACTCACAAGGCCACAGATCTCTGCTTTGCTCACTGGTATATCCCAAGCACCTAAAACTGTACTTATCACACAGTCTGTTGTGTGGTGGTCTCCTCTACCTTAATTGAGCAGAGTCGCTCAAAAAACATAAGCTAGTGACTCACTAAACCTTTTTACCTTTTCTGCTTAGCTCAGGTTAAGTTTAGTTCTTTGGAATAAGGTGCTAGAAAACAGTACAATTTTGATGTATACAAATGCCTTGTTTTTATTATACCCTCAGCCTGAAAATAAATTATATTTAGAGCTCCCTGATTTTCTGATAGATATATGACTAAGGGGTCACTATCGACCTACACTTTGTGCTAGTGACATAAGAAATAATTTGCCAGATATGAGGGTATGATTTTTCTATTTCACTGTTTCTCAAGTATCTTTAGTTTCACAGCTTCCTCACTGCAACAACTT
The DNA here is from genome assembly GCF_000327345.1 of Myotis davidii. Taxonomy (NCBI): domain Eukaryota; kingdom Metazoa; phylum Chordata; class Mammalia; order Chiroptera; family Vespertilionidae; genus Myotis; species Myotis davidii. The sequence goes on along the minus strand of NW_006287546.1, from coordinate 589,286 downwards.
GAGTTTCTTATATATTACTCATCAACACCATAACTCCCTACAATGTATGAAGAAATTCAGTTAAATTTTTTTTCTTAGTATATTTTTCTAAAGCCAACAGGAGAATTTAGCTGGAGACCAGCCACAGAGAATCATGACACAAGTACAGAATATAAAATCAAGTATATAAGTCTGCATGTTGGTCCCTTCCTGAATCTACATGAACTCTACTATAAATAAAGACAAATAACTTAAACAAAGGAACAATAGCACAAACCCAATAGTAATTAGCAAATCCCACCCCAAATGTCTGGGAATCATACATACCCATTCCATGATGCGTAAAGGCATAAGCCTTACTGTATGCCACGTGCTGTTATCTCCACGACTATCTTGAATTGGGTATTTACAGTAACTTGCAGCTGCACATTCTTGACTGTATGGCCATATGTTTTATTATTCAACCAGATGTAGGCCATAAACTGTTTTATCTGTTTTGTGGTTTGCCTCGTACTAATAAAATAAACTCCAAACACCTAACTTAGTGCCTGTTCTGATATGGTAGCACTTCAGCCAAGTACAGCTTTGCTGTCTGGTACACTCAGTCTGTTCTAAAATCAAAGTACATTTGGGAAGATATATCCCTGCTCCTAAAGATTTCATACAGAGCCTTGCAATATGAGAGAATTATGCTGTGTAATGACTTGTTTTTCTATTGATTTCTAGGCTGATGGACCATAGCCTTCATTGATAGTTCATTTTGGCTTCCTTCAGACTAAAAAGGAAATAGCAGTGAGTCTATTCTCTTCTTTGGAGCCTACATTATTGATATTCTTTAATCATTATGTTGAAACATAAAGCTTCTGTTACGTGGCAATCATTATGTGTCCTTACTAGAATGTAGATAGCGAAACAAAAATAGACAAGGCAGTACACCACAGGGCTCTCCTGCTGTTCTCAGCTACACTGAGTACAATACACAGAACTCAGAGAAAACTCCCCATTCATGCTGATTTTTTGGCAAGAGTTGCACAAAAAGGAATCTTTCTAAAGTTCTCACAAGTGGAAATATAATTTGCATTTTAACCCAATAGGGGTTACGCACAAGAGCTGAGTCAATTTTCATGTAACAATGTATTATTTTTTCAACTCACGTTTTCTTTCTCTTGACAGTTTTTATGGATTTCACACCAATTTTAAGTATGAAATAATGAAACAAAATTATGACCATCTATAGGAAAAGGTGACCAAATTTAGGTAGATTTTAAGACTCTTTTGGGATTTCTTTCACTAGATTTTATCTAGATGCCTATAGCGTATGGAAAGTAGTTCTGTCAACCTAGAGTCATTGAGATTTCTTAAAACATATGAAGTTAAACATTCAAAAGAATAACATTTCTATGTCTTTTTTTTTTTTTTTACTATTCTTTAGAGGAAAGCAAAACGGTCTAATGATCATGCATGCTCACTAGAGCAGACATTTACATTTCTGAGCATGACCACAGAAAGGCAGCACGTTTTCATTCAAAGTCAGAAATGGGACTGGGGTGCTCAGTGGTTTTGCCATCCATGGTTCCTTCCCGTGAAAGCAATGACCTGCTGTTTGCAGAGTAATTCTTGTTTTCTCCGCCTTCCGAGTACTGGGTTTGACCATGTGACTGTTTGTGGTCAATGCTTTGCACGCAGAAGTGATGGGACACTTCTGAACTGAGCATTTGGCTGTTAGTGCAAAATCTTCCAGAACTGTCCTTTTTTCTCTAGCACAGCTGCCAGTGGCTACTTCATCTGCTTGGATTCTGGAGGGTCCATGTACCCCTCAGGATGGGCATGAATTGTTTTAAGCCACTGACATTTTGGGATTGGTAAATATCACCGCCTAACCTGGTCTATTCTGATAGATTTTTAAAGAGAAATGTTTGCAAGAGTTGAATTGATTCTGCATCTTGCCTTATGAGTATGGTCGTCTACATTAAAAGCAGTGCAAAGCTTTCAGGGGGCTTCATATGCCTGGGTTACTTTGCAGTGATGAATGGACAGACAGCAGGAAAGGATGATGGCCATGAAGGTAGTCCTTTCTTTTCTAAATCAGGTAACTAAAATACCTGAAGGTTCCCATGGAACAAGGGCCCACACTAAAAGTTACCTGTCCCCCCCTTTTTACAAGAAAAATCTGGTTAAAATGAACTTCAGAATTTCCTTTGAAGAGGCGGGGAAAGGGTGGGGGTGACATAATATACAGCTAGAACCAAGTACGTAGGCAGCAGTACCTGGTGTTTATATACTCATTATATGTATATGAATTTCAGAACTTTGATGGGGGTGGGGGGAGTGTTTTTGTGTGTGTTTTTTTTAAGTAACAGCTGTGACTTTACATTCTCCCGCCTCTTGCCTGCTGGCCAGGGAAACAGATTAAGGGACATTTGTTTTACCCTAGGGGACTGCAGGAGAAGCAGGTGTGGCTAAAGATGAAAAGGTATGAGGTTCCTTTGCTCTCTGTCACCTCCTGCCCTCGCAGCTGTAAATGCTGAGCTTTTTACCGTCTCTGTTATGACCACAGGAACACTCACATTTCACTTACACAGAATAATGTGGAAGTCATAAGCACAGTGGACCTGATCTTTTGAACTGCCAGAAAGCCCTTACTCAACGCGGGTTATCTTACATCTTTAGAACACGGGGCAGTTCGGAACCCATCTTCCATGCACCAGGTCCACGTAGTCCATTAGCTACTCTGGCAGATTTTTTTTTTCCCCACCCATTGCCATGTGAAAGGATATTTGCCCCCTCTCTCTCTTGAAATGACAATATTGTGAACATCTGGTTTGTAGCCTTCTTAACAAAGTGTGTTCTGCAGCACCATTAAGATTAAACATCTGTCATTTACATCAAGCAGTTAACCAAGTGCTCTATGTTGAATTGCAACACAGGGCACTACATCATTAAATATCTTTTTCGGGAAACCAATTGACAGAGTTAATTGTCTCTTCTTGAAGGCAGTGGGCCCTAATCACCAAAGGTGTCTGTTTTCTTTTCCGAAGGAGAAAATGTATTCCGTTTATTCTAGTAATTTTCCATCTTCTGTCTCAGCGCCTACTATACTTAATTACCCTAAATCACTCTCCACATAAAGACCATGATGTGCTTCAGAGAGCCATTTCAAGGATATTGTTTTGTAAATGTGTTTGTCTATTTAAAAAGCACTGGAAGTTTTCAGCAGTTTGCTTCTCGCCAGGCAGGATAGATGTGTCATTGGCTAAAACCCAGTGTGCGGGCGCTGGGGAAGTGACTTCTTGTGGTCCCGGGGTTCTGCCCTTCTCTGCATTCTCCAGGAGGCGAGAAGAACTGATAAAACATAAATGTGAAAAGTCATTACTTGTTTAAGCCAAAAGTGATAACAGATGACTATCAGGAAAATTCCTGGACCACATGAATCCAAAAAGAGGACTAAGATTTGATGTGTGACGAGGACGGCAACTGCTCTTTGATACCTATACCCAGCTGGAAAGCTCAGCCATTATGAAGCAGGTGACATGTGATTAATTAAATATAAAATATCTAGATGGCCCGTGCCACTCAGAGAGCTTTCACAGTGGTGATTTTTTCAGGTCCTTGGGTAATGCAGTTTTTTTTCCAACAAGAAGACCAAGGTCTCCCTTTTATTCCCTAAGTTTAAGTCTGTTTCAGTAAGAATTTCCTCAAAGTCTTAGATAATGTGAGAACATTTATTATATTTTGAAAACATGTTAAGTCAAAAAAATTTAAAAATGAACTTGTCTCTTAAGAAATCTAATAAATAGAAACCCTACTTGTTTTGTATTAAAGTATTTTTTATTTGGGTAAAATACCTTATTTGGGGTGGTTGGGTTTTTTGATGGCCATTCAATCCTATATAATAAAAGCCTAATATGCTAAGTGTCTGATCGTCCAGTTGTCCGTTCAACCAATCAAAGCATAATATGCTAATGATATGCTAAGGCCACTCAACTGCTCACTATGACGTGCACTGACCACTGGGGGCAGACGCTCCCAACAGTAGGTTAGCTTGCTGCTGGCATCCGGCTGATCGTGACTGAATGAAATGGGCTGGACATGCCCTGGAGCCCTCCCGTGGTCCTTCCCTGGCTGGCAACTCCCATGTCCCTCCCTGGCCCCAGTTGTGCACCAGTGGGGTCCCTCAGCCTGGCCTGCACCCTCTCGCAATCTGAGACCCCTCAGGAGATGCCGTAGAGCCGTTTTCGGCCCAAACCTACAGGCATAAAATGCAAATCGACTGAATGGCGGAACAAACAGTAGCTATGATGCACACTCACCACCAGGGGGCAGACACTCAATGCAGGAGCTGCACCCCTGGTGGTCAGTGCGCTCCTACAAGCTGGGCTCACAGCTGGTGAGTGCAGCGGTGGTGGCGGCAGCACTAAAGATGTTCGACTGATGGCTTAGGCCCGCTCCCTATGTCCATCTGTCAGACATCCCTGAGGAGTCCTGGACTGTGAGAGGGTGCAGGCCAGGCTGAGGGACACCGCCCCCCTCCCCCAGAGTGCATGAATTTCGTGCACCGGGCCTCTAGTTATTTATAATAGCAAATACCAAAGTAGAAAGAAAAGAGAGAGAGAGAGAAAGGGAGGGAAGGAAGGGAAGGAAAATAAAAACAGAGACAGTATGGTAAGGAGCTTCTATGGGGTTCAATTTAAAGCTGTCCCCCTAACAAGCTGAAGAACTTTGGCCAAGTTATTTACCATCTAAGTCCCCAGTGTTGGTAACAAATCCTACCTCATTCAATTGTTACAGAAGTGGCTATTCCTATTGCTTTCAATAATTTCTGAACATCTGAATAATTTCTGAATATCACTAAGTATCAGAAGTTACATTTTTTTAATTATTTCTTGTCAAAGAATATGTGATCTTGGCCCCCAGGTTTCTCTGGGGGGTTCTTTTTGAAATTTTACTTAAAATGATCTATATTTTTCCACTCATATAGAAAACAAGTATCTTTCTTTTGCTCTTGGTTGGTGGGTTTTAATGAAATAGAGAATTGATGCACGCCCCTCCCCCAATTACAGTTGACAAACCAGGCACATGAAAGACGTTCATTTTTCAAAGCTTAGAGCCAGCCTGAACCCATTATGCATATGAACAGCATTACACACCAGAATGTCCTGTTTAACCCACTCGAAATTAGCATTAAAATAAAACTTGGTTTAGGTAGACACTTTTTAATGTTTCTCTCTGTCTTTTTTTTTTTTTAATTTGAGGAACAAATCAAGAGGGTGCTTTACAAAATGCAACCCTTGGGCAGTATACCTCCTTTCTAATCTAGACGGTCAACGACTTGGCCCTCTGCCCCCACACTTCCCCTGAAACAGGCCCCTTCAGCCTCCCCATCTCGGTGGTTCCGGATAGACAACCCTTCAATTATTATCTTTACTTGTTTCTAAAATCAATAAACGCATTTTTAAAGTAAACCTCAACCCCATAATGAGATGCTGTAATATTTTGCATCCTGCTTTTTAAAAAGTTTTGGCTCTAACTCTAAATGGGGAGAATACTGTTTGAATACGAGTATGACCAGGCAGTACAAAAAGGCGCCTCAGAATTCAGATATTTCACCAGTAGCAATTTATCTCAAAAATGTTAGAATGATCTCACCATTTGCAATAAGCAAGTAACTTAATTTTTATAAAATATATTAAATCACAACCAAATGTGTGATTTGAGATAC
>NW_006287546.1:573949-582714 GCF_000327345.1 Myotis davidii | reverse complement strand
CTGCACGCCCCACCCCCAATTACAGTTGACAAACCAGGCACATGAAAGACGTTCATTTTTCAAAGCTTAGAGCCAGCCTGAACCCATTATGCATATGAACAGCATTACACACCAGAATGTCCTGTTTAACCCACTCGAAATTAGCATTAAAATAAAACTTGGTTTAGGTAGACACTTTTTAAAGTTTCTCTCTGTCTTTTTTTTTTTTAATTTGAGGAACAAATCAAGAGGGTGCTTTACAAAATGCAACCCTTGGGCAGTATACCTCCTTTCTAATCTAGACGGTCAACGACTTGGCCCTCTGCCCCCACACTTCCCCTGAAACAGGCCCCTTCAGCCTCCCCATCTCGGTGGTTCCGGATAGACAACCCTTCAATTATTATCTTTACTTGTTTCTAAAATCAATAAACGCATTTTTAAAGTAAACCTCAACCCCATAATGAGATGCTGTAATATTTTGCATCCTGCTTTTTAAAAAGTTTTGGCTCTAACTCTAAATGGGGAGAATACTGTTTGAATACGAGTATGACCAGGCAGTACAAAAAGGCGCCTCAGAATTCAGATATTTCACCAGTAGCAATTTATCTCAAAAATGTTAGAATGATCTCACCATTTGCAATAAGCAAGTAACTTAATTTTTATAAAATATATTAAATCACAACCAAATGTGTGATTTGAGATACATAATTTGCATTGAAGGGAGCCAGCGTTTTGCCATCCTAAAGCTGCCTTTTTGAAATATTGATTTTAAGCTATTTATTTAGGAACAAGACTCAGGGTAAACCTTTGATCCTCCCCCACTTTCCTGCCAAAAATATTTAAACAGAAAAACCTGTTCAGGAAGGCAATCTTAGGATATTGCCTTAGCCCAATTTGATGAAGCAGGTGCCTGCTAGCTGAACACCCTCTGTGTCCCACAGTCTCTGAGTTGTCTAGCAAGAATTTTCCTGCCATGTATGTTCTGCTCTTCCTCAACGACTTGTAAATCACCCATTCTCACTGCTGAAATCTAACACCCTGCGCTCCCTTCACACGCTTTCTCTTTTGTCCAAAATGTCAGGTAAACCCAATGTTGCCTCACTTCTTTGGAATTGTCATGCTTATGTAAATTCTACATGTGCATGTATTAAAATCTTATTTACTCCTGTTAATCTCTTTCTGTTAATTTGATTATTAACCCAGCTCCCTGAACTTAGAAGGTGAGAAGAGAAGTATATTTTTTAAGGCCCAACAAGTATTAGTCTTCAGAATTGTCAGTACTACTCATGAGAGCAGAGTGTAGGCCCAGATATTAACTCCAGTATAGTTAGTATAATTCCTCATTCACTTCTGATGTACATGGTAATATTTTCCACCAAGCTTCTCTAAAAATCTGAAGAGTGTAAGGAGAATGCTTCCCAGGTCCCATCATAACGCTAGATGCAATTTAAAAAGCAAACCTAACTAAAATATTCATGAAAATGTTGGAGTTATTAGGGAAACAAAACTCCTGTCTTAGCAAGCCATGGAAGATCTTCTTAAGAACATTTAGTGTTTAACTTTAATTCCAAGAGGTCATCACTGCCATTAACAGACAGTGGAAGAATGTTAATTTCAGAAAAAGTGTTTACACATAAATACAATGAACTCCTTTTGAGAAAGCTGATGTCAGAAAAGTTAGCTGCCCATTTTTGCAGGACATAATCAGTTTCTTGGTACTTCATTTTAATCAGAAGTTTAAAAATGCATGTAATAATTAGGATTCTTCTGAATCTTAATACTTTTGTGTATGATGTTTATTTGCAAATAGGATTATCACATTTAAAACTACAATTGTTTCAGAAATGATAACAAAACATTAGCAAAAGCAGCTATTGAAAGTTCTCAGTTCTAAAAATCAAGAATTCTCAACGGAAATAAAAGGGATTCATCAGCTGCTTGTTCCACCATTTATACCCAAAATATTGACAGTGTCCCAGGCCATGTGCTATGCCCATATTATCTCATATGTCAGCACAACTATCCTAAGAAGTAGAATATTTGTGGTGTAATAAGTCGACACACTCAGAATTAAAAGTAAGTTTATCTTTAAGGAGTGGAGAAAGACAGGAGGGAAGTACTCACCAGTTAGAAACGAGGGCTCATCAGTCCCCAGGTGGTTGATTCATAAAAATCTCAGGCTTTCATTTACAAACAAGTTCAACCAGCCCTCTAAGAAATCATGGCATTTGCTCATCCAGAAGGATTCATCTCATGACACAGATGAGGGAGAGGAAACCTCATGATAATCAATACGAATGCGGAGAGAGGACCTTGTATTAATAAGGTACCAAATTTCACGAAGGCTTTTCACTGACAACATACATTTTAATGAGTCTCAATATTTGTCTAGAAAATCATTTCAGATGTATAAGGTAGTCAAGTGCTCATCCAGGAATGCAAAACATTAATTAGTTGAGACTTTTACTTTCTTAGTCTGTGAACCAATAGTATTGTCTTGCTGTAGGAAGGCTGATTCTTCACCACAATTTATCCCTTGTTTTTTCTAATCAAGCTCAGAGTCAAAGTAACTTAATCAAGTTACTTCTTTAAGTTACTTTAACTTCTACTTCTTTGATTTGTTTATCTGCAAATGGCAATAATATTTTTCTTGGAGATGGTGTAAGGAGTAAATGAGATAATAATATATACAAAAGATTTGGTGTAGGTTATAGGCTGAATTGTATCCTCCGAAAATTCATGTTGAAGCTTAACCCCGCCCCATGCCCATTACTCAGAATGGGACTATATTTGGAAATAAATTTTAACAAGGTAATTAAGGTAACATTAGGTCATGTGTGTGTGCCATAATCCAATCTGACTAGTGTCCTTACAAAAAGAGATTAGGCCCTGGCCGGTGTGCTAAGTGGTTAGAGCACCAACTGGAGCAAGGAGGGGTCTCAGGTTTAATTCCCAGTCAGGGGCACCTGCCTAGATTGCAGCTTCCCTCGCATTCCCCCCACCCCTACAGGGTGAACGCAGGAGCCAACCAATTGATCTCTCTCTCTCTTTTTTTCTCCCCCTCCCTTCCACTCTCTCTGAAAAGCAACGAAGAACATATCCTCAGGTGAGGATCAACAAACAAACAAAAAAAGAAAAGAAAAAGAAATGAGGACACAGGCACACACATACAGACCATTAGAAAAATACAACCAGAAGACAGCCATCTAAAAGCCAAGGACAGAAGCCACAGAAAAAAGCAATCCTGCTGACACCTTGATCTTGGGTTCCCCTCCTGCAGGGCTGAGACAATACATTTCTGTTGGCTATGCACCCAGTTTGTAGCACTTCGTTATGGCAGCCCGAGCGAACTGATACAGCGCATGTTGGGTGTCCAATAAATGTAAATTTCCTTCGCATTGGCAATTTGGAGGCTGGCTGCTCTGATAATGAGCTTCCTCCAGATCCAAGATGCAGGAAAATTCTTGACTGCTTTGTGTACACGTCCTCTGCTGCCTGGATTAGATCGCATTCCTTGTTTGTAGGTCCCCTCCCAGCCCCAGAGCCCCGTGCTTTGCTAATAGCAAAAATTCTTTAAAAGATGAAAAGAGAGAGAGAGAGAGAGAGAGATGTGAACCCTTAGCAAGTCCTGTGGCATGTGACAGGCCCCTTCGGGAAATCATGTGAGCCATTGAGACCGCCGGGCCCTCCCTGTGCCTGTTAGCGCTCCAGGCCTCCTTTACAGAACAGAGGAAAATATTTGGGTTTGAAGAAGTAAATGAAATACCTAAACTCCCTTACCTTGCTTATTCTAGCAGTGGTTCTCAACCTTCTGGCCCTTTAAATACAGTTCCTCATGTTGTGACCCAACCATAAAATTATTTTCGTTGCTACTTCATAACTGTAATGTTGCTACTGTGATGAATCGTCATGTAAATATCTGATATGCTGGATGGTCTTAGGCGACCCCCGTGAAAGGGTCATTTGACCGCCAAAGGGGTCGCGACCCACAGGTTGAGAACCACTGCCTAGAGTAAAGGATGTACAGGGGAAAGTTTATTCATTGATTGATAATAATATATATTGGGTGGCAGTTCTTAAATGAACAATGAGTCACATCTCTCTTTTTGAAGCTTATCATGATTAACAATAAAACTGGCAAATGCTTAAACGAATTTAATATGTAAGGTGGATTAGATTATTCCCCACACTGATTGGTAAGAGGCAAGTACCCAACAGTACTGCTAAACTAGGGCCTTGGTCACTGCCTGGGGCACGCTGGAATTCTCACATAAACAGTCACTGACAGCGGGACTCTGATGGTGAAATGTCCTTTGGGAGCCACTCCCAGCTAATGGGAATAATCTTACCTCCCCACCCCAGGTGAAAACTGTGCTGGCCTGGTTCCCAGACAGTAAGGAACCCAGTAAGCCTCACGCTCATAAAGCGAGAATCAGCACTGATGCCATCCGCTTCAGCTGTGATCATCCTGCCTGGAGAGTGACAGAGAGCATGTAGGCCAGGGTCTGCACGGTGATAAGCTTGAACCTTGACTTAAGAAAAAACATTAAACCTGTATTTGAAGGCACTGGCGTATGCCTTAGGGCTTATCGTTTCTAGGACCACGAAGAGGAGTTTGCTCTTGGGATTTCCTGAGCAGGAGGATACCCAGCATAGCATCACAGATCTTCGCTGTTCATAACTCTTACTGCATCTGGGGGCTTAGAAGCAGGACATCAAATTGATTATTTTTCTGAGCACATATTCTATCTCGATATAGTGGAACTGAAAAGGCTTATTTAAGAAAATGGTTATCATTTCATTAAAATGTAATGTTAATTAAAAATTCATTGCAAGTTTTATGTCACCCATGAGCTTAGAGGTTTAGTGTGGAGGCTCTGGAGTAAAAAACAACATGTTAGTTACTCACACTACCATTTATTCGCTATGACTTTGAGCAAGTTATTCTACCTCTCTGCCTCGGTTTCCTCATTTGTAAAATGGGGTAATAATAATATCTGTGTGAAAGGATTGTTGTGAAGAACAAATGAGCAAACGGCTTAGAACAGTTTGTGGCACACAGTAAACACTCAAGAAATGTTATTGTTTTCCATGTCCTGCCAATGGTGACAATATTAATACATTCACAAGTTGGAAATTTTCCTTTCTTTAATAGATTTCAAAAAGATGACCCTAACTAAGCAATGGAAGCTTGTACAAGCTCCTAGATGAAAATTCTGGTGCACTGGGCCTATGATTGCATTAATTCAATATAGTGATTAAAGACTTTTGCAGCAATACAACTGCCTCAATCTAGACAGATTCTGATTAACCAACAAGAGGTGTTAGAAAGCTATTGTAGATCAAAAATTGATACAAAACAGTCAAACAGATTGCAGAAAGTTGTAAGTGATACTTAGTATATCTAGCCAAATGATATGTGTTGAATATAAAATATACAACTACTGGCTAACAGTACAGAATGTGGCCTATAAATTAGGAGGTGGAAGCGAACAGAAGAAAACTGTGCATTTTATTTAATCTTAGATTTGACTATCTGGTCTTTTTTTATTTAAAGTTAAATTACTTATAGTCACCTATTGTATATAATTGCAATATTTTACACTTTCACAAATTCTCAAAATATTAAAAATTCATTTAACCGAAACCCAAGCAGAGAGTTCAATCCATCTCCACAGGGAATGCTGGCCTTAAGCGATGGGTCCTGCCCAGTGTCCTGCAGAATAACAAGCTGACGTGTTCCAGAGGAGCTCAGCACCCAGCAGAGGGGGAGATGCACGCAGCCCTGAAAGGCTTTGAAGAGTCGCCAGATTCCTGAGACGTTGCTACTACCTGTATTAGGCATTTTGTGAAATTTTTCAGGAGAAAAACAGTATACTTTAGTAGCCACTTTCACACAGTCTGACTCAATTTCTTCAGGGAGGGGGAAAGAATCTGAGTATTTCTAAATTACCATTTCATTTTTGACATTCCTGGAATCTTTGGAAGCCAGTTGTACTTTTTGCACTATAAACAATTCTCAATAAATATTAGTTTTAAGAATGAATGAATGAATATACATTATACTCATTCTCCACGTAGTTTATAAACATTTCTTTGAGGTCTACCACTTAAATACGAATTCAACTTTAATGCCTCATCTAATCTGGTGAATGTTGCTTCAGAATAAATTTTCCATAAAACAAACTTAAAAATATATATGTATCAACATGTTTCTTTGCTGTGATTCCTTGAGTAAATTGGAGTGATGAGGTGCAAGCAATGGTACAGTCTCTTCAAACTAACTGCCCCTGCGTCAGTCATCTTGGTATATGTCACCTAAATCATAACTTTTTTTCCTGGGTTTCATTTATCTTTTTTTGTCAGAAAAGGTGATTTGATATTTTTAAGGTGTTCTAAGTTTGCCTCCTTTCCAGGTGAACACCTTGGAAAGTTCAGAAACTCATTCTTCTCTGCCTTTCCAGGCATTGAGCAGTTTGGCAGCAGAGGCAGAGAGGCCGGCCTGTAAAGAATAAAAACTAGAATTATGCAAGGAGCTATATTGGGAGGAAGGTTTCCATTAAATGGATGTCTTGGTCTTGCCATCTTTCACTGTAATTGCTGTGTCCGGAAAGTTGACTGTCTTTAGAGATTAATCTATTTTAAGTTTAATGGATCAGTGGAAGCTATTGAAAGACTGGTACAACTCTTTCTCCTTGGTTTTTACAGTCTAAATGAAGACTGCTATCTACAAAGCTGTACATGTTTACATACAGACACCCCACCCCTATCCCACCAAAGAGAAACTACCTTCCATGGACTTTATATATTGAAAATCGCACGTGCTAGATCATTATAATTTACTAAGGGCCCAGTGCAGGAATTCGTGCACCTTGAAAGGAACTGTGGGCCTTGAGGCTGCTTTGGGCACATGGGCTTGTCCCAGCCCAACCTCTGCACCCTCGCCTGGCCCCTACCACTGCAACCCCCAATCCCCTCTCTGCTGGCAGCCCCCCCTCCCCGCCACCACTGCTGCTTCCATGCGCTAACAGCACTGGCCCTGCTCACACCTGCTGACAGCATGGAGCAATTGGGGCCTACGCCAGCAGCGGGTATGAGTGGCATGATCTACCTCAGGAGCAGGGGGACGTGGAGAAGCCCCCAGGGGCTATTGGGACCGGCAGCCACCACTCGAATCTGTTGATGGTGCCAAGCAATCAGGGTGGACCCTGGGCAGTGGATGCAAGTGGGACTGGCGCCAGCAGCAGGTGCAAGTGCCAGGTGGGACTGTGGCATGCAGAGCAAAGAATTTTCAGTAACCACCAGAGGCTTGCCCTGATGACAGCTACTGGCACCCCGCCTTCATCTGGCACCCCCGCTCACCTGCTCCACTGACACCCTGCCATGTTCTGTGCTCTGCCACCTGTTGCCAATGCCCACCATGTTCCGCGTGCACCCCCAAGTGGTCAGCACATGTCATAGCGACTGATTGTTCGGTTGTTCCGCAGTTTGGTCTATTTGCATATTAGAGTTTTATAAAGAGATTAGTAATAATACATTTGTTTTACTATATGATATACATATATTCTATATACACATATATTTAGCTAGCTAGATAGACTAATCAGTGTGAAATAATTTGTATTACAAACTGAATTGACACAATGCCAAGGAAAAGCAAAGAAAATGTGTATGCACTTAATTAGTCTTATATGTTTTGGCCTATTGCAGGTAAATGTATAATTTCCATGGACTTACATTTGAAAGAACCTTGGCATTCAAATATGTAACCTCTGTGGATTAATATAAAGCCACCTTCAATGTTTGTGGCACAGAGTCATTTTTGATCATTCTGAAGGGTAGATGTCAATCATGCATAGGTATGTGGTAAAAAGTCACTTAGTTGATGAGGAACCTAACCAATTCCCCAGCTTCCAGCTCAGCAACTTTGGTATTCTCTGCTTCTCATTCCATCTAGAAACACCAGTGAGAAAATGATAAAACTCTTTCTTTTTTGTAAAACATGACATTGAAAGTGAAGATGAAAGAGAAAACAAAGAAAGGGATAACTTCTAATTTGTCATGTTCATTCAATAAATGTTTAATTCTTTTCTACAGACAAATGCATAGGCATTGATGATACAATTTTGAACAAATTAGTCTTCATGGAACTTATAGACTAGTATACAAGCAGAAAAACAGTAAACAAACAAAAAAATCACAAACTAAATATATAATTAAAGATTGTTATCAGTAATAGGAAGTAAAAGCTCAAGGTGCTGTGAGTCAAGTATGGACCTAACAGACTGGAGCATGAAGGAAGACTGACCTGAACAGGCAACATGTCGCCTGAGTCCTGTAAGATGAATGGGATAGATATTAATTAAACAGAGACCAAGGAATCAAGTTTTCTAGCAAAAGGAAACTGTTGAGTAGAGAGTTAAACATCTAGATTTGGAACTCAGAAAATAGATCTAATCTGAAAATATATACTTAGGATTGTTGGTAAATAAATAATATTCAATATTCTAGCAGGGGTTAGGGGGAAATGAGATAATCTAAGGAGAGAAGATAGAATGAGAAGGCAGCATTCAAACTTAACCCCACAGGAGCTCTATTAGGGGAAGCTTAGTGTAGGCAGGATTTCTCATCCTTGGTTTGGATGACCTTTTGAGCCAAATAATTATTTGTGCATTGTATGATGCTAACAGCATCCTTGCCTCTATTCACTAGATGTTATTAGCACCCTCTCAGTTATGACAACCAAAGATGTGTCCAGGCATTGCCAAATGTTCCCTGAGCACCCA
>NW_006287546.1:569616-573934 GCF_000327345.1 Myotis davidii | reverse complement strand
GATTATAATAAGGAATTATCAATCAATGCCGATAGTCAAGGAAGATAGTGTCTGGGAAGGGTCCAGAAGTTTAAGCAACTTGGAGATCATTAGTGACTTTACAAGAGGAATGTTGGTGAAGTAATGAGAGCACAGGCCAAACTGGAGTAGACTACAATTATATTTTTATTTATACAATGAAAGACAAGTATAAATGTAATCAATTTTAATAATTTTTGTGGGGTTTTGTTTGCTTAATGCTATTGGTTGCCTACTCAACAACAATTTCTCTTTGTTAATAGAACTTTATCTTTTTCCATATACTATGTAGTCTTCATGGGGAACTGCTTTACACCCCATGATGGTGACCTCATTCTCCTTGCCAGTTATTGATTTAGAAACAGGCATGGAATGCAAGTGTAGTCAATGACGACATGAGAAGAAATCTACTGGCTTCAGGTAAATGTTTCCTTGCCTATACAGACAACCCAGGAAGGATACCAGTGTTCCTCTTGGATATAGCCTCCCAAGATTCCTGGAAGATTTGGGCACTTTTAACACAATTTTCTTCTCCACTGTGTAAGGAGAATTAACCTGTGAACAAGCCAAAGAGTAAATGCAGCAAAAGAAAAAAAATAGGAAGGACATGTGCTCTTGAATGAAGGGGTTAGAACTTTGAACTAGCCAACCCAGAACCTATCCATATTCAGATGTCTTAATAGATTAAACCTAATTTCCTACCACCTTCCATCTGTTGTCAGTTGTTTTATTTATTTATTTATTTATTTTTGTATATTTGTTTGCATTTATCATCACCCTAGCATCTTTCCCTTGGGAATTTTTATTCTATTTTTAACAACCTCTGGAAGAATACAATTCTTTTTCTCTGGCCGGCTGCTTTCTTCCTAACCTGAATGGAAACCTGAATTCCCCATTTCAGTTTTCCAAAGTAAGGCAAATCAATCACTGTCACCTCTTGACCCTGATCCATTCTCTTACACAACTGGTCTCTTTTAAAGTCAGCACCACTCAATTAGCTCTTCCCTCTCCGTGTCGCTATTGTTCACTGATTTTCACTGCTTCCCCATGTGCCTGGGGAGTTTGCCCACTTGGTTCACCAATCTCCCCCTTCCTCCATCCATTCCCCAGTGATTTACTTTTATAACCCTTGCACTTCAATGATGTCCAATGACCTCCAGTTACACCCACGTTTAGCACCCACATTCATGGCCGCACCTGAACCTCATCATTATCTGAAACTGCTCCGCCCTCGAGACCTTAAACTCAGAAATTCTCTCCTCTATGACAGCCCCTGACGGTTTCACTTCTATGAAGCCTCAGTGTGGCCCCTTCATAATCTCCCATGGATGTGAAACATAAATGGAAACCCCTCAGGAACTGAAAAATACAATCCATTATAGGAATTGTGATCATTTAATTATTACACTCTTCTAAGAACCCAGCCTGGAACCACATTTGTTTAACCATTTCAATGAATTTTACCAACACTCAAAATCTCTGCATCCTCTTACCCACCCTGTTAGAAGCCAAGCCCAGAACAACTTAGCATGAGTTTTTCCCACTCTTGACTCTAAGCTGTAGAAACTACAAAAGGCCATTTGTAAGCCATATATATATAAAGCATGCATGGAAAGGCCATTTAGAGGAGGGAAAAAAGCAGTCTTACTATTAGCTGAAGAGGAAAGCATATGCCATAAAGAAGATGCTACTACGCGGCTGGAGTGGCTCTGTGGTTGAGCATTGACCTATGAACCAGGAGGTCATGGTTCAATTCCCAGTCAGGGCACATGCCCAGGTTGCAGGCTCAGTCCCTGGTGTGGGGCATGCAGGAGGTAGCCAATCAATGAGTCTCTCTCATTATTGCTGTTTCCATTTTTCTTTCCTTCTCCCTTCCTCTCTGAAATCAATAAAAACATTTAAAAAAAAAAAAAAAAAAGAAGGCGCTACCAAATGTTTTGTTTTGTTTTTTAGTTTTCCTTAGGGTCACCTTTCTTTTCATATAGTCAGTCTTGGTGTGTGCCCAAGTGTTTGTTTTTGTCCCTTTGCCATCCTTCTCTTCCTTCACCCTGGCCATCCCTTGAGGTGCCTTGATCAAGGCCATGGAGCATACACCATTTGGGAAGGTAACAGCAGGCACTGCAGTCAGTGGACCTTAACAACTCAACAGGAGTTGGTTTAGCTCTTTGGATTCTTCAGAGTAGAACAGCTACCCTCTACCACCATTCCTCCCCACCAAAAAAATACGCAAACCACCTTTCTCTTTTAATATCACTTGACTCGAACAACAAAACATTGATACATTACACTGGAGTCAGATCATTTAAGAATTTAATGAACATGTATTTAATATAACAGTTTAATGAAATAATAGTATAACTTAATGTAAAATGATACAACTATATGCTGACCATTCCATTCAATGAGCTTTATCGGGGGAGGGGGAAGGGGGAGGGAAGCAGACGAAAAAATATGCTGTTTCCTCATACAGCCTTGGCTCATGCTATAAGCCTATCATGTTATGTGTCTCAGCCAGAGTGAGTATTGTGGTTCTGTTGTTCATATATGTATGTATGTATATAATTTATTGAACATAGGTGATGTCATCTCCTGCTCAACCCCAGAAACAGTGCTCTCTTCCAAATCCAGAAACTCTTGTACTTATTAAAAGAAGGTATGTAAGTCACCAGTATGGCTTCACTGCTAGGAATCTTGAGGAATAATTTTGACCATGTACTTTTTTTGCTTTACATGCTGATTTAGACTCTACATCCCTAGTTAACTTTCATCTCTACTCTATCACACTGGAGGTCCCCTCTCCACCATGGATGAGAAGACACAGAAGCCAAGAGGGGTGTCACCGTATCATCCTGGAGACAAGCTTTTTAACACCAGCTGGACCAGCGGGGAACTCAGCAGCCCACTTCCTCACAGGGAACTGATTTGCTTTCTGACTTTCCTCAGTCCCAATCCTCCATGGCCTTGTCAAGCCCTGGGTTCTACTATAGTCCCTGCCACTATTGACCAGAAATCACATCTTTTTAAACTAAGAAAACCTAAATCATTAAGCTCCTCAAATTCCATTTTGTCTGCCTCAAGGAATATTTATAATTCTGTTAATTTTTACTTAATGACTATTTCAGAGTGCATCTATCTTTCAAATGTCAACTACCCTATACAATGCTTTTATTGAAAAATCTCTTATTGTGGTAAAATATATACAAATAGTAACAAAATATATACAGCATAAAATTTACCACTTCCATCATGTTTAGGTATGGAGTTCACCACTGTTCATCTCCAGAAATTTTTCATTATCTCAAACTGAGACTCTGTACCCTATGCTTTTGAGTGCACGAAAATACTATAATAATCTGAATTCCTACTTCTATTAATGTATTTTCTTCAGTCTGTAAACATTTTGATTTCTCATCAAGATATGCTTTTCTTTGACTTGGTTTTTCTTTACCACCCATTAACCATAATTCACAATTGCCTCATGTGTCCATCAGGCTGTCTTCCCTGCTTACTCTTCTCCTTCATTAAACTGGAAATGCCTTGAGGGCCAAGATGATGCCTTTCATACCTGTACCCTCAGTGCCAGGCACGGTGTCTGACACAAAATCGACAGTAAATATTTGCTGGATGAATGACAAGAAGAAAACAATCACTACAGTTGTAAGAACACTTGCTGAGCATGGTGCTAAGACATTTACATGGATTTTTTTCATTACAGGCAGGTACTATCATTAATCCTATTTTGCTGATGAGAAAATGGAGGCTTAGGCCACTCAACTGGAACTGGCAAAGCCGGATTTGACCACCCAGTATTCCAACTCCAGAGAATGCACTCTTAAAGCTTTCACTATTCTGCATCTGCCTAGTCAACCATATACACTAACCCACTCCTGATACTAATTTCTGCCCTCCAAAATCTTTGCAGAGAAAATACTTAGATTTCTACCCAATCCTAGCACGTCATTATTGAATGAATGTTAAAGGTAAGTAGTATTTGGTGTATCTGTATAGATTGAGTTCAATGTCCTAAATACAAGAGTGATAGTGAGTGAACTAATACTGAAGAGAAAAAAGAAGAAAAACTATCATTTTTGTTCACATTTAAAAATGCTTTTATACATTGTGGTAGATTATGCTTATCAATTACTTGCTGTTCTCCTTGAAATAGGAGTATATTCCTTCCCCACTGCCATCTAGGCTTGGTCATAAGGGTTGCTTAGACAATAGACAATATGTCCCAGAGAGTGAGCACTTCTTCATCCTGATTTAAAATGAAGAAGACATGCAGAGCAGCCAGGAATGC
>NW_006287546.1:549498-569597 GCF_000327345.1 Myotis davidii | reverse complement strand
TAGTCTAGCTGAGCCTACGTGCAATGTAAGAAGTAAGTCTTTGTTCTTGAGATTCTGGGGTTGTCTGTTATGAAGCATAACCTAGTGAGAGATGACTCATAGACACACTAATTTATCCCCAAATATATAAGGTCAATGAGAATATAGATATTTTTATACAGAATTTCAACATAAAGAATTGTCCAAAGTAAACCCTTTAGTGGAGTTACTAATAGTCCTGAATAGAGCCAAATAGAAAACTTCTAGGACATTTATACTAAATTTGCTTTAGTACATGTGACTTTTAATTTGTTTGAGAAATATGTAATAAAATGAAGGTTTTAAATCTCAGGTAGAAGTTATGATCTGAAGAAGATACCAATTTTTAATAAAATATACATGTTAAAATAAATTTAGTATTCTATGTTGGGTTTTGGTTTTTTGTTTTTGCTTATAGTAAATTACATCTTTTCCTCTAACATTCACTCAAATATTTAGGATTTATTTATTTTCTGAATAATAAAATATAACATTGATACTGATCCCTTTTCCCCCAATGATGAAAACTCATTCTCTATACATCATGTTATATGTGGAAAACATACACTCCTATTAAAATGCCTTACAGCTCAGGTGAACACCACTGTGAATTAGTTTAACTTCTTCAGCATCACTTTTAAAAAGTCTATAAATCTATTTGTTGTAATACCCTTGGCCTCCCCAAAGCTGGTGCTATGCATAGGCTGACTTGTAAATGAGACACTACCTATGATTTGGAGCACACAACAGATTCAACTCAAGTTGTCCTTTACCCTACACAAGCCTGATACTTACATCATAATTATAGAATATTAAAGCATTGCATGTTTGAATTAATAAAGTCAGGAAGGCTGAAAAGATCAATCCTTTTTTATTAGCCAGAGCAGATTTTAGTGTATCAGGTTAGTTGAGCTCTGCAGAGGATGCTGGTAAGTTGTTTCCCAGGTGGAAAGGTGGAAAAGGTATTAAAATTCTTCAGTGTCTCCCCAGAGCCTCAAGAAAATAAAAAGAATTCTTAACAAGACAGACTTAAGTCCTCTGAGATCTGGCCTCTGATTTCCTCTCCAGACTCATCTGTCTGACTTTAGCTACACTGGATTATTTAAAGAGGACATCTCAAGTCCCCTTCTTCTGGATAACTCTAACTTTCCTGATTTACCATGTGGCCTATATTTTATTTAGTATAACTAATGCTAGCTGTGACAACTGAAACACCCTGGAGATTTCAATGTCTCATACAAAGAGCCCAATGTTGGTGTGGTGGACAAGACAGGGGCCTATCACCCAACTCCAGCCTGTGGTGCCCATGACACTGAGTCACAAATATCTGCTTACCCACCTCCCTTCCTCATTCCATGAGGAGTGCTTTAAAGCTGCATCTGGACCTTATTTGGTTTTGCACCCAGAGATCCCAGCACTTTCCCTGTCACAAAGCAAGTGCTCGATAAATGTTTGTTGAAATAAAGAATAGATGGATGGATGGATGGATGGATGGATGGATGGATGGATAAATGAGTGAATGGATCATTAAGAGTGAGGGATCATTAAGAGTGAGGGATCATTGTGAGGTTTTTCAACACCTATGGGAAATATTTCTTTCCTTCTTGAAAACTCTATTGTAAGTGGGACATTTTCAACATCTAGAATCCTCAAAGTAGACCCCAAGAAACAGGATTTTCTTCAGTCTCTTAGACCAGGAGAGATGTGATCTGACTGTCACTGGTCAGGTGGACCCACACAAGACTTCAACGCAGAAGCTTCCCCTTGGCAGATGCTGGAGGTAACTGAACAGATTTGATGGCATTATAGAAGCCACAGGGATTTTATGATCACTGTCCAATGGAGTTCCTAGGGCAGATGAGCAAAGGGAAAGTAAAGCACTCATGGCAGAGCAGCGGAGGTGGTTTCTCATTAGGGTGCCTCTGTGGTTGTGGTTTGGGGCATTATTCCCCAAAGTTTGGCGTTGAATGTAGTTTTGCAGCCCTCTCAACATACCTGTGATCTACTCAATATTTCTTTAATTACATTCCTTTTTACAGAACTAGAAAGAGTCAGCTTCTATTGCTCACAATTAAGAACCAATTAAAACCCAAGAAAATAGCATGAAGCCACAGGGCATTAAGAGAGAGAGAGAGAGAGAGAGAGAGAGAGAGAGAGAGAGAGAAATCAAAGGAGCAGATATAAAACAGAAGTAAAATCATTAAGGTGATGAGTGAGTGGCAAATGGGCATAAAAGTTAAATTTTGCTGACTTCACTCTATGCCTTTGTTTTGTTAAACTGAGACACTGCTAGTACATTACATTGTAAGAATTATGGGATAGTGGTCCAATTATAATCTTAGTATTTATCTATCAAACCATTAAGCTTAATATGTATTAAATTCATAAAATTGTGCTCTAAGTAAAAGCTGTTGTGAATAGCTTCAAGTGATACACAAATTCTTTGGTCTTTGTATAAAGTGTGCATTTGAAGGCAAGCTCAAAGTAACAAGATTTCTGAGTGAAAAGATAATGAGACCCAAAAAGTTTGTCCCACTGCAAGTAACAGAGTTTTGCTTAGAAGTGATTGAAATAGCAAGACAATCTTAGAGATAGAATTCAAGAATATTCTGAAGTAGAAAGTACTTCTACTGCATAGCACAGTAACATTATGAGTGTACTGATAAATATTGACT
Organism: Myotis davidii; assembly: GCF_000327345.1. NCBI lineage: Eukaryota > Metazoa > Chordata > Mammalia > Chiroptera > Vespertilionidae > Myotis > Myotis davidii. Next base: position 566,904 of record NW_006287546.1, on the reverse strand, counting down.
CAAAAAAAGAGCTAACATCATTTTTGGAAGGAATAGTTAATAAAAGAGAATTTGGAGTTTTGCCCAAGAAATTTTAACTGAATGTTTGTTCTCATAAAATGGTTATTTCCACTAAAAGTTCATAGACTATAAAAACTTTGCTTCCCAGAAATTGCTTTTTCTAGTGGCTGATACTTGTACACATTTATGTGTCAATTTAAAAAATTTTAAAAACCAGCATTTTTTGAGCAACCCACCAGAGCTTGCCACTCTTCTTCAAACGTGCCTTTTCTGAATTCAAATAACTTTAATGTTTGAAATGCCTCGATTTATGATTTTCAACTTGGCTCATTCGCAATGTGAAAGTGGAATACCTACAAGATAATGGACTTTTACTTGCAATTACACCTACAGTTTAAAAGAAGTGTAATTGACACTAACATAACTGCTTCTAAATGTTTTCAAGGTACTGAAAGACTGGCTGGAAATGAAGGGTTGACCCTCTCTGAAAGCCTGAATAACCGGAGGTCTCATAGTCATCTGTCACAGCAACAGCTAACTCTTCTTTTAAAACAAGTCCATTTTTCAAGCTCTTGCTGAGATTGCTATAGATCCTGGGGGCAGGACTGAAAACAAGATCATAATTGAGCCGTAGGAGGTCTGCTTATCTCTCTCAGCGATGAGCTGGCAGGGGACAAGGGACCCAGACTGAGTAAATGCAGGAAACAATGCACCTGCTTGGAGGCCTCACTGATTTTAAATCGTGTTGGTAAGAAGGTGTGAAGAAGCGGGTCTGAATGTTTTTATGCGCTGATTTAGGATCTGGGGAGGGGGTGGAGGCTGGGAGCCTCTATGGAGTGGGAAGTAAAGACATAATTAAAACTATTCATTTCACATACACACACACCAAAAAAAAAAAAAAATCTGCTCTATTTTCCCAGTGGGCCTTGATCTCTTTGTTACACTGTATTTGGAAAGTTCTATTGAAATGTCATTCAGGAAGTGCCACTGGGGCCTCGTAGAAAAATAGAAAGGATAGCTAGTGAATAACAGGCAGTTGAAAGATAAAAGCATACACTTTTTAAAAAGTAATATTTCATTTGAAGCCTCTTACTAAGTCTTTGCTCAAACCTGAGAACTTTGATCTGGATTTTGATTAAATTATTTCCAACAAACAAAGTGAGATTTTAAGACATTACTAATTTTGTGCAAAAACATATTTGATTTTTCTTCTTCACTAACACGTTAACAATAACATTTTACCAATGTGGAAAGCTGATTGATACCTAAAGGAGGACAAATGACAGTAATAAAGTAATAATGCCCATAATTAAAATAACTACAATCATACATCTGTGTTGGTGTCATGAATAAATATTTGGTGCACTTCATGATTTTGTTCTCAGCTAATGGATATCAACCTTCAAGTTGATTTTCTTATTCCTCTTTCTGCCTCTAAAAAACCTCTTTCTGCAGCTCAGGATCCCCCGTTGACATCAAAGGGAATGTCTGTGTACAAGAGAAGGGGGGTTAAGGCTGCAAAAATGACATTTGTTGAAGCTAATTTTTACAGAATGTACACACCGTATGAATATATGTTTAATGTAAATATAGAATTATTCAGGAGAAATATGACAACCTTTCCTTCATCCGTAAGAGCTAAATGTGTAAAAGCTAGGTGTTTCAAGAGTATAGGAAGCAATATTAGCATAGACATTTAAAATTATCAGTTATTTTTATTCTCTGAGACGAAGCCAATACAAAGTGAAAGCAATTTTGACAATTTGGAATAATGAGTCGGTCTTGAGGTTATTAATTAAAATATGGTCAATCTGCTTGTCTTCATTAAAACTCATTGCAGAGAGGGAATGGCTGGAGGAGGGGGGGTAAGAAGGGGAGAATCCTTTTATAATAAATTTGAGCTCTAGTTTCCAAGTTTATCTGTGTTCTGCTCTCTTGCTGAAATATGGATGCAAGTTTCAAGTTAGATAAATAGCAGCATAACTATCAATGCTTTCAATTATGACTATAATTAGACACTCGAGTAAATCAAATATCTTGCTTGGAGTTTCTCTGTATCTCACAGAAAGAATAAAATTTGTTTTTTCCAGGAAATAATTTTCTGTCATATAGTCAATGCATTTAATAACTGAGTAAATTGGAATCATTTCCTTTCCTAACATCAATAATGTTGTTCATTCAACTATAATGAGTGTGGCATTGCATAAAATTTTATTGATCACTAGAAACTTTTACCCTTTAAAGAATAAATATAGAAAGAATTTGAACATAGCTTATTAAAACTTTTGTGAAACATGTTTTCTATTAGGAACAACTGGATTCTTATATTTTAAATAATCAAAATTTTGTAATTAATTTATTTTTAAAGGGACAAAATTCCAAATATGTTTGTATCAATAACTCTACTGAAATTTATATATATGAATGAAATATGCATATGTATGTCAATTTGGGGTTATAAAAATAAATATTTAACATTATTTGACCACTTTCTAAGGTAACCTTTTCACACAACCTGAAATCTTAAGAAATATTAAATCTCTCTTCAAAAAAAAATTACAACTTACATGTTTCTTATGTGGCTTCCAACCTTTCACACTCCTGCTTTTACAAAATTAAGTAACTACCTAAGCATGTTCTATGCCACGGTCTGTAAAACACAGCACCAATTCAAAACAACTCAGTGAAAAAAATACTGATAAGAATTAAGAGAATAATGGTGTCTTGTGTACCTCAAAGATGGTCTTAATTTATAATCTGAAAGCTTTTATTATAACATAACAAGCTGTGTAATCCCCACTTTGAAATTAAAATTGCTCTTCAGGATACATATTGTAAAACGGTGACATCAAAGACTGTGATTTTGAGGAAAATTGTTCTTTATAAAGGAAATACCCTATACTTGTCTAAAAACAAATTTTGCAGAAAGGCATCAAGACAGTGTTTCATTGTAGGTTGTGAATCCTTTCAAAGGGCCGGTGGCCTGAATATTAACATCATCTCACATATTCCCAAGATGTGTGCAATTACCTCAGAGAGAAGAGCTGGGATTGTGAGGTCTCGAGGGCTTAGATAATGACATAAAATAAATTGCAACGATTACCCGTGTACTTTTCCAGGAGACGTATTATTTAAAACCTAACTAGGACTTCAAGAATGAAACAGAGGAATGTCCACTTTATGAAATTGCTATTAAAGTGTGACCTAGAGTTGAAGACAAGGTTAATTATTGGTTTTTAACCGAAGTATCATTCTAGTTTAATATCAGTGCCCAGGTCCTAATATTGACGCAAGTCACATTTTTCAGGGACAATTGCCTTTGAATGAAGAATGACAGGGCTCTGGTCTTTGCTGACCCTTACAACTCCTGCAGCGTAAGCCATGGCAACTCAGTTACTACAGCAACCAAGGAACACGCAGAAGAACAGGATAAGACCGTGAAATCTGATGTCATACTTTCATAAGATATAAATTGCAAATGATATTCTAAAGTAGATTTGTTGAGTTGTGTGATCTAAGTTATAAATTAATTGGAAGTGAATACGGAGCTTTCACTGGGACCAAGATTTAAGGATCCCGTGCTCAAGCACTCAGCAACATTTATTGACCACCTACTGCTATTGTGGCAAACAAAGATGAATAAGACAGAGTTCCTGAAGTTCTTTTCTCCCCTTCACCTTCGCCCACTTCGATTGGAAGCTTAAAGTTAGTTCACGGCCTTTCTTAGAGGCTTTGTTGCCAAAAACAAAGCATTTTGAAACACTTTCATTGGTTAGGTCAATATAAAATCCGTAACCAGCTCTCATTAGAAATTATCCAGATATTTGCCAAATTTCCAAGTTTCTTTCTATATTAATGGTTACCTCTCAGCCTCACCTTTCCACCTTGGAAAACTGACTTAAGTATTTTTGTTTCTGGGGCTCCAACTCTAGAAAATAAGGCTCCTAATTCCTTCTGTTGGTGCTTCATTTTTTAAGTACTTGCTGTGACTTTCATTCAAGTATTTCTAGTATTTCATCATTAACACACATTTGGATACGAAAGTGAGAAAGAGGACTGTTATTGGCCTTAGTTTATCAGAGTTCTACGATTAGATTATAAAAAGTCAATTTTCCATGTTGTGCTTGGGACATAACATGGAACTGGGAATTGAGTTTTTTGTTAGGGCTCTGTTAAGAGTTCTTAATAATAATAATAATAATAATAAACCTGAGATGAATGTGGCAATAGTCATAATGATGTGTCTTGGCAGTAACTCTGCCATTGGCTCTGATCCAGTTCATCATTAGATCAAGACTCATAGACAACTCCAACTTTATTCGCCTGGAGACAAATGTCATAGCCAGTTCTTCGACTTGCAAGTTCTATAAAAGGAAATACCAAGACTCTTGGGAAATATGAATGAGTGATATTACAACACATAAATGACTATGTCTCCATCTTTGTTCACAGATGGGATGGAGGTAGTTCTAACGATTGCATTTCCCAGCAACCCCTGAACTCCATTGCTGGCGTGATCGAGATGTGCTCCACATCCAAGCATACTCTGTGGGCCAAACTGCTCTGCTCCAGCCTGCTTCTAAGTCAGTGACTATAAACTGTTCTTTCTTTTCCTTTCAGATCAGTTTATACTGCAAGTTCAACCCCCCTGTCACATATTACAAAAATATAAAGGAAAGCATATTTGCACTTCACAAGAGGTTGGATGCAGAAAACAACACTGCCATCTGAGAGCTCAATCATTCCTTCCTTCATCCTACAAAACACTTATTGAGCACCTATTGGCCAAGCACTTATGAGCCTTGAAGAAATACCATCCTCAGATCAACTCACGTGTCTGGAATCAAATTCCAAACATGCTAAGTAGGCCATTGTTATCAGAACGATAATTAAGATCCGTCCAGCCTGCCAAGAGAAAGAGAGACAGGGCACCGACTTCAGATCTGAGAGGGAGAGCAAGTGAGGCTTCCTAAATAGGAGGTCTGCATGCCCTAATAGAGAAAGTGTGTAGTTCCATGCAGTGCCCACAACAGCGCGGCTGTGCAAGGGGGTGAAACAAATGCACTATGATTGGGTTCTATGGGCCAGCGGGAGAGGCAGGCATGGGGCAGGTTATGAAATTTGGTCTTCCTTCCCCTCAAAAACAAGCCAACAAACAAACCCTGGAAGCCTTTGAGAATACTCTTTCTGAACTATCTGCAGCAAGTGCTGCCAGGCCAGCAGCTCAGCGTTAGGAGAGCCCTGGCTCTGGCATTGTATTAGTTACCCATCGCTGCGTGATGAATTCCCCCAAAACTTAGCATCCTGAAACCACAGACATTTATTATTTCACAGTTTCTGTGAGTTAGAAACCCAGGTGTGGCTCAGCTGGTTGCCTCTGGCTCAATTTGGCAGTCTGGTCCAGACTGAAGAGATGGTGCTAGCTAGACAGTGACTGGAGGAGGTGCTTGCTCCCAAGCTCACTCCTCTAGGGCTCCCCATGGGAGTGGAGTTGGCCTCATTCCTGGGTGTGTAACCCCAGGGAGAGTGAGACACACCCTAGATGAAAGACACCCAAGACAGAGCCACATACTTCTGCAACCTTCTCAGAGTGACATCTCATCACTTTTGTCATCTTCTCTTTGATAGAAGTGAGTCACTAGTCCAGCCCACAGCCTCGGGGAGACTATTAACAAGGGTGTGAAACCCCAGAAGGCAGGGGTCATTGGGGGCTGCATAATGAGCTGCCTAGTACGCCTGGTATGGGGACAATCCCAAATTCCCACCTATTTGGCTGGCAATATCATTTCATGCTACAGGATCAGGAAAGACAATGGGGCCATCCTTTAATTGCCTTCATAATTCTAGTAACGTTTTCTGTGTGTTTATACGAACCCAGGCGCTGTATTCAACACATTATTTACTCTAGTTCTCAGAACAACCACGTGAGACAGGAAGTATTGCCTCTGCTTCACAGTTGAAGGAAGTGTAATTAATTTGCCCAGGGAAAAACAGCCAGCAACTGTTAAGAATATTATTAGCATCGGATTCAGACCTGACCTAAGTATGTCTCTCTCCAAAGTCCATGCGCTTAACCACTGTGCAAACAGCCTCCAGTCTCCTATCTGCTTCGGAAGCTTGTTTTCAACTGTGCTCCTCCCGGGCACTTCAGAACACGGTATAATATTCCTGATGTCTGAAGGGGGAAACATAATATCACACAAAAAAATGTCAAACAGGACATTATGACAGTGGTTCTATACCCTCCAGATTAGACCTCATGGCGCTGATAATTTGATCATTGCTCAATGATCCAAAAAGTTGCCCATGCACAAATTGAATCTCAGACTCGCAGTGCTAATCCCATAATGCATGATCTCATCCTGATTTTAAACACCATCCTGTTGGCTTTCTATGCTCCAAGTAGCGCTGGGAAGCCTACCAGACATACACTCCTACGCACAATGAGTCGTACGTTAAGGGAAATTTTTCTGAAAAGAGAACTGACGATGAATACACAGAATTTCCTTTCAAAATTCAAAGCAAAAGTATTAATGACACCACACTGACTATACACTAAAGTACTCAAAAAGAGATCACTGAACTATTAAAGTAAATCTAAAATTTAAAAAAAAAAAGTAGTCTGAGTCGCTATGAAAGCATCTAGTAAAGAAACAAGCAGATATTAACTCCATTTGATTACATGGTTCAGAGATGAAACATGTTTAAATATGTTCTGTAATAACAGCCTTTATTTATATTTATACCAAGGAACTCAAAGTACTTTGTGAAATTATTTCATGCCCAAGAGGGAGGAGGAGATGAGTATCATTATCCTTTTTTGGGTGAGGAAGCTGACAGTTCTCTCATGCAGTCCTGTGCTGGGCAGGCTGTCATTGAGCAAACGTGTCACACAGTCTCTGTGTCCCAGGGGTTGTCTGGGCAGCACTTGAGTTAGACACGGTCTTTGAGAAGCTCACCCTCTCCAGAAGGAGACCAGCATGTGAAAGAACAGGTGTTGCAGCACTACCGAAACACAGACATGAGAGTGATCAATTCTTCCTGAGACTATTGGAAAATGTTGACAGAAGGAGACAAATTCTAAACTAGACTCTGAGGGATGAATAGGTGGAATGAGAAGTCAGGAAGAGGGAACAGTATATGCTAAAGTGGAGAAGAATGTAGAAGTCTGGTGCATTTAGGAAGCACTCACTAAAGACAGTGCCCAACAAGCTCCCCTTGCTAGTTGTCACTTTAGCTTGACATACAAATCGCTGCATTTTTGCCTTTTGTTTATTGATTACTGTCTTTAAGTTTAGGTTTTTGTTTTTTATAAAACCTCTTGCCTATTAGAACTGCGTATTAAAGTCCCCATAAATGGACATCAGATGCAGGCAATTGACAGAGCTTTAATTTTCCTCAGAAAAAAACATTCTCCAGGATTGAACATGTTCTTTAGTTTTGCTTCCTGGTATCAGAGGTGCTCCCTGGCCTACCTATGGCTCCCTATTGTAATCCCAACACTAATAATTTCTCTCAGGCTGGGTGAGTCCCAACAGGAATACCTACCTGGATCACCCACTCAGCAGCCTCGTGGGAACTTTTATAATTATTACTAAATGAGAGTTCTCCATAAAGTACCCCAGGACCAGCAAATTCATTTATTAGGAAATCAAGGAAAGAGAACAATCTATGAAATATAAAAATCATTTCTAAACAAAAAGTATATTCCTTGAAAATAAATATAAGCTGGTCTATCCCCACTTATTCAATTTCAAAATATAGAAGAGTAAATAATTTCTTCTTTTTTAAAATAAATATTACCATGGACTTAATGCAAAAAAAAAACACCAAAAACTTGGAGAATAACATTAGATTTAGAGTTGTGAAACAGTGTTTTGTTTTCCAGTTACTAATCTACTACATTAAAAATGTTTAAATAAAAGTGAAAGTACCTTAGATAGATGAAAACATTTCTAAAAAACTTAACTAGACTTATGTACTAACATAGAAAATTGTCCAAGGCATTAAGTTAAGGTGAGGGAGGGGGCAATTGAAGGATTCCAATTGGTTAAAAGTGATTATAATGTGTATGCTAGCAAATTAACTTTTTTTAAATATAAGGAAAATAGACCTAATGGTTAACAGTGTTTACGTCTGGGGAAGACAAAGTATAAGAAAAAAAAAGCTACTTTTTATATTATAAGTGTCTTCATTGTTTCAATTTTTTATAATGAGCATGTATTTTTTAATAATCAGAAAAATCAAAAACTAATGTGTGACTCTTACAATCTTTGGGGTATGGATGAGATTGCTCAAGCACTGGTTAAAGTTGTTTATATGCTAGAAAAGGCCTCTTTGAGGTGTCTTATTCCGAAATGTTTCCTCCTTCTCAGGTGAGATCTTAACATTTTTCTTGGTAAGCCCCTCCAGCTCTAAGTTCCCACCAAATGAACTTTGAAAGTAACAAAACAAACCGAAACCAAACCCAGAGGGATCCTTAGACCACAGCCTGACAGGGGAACTCCGGGGGCCTGAAATCAGCCCAGGATGGGCCTCTGCCCAAAGCACAGCCTCTCTCACTGGAATGAATCTGGGGCCCCGGGGCTAGATCACCGGATTTTGCTGCTAAAATTGAATTAACTGTATTTTTCCAGCTGGAAAAAAAAATGTTTTAAGCTTTTCTCTCACAAATAGTTCTTAAGCCTTAGGAACCTGCTACTGTTACCATTGTAATTAGCTAGTTATTCAAAATAAGAAAGGAGCAAAAAGGAAGCCAGACATTATAAGCACTGGCCATCTGGGCAGCTTCACCAGGAAGCTGCAACTTTACACTCCCCAGGGAACCGCCAGTCCATTCCCTACAGATCACTGGGGAAAGGTGCCGGACAAAGGGGTGATAGACGCATGTGCAATGAAGTTGGGGCGACTAGGGAAGGTGCTTGGGAAAGCGCCTGTCAATCAAACCTGTAAACAGAAACCATTGGCCAGAGGGGTGGGGGCCCCTGCAAATCCGCAAAAAATTTGAGAATACATAATCCCCTAGACAAAGGAGTTTAGGCTCTTGGCTCTCTTGGTTCTCTTGGCTCTTGTGGCTCTTTTGCATTCACCCCGTGTGCTGGGCAGGAGGAACACAGGTCTTTGAAGTGCCCCAGGCTCTACCCCCTGCTTTTCTGCATATGGTTCCCTCTGCCTGGATTCCTCCTCCTTCCTCCTCCTTTCAGACTCAAATCAACCTTTACCTTCTTTAGGACATTTCCCCTATACTCTTTTCCTGCTATGCTCCCATATTACCTGGTACATACCTCCTTTAGACAAAGGAGTTTAGGCTCTTGGCTCTCTTGGTTCTCTTGGCTCTTGTGGCTCTTTTGCATTCACCCATGTTCCTAGAAGCTGCATGGCCCATGGCCATTCGGACCCCACGCACAATGGACGGATGGACTGCAGCTGGGAGCACACGCTAAGCTAGCCTGATGCTGGGTTGGCCTGTGTCCCAACGTGGACTGGAAACTTTGGGCAACGGCTTTAATCCTAATGGGGCCTTGGAAACTCGGGGATTTCATTCCACAGAAACCAAGCTTTCTACAATATCTCATCCTCCCTGTGAGACTCAGAAATGTCTTTTTCTTGTGACATTGCAAGAACCCCACTTCCACCAGCAACCAGTGGCGACAGGGAGAGCTCCCACCGATAACACTACCACTTGCCTTGCTTTGAATTTATAAAGTAAAAATGGTATTTATTTTAAGACTAAATTATAGGTTGGTTTTAAGCTTAATGCATGGTTATTTCAGGTACTTTTACAAAGCACAGAAGGACCTCCTGGTGCATCACCACCTGATTGTACATTAGGATGTCCAGCCTTACAGACTATTCACACCGCAAGCTTATTTACTTACATTTCTCACCTCAACTAAACAATGGGTCCCTCGAAGACAGGCACAGTGTTCTGGTCACCTCTGTTTTCCTAGCAGTGCTTGTTACAAATGGTTTCATGTGTTTAACAAATGATTACTTAAGTAATTTCTTAAGAAATAGAGAAAACATTTAACTCTAACCCAAGCTTTAATTCCACTCCCAATCCAAAAGAATCATACTGTATCCTAATGTGAACTCAAAAATAAACAAAGAAGAAAAGGAGAGAGGGGGTGAAGGAGGAAGGAAACAACTTTGCAAAACATTTGTCTTACCTTTTAAACCAACCTATATTAAATGAACACTAGAATTGAGGTGGCTTGTACAGTAATGTTCCCTCAACATATCATAGTCTCATTTTGCAAATATTCATGGGACACCCATCATGTGCCAATCACTACACTGAGCATGGTGAGCAAAATATACAGTATGTTACAGATCCCATAGTTTGATGTGGTCAATAGTCATTGACCCATGGTCCCATGTATATATTTATAGGCCATGATCACTGCCACGGATTTTAAAAATATGCATAAGAAGGGATCCTGAACCTAGTCTGGGAGCATCATGTTCCCAGGAATGTGCCCATCAGCCTAAAGTGCAGAATGAGAGGATTGCAGCAGGCCATGGGGTTGTGGGGAGAGACTGGGTTGGGAGCATTCAGAGAGGGAAGAATATCATGTCACAAAGCTTCCAAGACTGAAGAGGCCTGGACGTGGATACAGAGGTCAAGGTGCCAAGAGAGCAAAGATGCGGGAGAGAGATGAGGACAGAGAAGAAGGCAGGAGCAGGTGACTCTGGGCCTGCTTGGCCATCTCAAGGGCAATGGGAATGCACGGAAGGGTTGGAGCCTGACAGTGACACAGTCAATGGATATTTTGAACATCACTCTGGCCACAACGTGAAGAAACAAAGAAGGAAAATGGAGGAGACCATTGCAGGGGTCCAGGTAAGCGAGGCTGACAGCCTGTACCATAGCAGTGAGGGTGGGATGGAGAGGAAGAAATAGATCAGTGAGATTTCTAGAAGCTGAACCCGACAGGACTTGGGGATGAGGTGGGTATGGGATGTAGGGGGAAGGCAGGCTGGGATATCTGGCTTGCGGGATGGATGATTCATTTATATCCTTTCCTGAAATCATTAATCCTGGGAGATTTGGATTCCTTTTGGACAAGTTGAGTTTCAGGGTTCTTCTAGACACCCAAGTGGAATTGAAGTAACTCTCATACTTACTGCAGGAATCCAAAGGAGCCAAATCTTCCGTTCGGGCTTTAGAAAACAGAATATCCAACCAGGAAGGATTTGGGAGGAGATCTGAGGGGGAGAAAATTGCCTCTCTTCATGCCTCCCACCTGAGCTAAGTCCACACTAGCCTTCTTTGTCTTTGTAAAATATTTTTTCATGGGGCATGCTGAAAATAGGACTATCAGCAAATGCTAAAGCCAGTTGCTGTGAAGATCTACAATGGGAAGACTCAAGCACTCATTCATTCAGTCAGTCACTTATATATGTGTTAGTACTCTCTGGTCATTATATTATATATTATATTATTCAATTATACTTCTTATGGTTTTTATGCATGTTTACTTTTCCTTACTGAAGGATAGGTTTTTTTGTTTGTTTGTTTTGTTTTTTAAATATATTTTATTGATTTTTTTTTTTTTTACAGAGAGGAAGGGTGAGAGATAGAGAGTTAGAAACATCGATGAGAGAGAAACATCAATCAGCTGCCTCCTGCACATCCCCTAATGGGGAAGTGCCCGCAACCAAGGTACATGCCCTTGACCGGAATCGAACCCGGGACCTTTCAGTCCGCAGGCCAACGCTCCATCCACTGAGCCAAACCGGTTTCGGTGGAAGATAGGTTTTTAAGGGTAGAATCTTTCTTTTCAACTCTCTTATTTCCCACAAGACCTAAAAAAAATGCTCTTCTAAACGTTCTCCAAATAAAGATCTGTTGAGAGAGTTGAAGGAATGTTAGCTAAACATCCTGGAAAAAGGCATTTATAAAGCAATTTTTCATCGCAAGTTGTTAATATGAGCTAATCAGCAGGTTTGCATGTGGCCTTTATAATTCGGCAGAGGGAAGTGTTCACACACTGAGCTACTCATTTGTTCAATCAACAAGCATTGCACACCCGCCAGGGCAGCACAAGGAAGGGGAAGCAAAGACGCTTCCTCGCAGGAGTGGCCTCCGATGCTGCCACCGTGGCCACCTGCCCGGGAAGCTGCTCACCCTGAAGTCTCTCTCCAAACTAGACAAAAGCCGCAGCCTCTGCTCAACTAAAAGGCAAGAGGAAAGGCATTTTTCTCCTCCCCAATCTTTTCCAAAGCCAGAAAGGAAGACTTGGCTCACCTGCATTATTAAATGTTCCAATGAGAGATACTTAAGCTATTTAGGATGATGATTTTGGAGGAGAGTCAGCATAAAAGCTGAAATGAACAGGAAGGTTCTTGTCGAAAATCGCAGTGAAACCAAGGAGAGGTATGCACCCCTCCCTGTTTTCTGACGACTTCTGAGATCCTCTCTGTGGCCGTTTCGTCATCCTTCCATGACTAACCCTCTGTCTGGTGGCCTTAACCTTCTCGCTGCCATCAGGCCTGGGAGGGAGATTTGGACTCCACTGTGGGGCAGAAGGGGCTGGGGGATGGAGAGGAATCTGTGACCTGCTGCAGAGGGCAGATCTTTCCTAGACAGTTGGACGGTGTCCTCCAAGCGCCCAAGATGCTGATCTGTGTGTCCTTCTACCCTGAAATCAGAGCCTGTCTCTGCCGTGACCACGGAGCCAAGTCCTGGACTAGGACTTTCCCTCGCTGTACCCTGAGCACAGGGGTGAATTCCATCATGCTCAGTCCTTTCAACTGCTTCATACAGATGGGAGCTTTGCTCAACGCCAGAGGGCTGCCAGGAGGAATAATACAAGGCTATAAAATTCCTTCCGAGTGTAAAGGCATTGTGTAGTGTATAATAATTTCAATGGTCATTAGCATTTTTTCAAAGTCGCTTAGGAAACATTTCTGATCTCAGGATAATTAAAGAATAATGAAAGAGTCTTGTTCAAGGCACCTGGGCATCAATGTTCGACACACACCGAGCAAGGTTAAGCTGAAGTGCTAGTTTACTTTGGAAAATGACAGGCTTGTTTTTCAAGGTGCAATAGTTCGTTGCAACAGTCTACAGAACGAAGTTTGCAATGATGAAATAGCAATTCACATCCTTCATCAGTTCAACAATATTTCTTTCATGCTGGATAGTTATTAAAATGAAAATCTGCCCTGGTCCAGGAATGTTTAATTCTTCTCATATGTGTATTGTTATTTTTATACTTTTGATTATTTTCTTAATCTACTTTCCAGGCTTACTTATTTTATCAGCTGAAAAGCTGGAAAAAATCCTTATGACTAAATACTTTGCTGTTTATTATTTTACTTATTTTTTTAGCCAAACCCTATGATAACATTTTAATTTGATAATGTTCCATTAAACACATTAATAGGAGAGAAAAAATATATAACAATTAATATAGTTTAATAATTTTTAGTAAAATGCATCCGCTAGCATAAAAACATTGCATTTAATTTTTTTGAGCTTCAGTAAGTGTGACAAGTGATTTGTATTAATAAACTGTAGGTACATCTATGTACACATTTTCAGAGTATAAACTAGAACCAAACTAGAAGCTATATTATGTGGACAGTGTTCTGAAAATAAAGACTTATATGGCCTGATTCTAACACTTTTTGTTACAATCAGTATATCAGTGATCTTGCCTTCATTTCTCCATAAAATGCACAGTGAAAATGATGTTAATAATATAGTTATGTCATTATGAGGGACTAAGTCAGAAAAACATTCCCCATAAATGCTGCAAAAATAAATGCTCAGTTAGAACTTAGGTCTTAAACATATTTTAAATACAACTAAAACTAATGTGCAAGCCCATTTAGATCTAATTTTTAGAATATAGCTAAAATCAAACTGGGCCTTATTAACTGTATAAAATATAATAAATATCCTTCCAAGTAAGAAAATAAAAATATTAGAACATAGGCTATTAAGTTTTTTATGGCAAAGATTGCAATAAAGGAAAAAGAGAGATTTAAAATAACTGTTTACTAGTGATACTTAACCACTTAAATAAATCTTTCTATAAAGATAATTACACTAAGCCAGTGGTCGGCAAACTGCGGCTCACGAGCCACATGCGGCTCTTTGGCCCCTTGAGTGTGGCTCTTCCACAAAATACAGACTTCTGCCCATGGGCCATGAGGTTTCAATCGCACTGTATGTTCGCGCCCGCACATGGTATTTTGTGGAAGAGCCACACTCAAGGGGCCAAAGAGCCGCATGTGGCTCATGAGTCGCAGTTTGCCAACCACTGCCCTAAGCCATTATTAATAAGAATACTTTTATTTAGACTTCACTAAGTCAACAGCATTTCTTTTGTAAGTTTGTATTTCCTTTAGCACATTTTTCTAGTAGATGAAACTACTGTGTACTCAAGTTTTAAATTTAATTTTTAGAAAGTAGCTATGGAAGCAGTCAACATCTGTGTTGGTATCTGAAAATAAACATTGAGCAGAAAACAATAAGATTAAGTAATATTTACATAATGAGTCTAAATTAACCACATATACAAATGTCTTGAATTAAAGCAGAAAAAATTTGAAGCTAAATGTTTGGGTACTTTAGAAAAGCTTTATTCCAGACATTTCTAAACAAGTTTCTTCAAAATAATTAGAAAAGGAAACAAATCCTTATTAGCCATATATATGCCTATATATGTGTTAAAGTTAGTCACAATCTATTTTTTATATGGTATTGTGAAATTGTTATCCTGCACATTAAAAATTTGTGAGTAGAGGTTACAGAAATATTTTTGTTTAATATAATCTCAACTGCTATAAAAAATTCACTTTGCTTTGGGGATTGGCATTGTCTTACTTGCTACCTTGTTCAAAGTATCTATATATATAAAAGGCTAATATGCTAAGTGTCTGAAAGTCCAACCGGTCGCTATGACATGCATTAACCACCAGGGGGCAGACACTCGACGCAGGAGCTGCCATGATGTGCACTGACCATTTACAGAGAAATGGCACCATGGACTTGGCACCCACAAAGCAACACTCAGCTTCCCCCAAGTGGGACACAGGCCCCGCCACCACCCCGGAGCTACAGCCCACCAAATCGCAGCTGTTGCTTCTGACACCCCATGGTGCAAAATGCAGCCCACAGCCCAGCTCAGCCCAGAAACGTGGTTGTGGGTGCCGGGTAATGGCATCACGTAAAAACATCCAGCTTCCTTTCCCTAGCTACTAGCCTCCTTACAGTTTCTTCAGCCCAGGAACATGACTTACTTTATAGCCAGGTGGAAACATTTTGCATTTTAACCAAACGTCTGTGAAGCATTTTCCCATGCCTCATCTCATTTGATCTTCACAGAAGTCCTGGAGTAGGTAGGTAGGAGACTCAGTGGAATCCTATTTTCTTTTCATTAGCCAGAAAACAGAGATTTAGAAAGCTAAGAAACTTGACCCGACTGAAAAAAAGTAAGAAATCATAGACCTTGAAAATGGCTTCAGGTTTTCTCACTCATAGAATATAATCAAACACTGCTGCAGTTAAATATTTTACCCTTTGTCCTCCCTCCATGATCTACAATAATAATCTGCTTCATGTTGATATTTACTGCTGTGTTGCTGACAATTACCTGAAAGAGAAGTTGGGGTGCTTCACTGGGCTGGAAAAAGTTTAGCTAAATCAGAAAGCAGGTCTAATTAAGGAAGTTTATCTATATATATAAAGCTCTCCCTGGCGCCAATTGCATGTGTGTGTTTTGACCTGTCATTGTGGATCATGAATTTGGTTCTATTATAGAGAAAAGGTGAATAACAATATTAAAATATTTCTTCTAATTAATTTTCTTTCAATGTGCATGGATTCATGCACTGGGCCACTAGTTAAAATATATTATATTGGAAAAGACAAAACTATGGAGACAGTAAAAAGATCAGTGGTTGCCAGGGTCTAGTGTGGAGTGAGGGGTGAGTAGGTGGAGTACAGAGGACTTTTAGGGCAGTGAAAATACTCTGTATGCTACCATAATATTGAACACATGTCATCATATATTTGTCCAAAGCTATACAATGTGCAACACCAAGAGTGAACCCTAAGTACACTGTGGACTTTGGGTGATTATGATGTGTCGGTGTAGATTCATCCATTGTAACAAATGCACTACTCTTGCTGGAGGTGATAATGAGAAGGATGTATATGTGAAAACAGGAGGTATATGGGGAATCTCTGTACCTTTTGTCAGTTTTGCTGTGAACCTAAAACTGCTCTAAAAAATAAAGTGTAAGGGAGTCAAAAAGTATAAACTTCTTGTTATAAAATAAACAAGTAATGAGGATGTAATGTACAGCATGGTGACTACAGTTAATACTGTATTGTATATTTGAAATTTGTTAACAGCATAGATCTTAAGACTTCTTATCATGAAAAAAATTGTAACTATTTATGGTGATGGCTGTTAACTAGACTTATTGCGGCGATCATTTTGCAATATATACAAATATCAAATCATTATGTTGTTTACATGAAACTAATATAATGTTATATGTTAACTACTATTCACTTAAAAAAGAAAACATTCTAGTAAAAATTTCAACTATTATAAATTTATTATGAAAATGAAAACCTTTATCTAACTTTTTCATCTATATTTATATTTTACAAAAGACAAATGCAAATAAATGTCTGACTGAGAATAGCTGACAATTTGTTTTTTCTCATGTCTTTCTCTATGATTATTTCCAAAAAGTTCTCTTTCTTAAAGCCAAATATCTTGAAATACTGAATTTTCCAAGTGCTGTTGCTGCTGGTGACCAAATTCCCCATCTTGGTGGGCTTATGCTTGCCATATTCATCTGTAGAACGATTCATCCTATTCACATTTGATGTACAAGTTTCTTCTTAACTTATTTTCTTCTTTTACTTCCTTCCCACTATTTCTACCCACCACCTTATAGTCAAGCAAAGAGAAAGAAGAAGGTACACCATGCCTGGCATGTGCTCGGCACTCAATGAGAGTATATTTGTTGGAAGAAAGGAAGAAAGGAAGGAAGGGAGGAAGTGAGGAAGGGAGGGAGGAAGGAAGGAAGGAAGGAAGGAAGGAAGGAAGGAAGGAAGAAAGAAAGAAAGAAAGAAAGAAAGAAAGAAAGAAAGAAAGAAAGAAAGAAAGGAAAGAAGGAAGAAAGGAGGAAGGAGGAGGGAGGGAACCTTCCTGACAATAAAATAAAATATTGGGAAGAAAGATATGGTAGGTGGAAGGAAGGAAGGAAGGAAGGAAGGAAGGGAGGGAGGGAGGGAGGAAAGAAGGAAGAAAAGAAAAGAAAGAACTAATTTCTTATCTATTCACATTCAGTCTTTGGTTTCCCAGTTCATCTTTCAGGCTGTGCCAATCATAGGCAATAAAATAAGCAAGGTGAATATCATGTCCCCCCAAC
>NW_006287546.1:541622-549442 GCF_000327345.1 Myotis davidii | reverse complement strand
GAACAAGACCAAAACCCACTGCTTTTCTGCTGCCATTCTAGATCCTAACCCTGATGCATCCGTTTCCTAGGGCTGCCATAACAAACTGGGTGGCTTAAAACAACAGAAACTTCTCATTTCACAGTGCTGGAGGCCAGAAGTCCAAAATCAAGGTGTCAGTAGGAGCCGGTTACCTAGGCTCTGGGTGGAATCCTTCCTTGCCTCTTCTAGCTCTGGCCTTGTCAGCAAACCTCTGTGTTACTCAACTTGCAGTGGCACCATGCCAATCTCTGTCTCTATTGTCACATGACCTTCTTCCTGGGTGTCCCTCTCTTCACATGGATCTTTCTCTTCTTATAAGGACACCAGACATAGTGGATTAGAGCTCACACTGATGACCTCATCTTGACATGTTTGTATCAGCAAAGATCCTATTTCCAAATAAGTTCACATTCACATGTACAGAAGGTTAGGACTTAGGTGTATCTTTTTGGAGGACACAGTTCAACCCATAACACTGGCCATCCCTTCCTGGAAGTGCCCCTGCTTCAAGACTATTCCTGAACAACTCTGACAACTATTACACCAGTGGCAACAGCAACAACAAGCACAATGGAAACAAAACAAAAGAACTCCCTGATGATGATTTATATTATCTTCATGTTTATTCCAGAAGTGCTCATTTTGAACAAGTTTGCTACAAATAATGAGAAAAGGAAACAAAACTCTACATCTTGACTTTATTAAAGTCAATAAGTATTTCTGGTGTATGTTTCCAATTCTCTAACTTTAGCTACTTACTGCAAGGGAAATCATCTGATATTCATTCAGATTAAAATTTGGGGAAATTGGTATTTTAGTCCAATGATGTGAAATCTTGTGGTGAAATGACCAGTTTTTAAAGCAGGAAATTGGAAAGTGTTCAGGGTGCATACCTGGAATTCTGCAAATTTATGCCACAGAGACCATCATCAAATCTGCCCTCATAATGGAGGTCTCACCTGCCACCAGCATCGAAGCAGAGCAAAGCTTCAATTCTTATCTCACTAGACTCACAAGTCCAAGGTTCAAAAGCAACTTTATGTAAGTAGGTAAGATGGTTTTAAATATGCTCATCCTATAGGCTTGGGGTAAATGTCTTACACAGTCTCTCATTCAAAATACAGGTATTCCTAGTTTGTAGTTTTAGATGGCATGGTTTTTATCCGTTGAGAACCCAGAGTGAAAAGAGGATGTGAAATTCCAAGTCTCATCTGCTCGCTCTGCCTCCTGCAGACCTGTAGATCCTAATCGTCATTATGCCTTGTCCTGGCTCGTCAGGAGTGCACTGACGGTGAGTTGGCTTTGCAGCCCTAATTAACGGGAAATTGTAGAGAGAAAACATTCTCTGTTTCTTTAAAAAAATATTCTAAACAAAATTTAGCAAGTTTTTAAAGTAGTATGAGAGTCTAAAAGATTGAGAGCGTTATAATTATCTCTAATGAGGCAGTTTAGGCCTCCATCTGTGAAGGCCCCAGGGCTTCCGACGGCCCAATCAGATCAGGAGCAGGACATTCTCTGGCTGTTCCTACGCTGTAATTAAGTCCTGCGAGTGAGGAATGCTGGCCCAGGTTAGATTCTGAGGTTCTGAGACAGAGTGCTGGTGTGGAGTTCTTAGGGGGTAAACGAAGCCCAAGACTGTGTGATCTGTTGAAGATGTATTTAGGATCTATGTATTAAGCTGTGAGCGGGAGGGGCTTTGGGGAAGGATAGCATATCACTATTTCTGAATGGAAACAGCTATTGCCTCTGAAGGAGCTAACCATAAACACCAGTAAGTTTTTAAATTTTTGTTTTATTTTGCCTAGTTTTCTCCGCCCAGGGAGAGCACAAGCCAATTAAAATGTGAGAGAACAATGTTCTTTTACTAATTTAATGCACTCATTCATTTATTTGATACACATTTACGGATTGACTGATAGATGACAGACCACCAGTGTTTTACGCAGAAAGGAAGGGACAGGAACAGTATGTGTGACATCTGCTTCCCAGGGAAAACCCTCCAAGCTTTCACATGTGTCTCACGTCCCCAGACACATCACATGGCCATCCCCAGATGCAAGTGAGGCCAGGGGAGCAAGCATGGGCTCCCCGATTCCTATAGATAACAGGAAGTGGATATTGGAAGGGAGGTGGAGTCCATGAACAGTGCCTTGGACAGAAGCACTTCTAAGGAGGTGGTACCTGAAATAGACAAGAAGGAAACAGCCAATTGAAGGTCTAGAGGAGGTGGTTCTAGGCAGAGATCAAAGCAAAACACAGTCCTACATTTGGGATGATCTTGGCCAGATCAAGAACCGTGGTGTGGCTGGAGCCTAGTGATTGAGGGAAGAGTGGAAGGAAGCAAAGACCAAGAGGTGGTCAGACGAAGACCAGGGAAGGCTTTGCGGGGTAAGAATGTCAGATTGTATTTTGTCTAAGTATAAGGGGAGCCTGCTGAGAGATTCTATACAGTAAGGAGTAAAATGGCACACCTTGCGTTTTCCAGAGGTCATTCTGGCAAGCTGCTGAGTGGAGAATGGATTATTAGGAAGTGAGACAGAAGAAAGAGAGAATACTGAGGAATTTGCCTCAGGAGCCTGGCAGGAGATGATAGTCCTATGGACTGGGGTGGTAGCAGAGGAGATGAAGAAAGGTAGATGGATTTGGGATTTAATTTATGGAGAAAATAAAAGAACTTGCTGATGGAATAGGATATATCATTTATTGTCCAGTGACAATTTTAAGAGCAAAAAGAAATGCTATAAACAAATACTCTGGATCAACAAACCTAAGTGACTCTCCCAGGCACATTAGGACACAGGCAAAGGTGAGGGGAAGGGGGGATGAAAGAAGACTCCTGCTTGGGTGGGGCAATTGACTCTGGTGACATGGAGAAGGGAGTGTACCAGCTGTGTGTGTTTGAAGGAGGTTGAATATCTTCATGTGGCTGTGAGATAACCATTTATCTCCCCCACCACCACCACCACCACCACACAAAAAAAACACCAACCAGAAGTAATAAGAAATAGGTGAATAGTTGGATGGATAGATAGGTAGATAGATGGTAGACAGATACTTTTTTGAGGAATTCAATCTGCAGGTCAGCAGGCTGGAAACTCCAGAAGGAATTAATGTTGCAGTCTTGAGTCTGAACTCCGTAAGGCAGGTTGGCAGACTAGAAACTCAGGCAGGATTTCTATGGTACCATCTTGAGGCAGAATGATTTCCGCTCCTGAAAACCTCTGTTTTTGCTCTTAAAGCTTTCAACTAATAGATAAGGCCCACTTACATTATTGAGAGTAATCAGTTTCACTTAAAGTGATTGTCGACGTTAACCACATCTACAAAACCCTTCACAGCATCACCCATGTTAAAGCTGGGTGCTATAGTGTAGCCATGTTGACACCTAAGGCTATCACACCCATAGAAATGTCAAAGAGAGAAGAGCTAGCTAGCTCATGGAGAAGTCTTGGATGACGATATGTAACCTTCTGTAAAGCCAAGGAAGAGAATGAGATCCTTCAATGCAGTGATGGCGAACCTATGACAGGCGAACTCACTTTTTTGGTTGATTTTTCTTTGTTAACTGGCATTTAAAAATATAAAATAAATATCAAAAATATAAGCCTTTGTTATACTATGGTTGCAAATATCAAAAAAGTTCTATATGTGACACGGCACCAGAGTTAAGTTAGGGTTTTTCAAAATGCTGACGTGCTGAGCTCAAAAGGTTTGCCATCACTGCTCTAATGAGAGGGAATAGAAATAGAGAAAATGGACTGTGCTTAAGTCATGGAATACTCCACATTCAATGTTTGAGCCAAGAATTATGAGCCAGCATATTAGATAGGCAATTAAAGCTATGGAAGTAAAAGGAAACCCAAGCAAATGGTCTTTCATGAAAGCAAAGGTAAAAGGTTTCAAGAAGAAGGGCGTGGTCACCTTATTACATGGTGCCGAGAATTAACTTTAAAATGGAGAAATGTCTGGCACTTACCATTGGATTTAGCAACATGAAAGACAAAAGATGTTTGAGAAGTTTCAGGCTGAAGGGAAACAACGAAAGGGAGTATTATTATGGGATGGAGGAAAGAACCAAAATATGGCATCTATGCCCAGCTTGGGGGTTGGGGCAACTTTCTAAAGGAGATGAGTTCCTAAAACAGGGGAAACCTAGAGAGATTTTCATGAGATATTAACAACCACACACTTTTAGTCCCTGGACAAGTGGGGACCCTGGAAAGAATGCTGGCTGTGGACATATTTGAGTTTTAATTAAATTACTATGGTAACCAGGAAAGTATGGATTGTAGGGGTGTTGAGTCGGGGGAGGGGCAGTTAGAGCTAGTTTCATAAGTAGTCAAGAGAAGAGATGGCAAGGCCTGAAGGACGCAGGAATGGAAACATGTTTTAGGATGTAAAACGATTATGTGCTTGCTTGAATTCAGGCATAAGAGAGAAAAAATTGCCCTGTGTGTTGTTATCACCAGAGATAACTGGAAAGTCAGTCTTGTTCATTTTGCTTAGCCTTATGTTGGGTAGGGTGGAAAGTTGATGAAGTGAACTTGGGGACGTCTTGAATTTGAGGTGTCTGTGGGACAGTTTAATGATGTTTCCAGCAGATAGCGGAATCTGAAGTTCTAGGGAGACAGCTTGGCTTAAGTCGTGAGCCCCAACAGTACGCTTGGCGCCATGGGGTCGATGGCATAATCCAGAAGAGTATGGACAGAGCCCTGGCTTCTTCTAGAGTTTCAAAGCTTCGTGGGGAATTTGTGATTGTCCTAGATGTGGGCTGTGTTGAGTGAAAGTTTGGCGAATGCAGACAGTTTGGCTGGTTGATAGAAAAGGTAAAGATAGGGGAAAATGATTTGAAAGGAGCCAACAGCTCACATTTCTAACTACCCCCCCTCCCCCGCCCCTCCATAGCTAGTCAGTGTGTGAAGGAAGCACCTTTATTATATCTTTATCCCCTCTGGCTTTCTTGCTGTGAGTCTTAAGTTACTAGGGACCTGCAGGAGTTTCAATAGCAATGTCATAGCCAAAAGGTTTGGAAGCTGACTTTAATGCTTGGCGTGCTGCTAAGAGTCATCTGTTAGGCTAAGGGAAGCCGATCATCAGGTGACACACTCGTTTTGTATTGCCAAAGTAAGAGCAGCCAAGAGGAGAAAGAAAAACCCAGAGATTTATCAGACAGACTATTGTTGACTAACCTCAATGTAGGGGGAAAATATGGAGATTTTTTATTAAAGTGCTGAGTAGCACACAAGACTTCCTTCTTATCCTCTTAGTCCTTACAGGCTACCTCTATGAGCATACTGAGAAAGCCGAATTTGTCTGAAGCACAGGGGTGCTTTCTTGGCATGAATCCCAGAACCTTCCCGCACCGTGTGCTTGGTGGGGAGGTCAGGAGAGTGGCATAGTTTGGAAGTGTGATGGGTATAAGAGGAATGGAATCATTTCTTCACTTGGGCCATGGATAAATACATCTGACAACTCTTGATGTATTTCACCTCAGTCTCTAAGAGTAGCTGTATGTTGGCGGGGGGGGGGGGGGGGGAAACACTATGCAATCTGAGAATGAAATACGGGTGAGTCCGAGTGACGAGATGAGGTAACACTGAGTGTTTGCCAGCCCTGACCATGGGTTGAAGTGCTAAAGTTTCAGGCAGTGGAAAAAGGCAGGTGATACACTCTGGATAATGGATATGAGTGAGTTCGCTGATGATACCCAGATGAAAAGCTGAAGTCTGTGGAGAAAAATGTAGCTGTCTACGTTGAAAAAGCTTCAGGTGGTGGAGTCAACACATAGGAGAACCGCTATTACAAAAACATGTGGAGTACCTGCAAATACAGTAACTTGGTTTCTAGTTTTTAAAAACTGCAGGAAAGTACAGAACAGAACAGATACCTGTACCGGCCAGTATTCAGAGTCAAAAATTTCTACATTTTTGTTTTTAATTATTTTTAAAGACAGTAAAAAAAAATTTTATAATTTTGTGTCTCGACTCCCCTTCTCTAACTCCTCAGAGACAAACATTATAGGAATTTGATATGTGTATTTCCTATCTGTGTTACACACAGACATACACACACACATACATGCACACACAGATTAGTGATGTTTTTAATATTGTCATGTACTATGTAATTCTACATAGTACTGTCTTACTGTTTTGCATTTCATAGTGTGTTTTTGACAACGATTCATGCTGATATGCATTCATCTTGTACATTTCAATTATCGTGTACTCATTTCAACTTAGTTGTATGAAGGTGCCATACCTAGTTCCTTCATTTTAATTTTTGTACATTTATTTTTAGCTCCATTATATGAATACATTGTAAATAGCTTATTTATTTTCCATGCTGCAGGTTGAGTACCCTTATTTGTGTCTCCTGCACATGAGCATGAGTTTGTCTAGAATATATGCCTCAATGTAGAATAGCATAGCTGAAACTTTAATAACGATTGCCGATTTGCTCTCTAAAGATACCGGATCATTCTATCTTCCCAACAACATACATTGGTATTTTGGGGAGAGTCTTATCAAAATGAGAGTTGGCCATGCAGCTGGCCATACCTTATGGAAGCCTGACAATTTAGAGCAGCATGTGTATGAAGGATGGATTAGAATAAGGGAGGCCTCACAAAGCACAAAGGGCATTTGGCTGATTGTATTACTGTTTGTCCGAAATTCTGGTGGCCCTCTCTATAGGGCCCTCCTGGCAGTAGAACTCACTGTGAGAGAACCATGCTTCTCTGGCCCTGTGTGCTTTGCAATATGAATAGAAAGGAATACGAATAGAAAGTTAGAAGTGCTCACTTCTGAGCAGAAGTTTTAAGAGCCAGCCCAAAGTTCATGATGTTTCTCTCTTTCTTTTGCCAGCCATTTTCCATATAGGGATCACTTCTTTAATGCAGGTCCCAAAGTACTGCGGTCCTCAAATAACTTTGTTTTATTCAACATCATTTTATTATAGCACTGATGAGTTGCCTAAGGAGCTTTACTCTTGTTTATGTCAATTAACTTATGGTAAAATTGGTTTCCCTAGCCATCATTGTGCTTAAATTTTGCAGAACCTATCGACGAAGACGTTAAGTGAGGATTTACTGTAAAGGCAACAGGGAGCAGAGCTTCAATCAACCCCAAAAGGACACAAAGCAGGAATAAAATACAAACTTTTGTTGTTGGAATCCACTTAGATGGTGTGGTCACTATTGTTGCAGCATAACTATGCCTCTCCAAACTGCTACAGACATTTTCCGAATGAAGAGAAGCAGTGGTGGCAGCAACTGTAAACAAATTAAATGAATGAGTGACTTTGCACACTAAGGGAAAATGTTTTTTAGGGCTGTGCAGATTGATTTTTAAATCAATACTGAAATGCTATGTTGTATTGGTGTTTAGAACATCTTTTATCAGAACATTAGAATCTCTGTAATTCCCTTTGTCATCATACATAGCAGACAGAATCAGGAGAAATCCAACTTTCTAAATTAGGAGAAAAATAAGAAGTCATCTGTATACCTGAAAAACTTGCCATCTGAAGATTCTTTATCTTAAGCCTTGGATTGGATCTTGAGAGATATATAATAGATCTATCATCCTTGAATATCACAACACATTAGGTTGTATCTATTTATTTCTATTAAAAAATAAGACAGGGTTTTACAATTCAGTATTTTATTTGCTATCATTTACAAAGTAGCAAAATGGCCCGGCTGGTGTGGTTCAGTGGTTGAACGTCGACCTATGTACCAGAGGTTATGGTTCCGTTCCCAGTCAGGGCACATGGCTGGGGTGTGGGCTAGATCCCTA
>NW_006287546.1:534463-541478 GCF_000327345.1 Myotis davidii | reverse complement strand
TATGTCCCACAAGGAAGGGCCCAGGTGGACTTTTCATAGCAACTGTGGGTTACTGATCAGTGATGGCCCAGTTCCTAAAAGGCTCCACAGAATCTTACATACAAGTAAACATTCTAATTAAAAATAACAGTACCTTGCCCGGCTGGTGTGGTTCAGTGGTTGAACGTCGACCTATGTACCAGAGGTTATGGTCCCGTTCCCAGTCAGGGCACATGGCTGGGTTGTGGGCTAGATCCCTAATAGGGGGGATGCAGGGGGCAGCCGATCAATGATTCTCTCTCATCATTGATGTTTCTATCTCCCTCTCCCTCTCCCTTCCTCTCTAAAACCAATAAAAAATATATTTTAAGAAAACAACCTAATTAGAACATGAGAAATTAAAAATGAGGAAAAATTACAGAGGCCATTTGTTCAAAATTCTGAGTTCTGGTGCTATAGCGTGGGAGAAGATAAGTTAGAAAGGATATGAAAATAAATAGCACTACACTCTTTGGCAATTCAAACAGATATCCATTAAGCAAAAAATATTTGTTAAGCTTTTATTATGTGTTAGTTATAATGTTGTGTGAACTGGAGGCTCAAAGAAATGTAAACCCCAGTACTTGACCTTCCTGACCTCAAAACACACTTGGGCAAATGGGACATAAACATATGGAAAAGCGCCTAGTGGTGCTGATAAAAAACAAGTGATAGATACAGATAAAGAGGATTCCAAGGTGGCCTTGGGCCCCCCATGGTTCTTGCCCAAGGTCAATAGCCAGCAAGTGGCAGAGACCAGACTGAAATCTGGCTTCTACCAACCCTGAATCACAACTCTATAATTTAGAGATGCAAACTGGTGGCCCGCAAACATGTTTTTATCTTTTTTTCTTTCTTCTTTTCTTTTTCTGTCTTTCTTCCTTTTTGGCTTTCACAGTTTCGTAAAATCAAGGCAACATCTGATAATAATTCGGAGCATTCCTATGAAACTTATATTCTTGGCAACTCTGAGCATCCCATTTCCACAGCATCCCAGGCTGGAGCTAACTGATGGTTCCAGTGCATGGAGTGTGCCCTCCCCAGTGCACTCAGTCAGTCTGCTCACAGGACAGAGGCACATGCAGCCATCCTAGCCCTTAGTTTATCCCTCCCGTCAGCCCCATCCTCAGACCAGCCGGCATAAGGATATTATACAGATGTTATCTGTCCTGGTTTATATAAAAGAAATACCCAACTGGATGCCTAACATTGGAAGATTTAGTTCCCAAACTGTCAAATGTCACTTAGCCTGCACCTGGCTTCTTGTTCCATTTTTCCGACCTCCTTTGCTACTGCTCTCTTGGTCTAATCTCTGTTTATGTCTTTCCTTGTCATTCCAATTTGATGCATGATCCACCTTCTCTTAGTCTGTGACCTCAGCTCTCCTCCTGCCTCTGGCTTTCATCTCTCTGACTCTGATAAAACAAACAACCTTCCCGTCAACACCCATCCTGGGCCACTGGCCCCGGGGACCCATTCTCCCATGAGCAGAGCCTCATGGGCAGGACCTGGCCTAACACACTTTCTTGCCACAGTTTAATTTGTATTGGTTTATTACCATTTCATTTTTACTTATTGATTAGTTTAGTTCACCTACTTCCAATTATTTTCTGAAACAAATATTCAGAAGAACTGCACACAGTTCTCTCAAAAAGGAGAGATCTCTAAATTCATATAAGTTACGTGACTTTATCAAATAAAACAAACATACCAGTGCATCTGGAGAAAAAAATTTCTGCAATTGAACTCCAAGAAAAAAATCAAAGACTTAATGAGTTAATACTTTTTTGCAACAATGAACTATTTCTCAGAGTTTGAAGATAAATAAAGCGGACACTGCCTTCAAAGAAGAATTTTTCAACCCGCAAGAACGGAACACTTTGATGAAATAAGAAGATGCATTCCTCTTTGCAACTTTGCAACCTAAAAGCGTTCGCCAGTGTTGTAAACATCAGCTTGGTTGGAATGCTCCATCCACAGGAGTGGACGCTAATCCTGACCCTGCTGTCGTCTTTGACATGATCTAATTTCACTGAATGCTACTCTGACTTCCTAACTTTAATTAGCACTTAGCACCTGAAAATGGATACTTTGAGGGCAACGAAGGGGAGCTTTCCAAAGTTCCTCTGAAGTGACACTATTTTTCTTGACAGGCTCATTGTGTGAAATAGACTCATCATTTCATTACTGCAGGACATCAAATTGTTGGGAGCTGCAGCTCATTCCCCTCTCAGCCTGTCTGGGCCTGACAGCTCCTTTACAATGGTTTTGAAATTCCATTATCTCCAGTGACCCCTCTGACCTGCCCTTTGCTTAGCTGGCATCTCCCCTCTTCGGGTAGGGGGGCTACCCTAAACCTTTCTCTTTTAGGGCCTTTTTCAAAGCTATTCTTTTAGAGACCAAACAAGAGTTGGGAGCCCACGAGTAACACAGAGAGCTTCTTTTAACTTTCTCCTAAATGATCTAAGCAGACAAACCCAGACCCCTCAGTAAAGGATTCAGCAGAAAGATACAGGTGAGGATCAAAGTGTTTTCCTCCTCCCAGGAAGCTATCAGAATCGGATCGCAAGCGAAAATGCCAGTTGTTACTCTTTTGTGTGTGTGGCCTCGGGCATGTGCCAGCCTCCTGGCTTTTCAATGCCTGCCAGACCCCCTTGCCAACGTGAAGATGGGGGTTTGCAAGTCCCCAATTCTCCAATCTAGGCCCGCAGCCTTGGCTGATAACATTGTCAGAAGCTTCAGCCACTGGAAGAGGCGACTGAGAGCCCGGGGTGATGACGGCACCTTTCAATTAGCACTTTGCTCTGCCGAGCTGGCTGGCCTGTCAGTTGGCACAGAGGCCTCCCACCCATCAGCTACCTCAGACGGGGCGACACAGCCAGATCTGTGAAAAGGAGACAGCAGTTAACACGGGCAAGCAACAAAAAGTGAATCAGAGAAAGGAGCCGGAAGATGGGCTGGGCGGGGGCTGTGACAGGGCCAGCCACGAAACTCCTGCCTCCGGGGACAGGTGGAATGTAGCAAGGATAGGAGGGCAAGCTCAGACCTGACTTTCCCCTGCAAGTTGGAAACTCAGCATTCTGAGCCCTGATCTTAAATATGGTTCCCTTACTTTCCCTGTGTATCCGTTTCGGGAATAATCATGCCGACACCTTGTAGTTAGGAATTCAAGACAAAGTATATTTTAGACTACAAAATGTTGACAAATGGTTAAAAAAAGAAAAAAAAAAAGTTGTCCTAACAACGATTGACATGATTCTTCTCAATTTTCTCTTTCTGTGTTGCCTTGGAGACGCAGCCTCATGCAGGTAAAGCTCTCTCTCTTTGGGAAACCAGTGGGTGCAGGGAGCCCTTCTGCCACTTTTATCAACACACGTGGCAGAAGCAGGTAATCCTCACGAGTCCATATGGAAAACATTAATTCCTTGCAGGTGTGTGGGCAGCAGGCACAGGTGCTCCTAGAAATCTCATCTGGGCACAGGGCTTTCCCCTTGCCAGCACATGAAAGGCCTGGGACCCTCGGAAATCCACCTGCACACAACAGTCCAGCCCTTGGCACCAGCAACGGTTGGGGCACTGCCACAACACGAGGTGATTTTTACAGCAGAGAAGCCATCACTTTGATAACAATTACTGACCATGACGGCGTGGAAGCCGGTCCTAGAAAAATATGTGGAGAAACGCACGTCTCTGACTTGATATAGAGCGAGCCTTTGAAACCCTCCCTCCCCGTCTCAAGGTGACTGCACAGATACAGGGCCAGCGAGGCGTGGAGAATTCCCATCAATAATTGGGAGTGCATAAGAAGCTGCCACTAAAAGCCTGAGAGAGGGCTCGGCCTGTGGGGTGACTCTGACATTGATCCAAGCATGATTATTCAGCTCTTCATTTCGCCAGCAAACTGAAGGATTCAGAGGTGAAAAACAGAAAGTTCAAAGAGACATATTGCTTTTTGAGGTGAAGGCAGCATATTTTGTTAGCGGTGGGAAAGCGGCACCAGGTGTTAACCTCGGTTCTTGAGTTCTGACTAAGAAGAATCCAGAGCCAAGACTCAGATTATAAGAGAAGGTTTATTTAGAAAGTCACAGAGGTAGAAGTGAGCAGTAGAAGAAATGGGCTGAGGAACAAGTTCCAGCAAAAGAAGGGCCCTTGGAGCTTAGTAGAGAGAGGGGCCAAAGAAGGAGGAGAGGTTTGGGCATGCAGGGCAGGGGTGCAGGAGGAGGAACCTAGAAAACGCGGAGGCGGGGGGAGGGGATGTGTCAATATGCGCCATAGAGAGAGCTCGACTGGGTGCTCCGTCTTGAGGGCTTTTATCTGAGGTCTCAGGGGAGGATCTCACTAGAATGCTCATCAGCTTTCCCAGTGTGTCTCCTTAGCTCCTCAGGGTCTCCACTGCCTGGTTGGCACCAGGGGAGGGGTCATTAGTCATTGCAGCTGGTCCTGATGGCACCCATGGCTTTGCTGTGCCAGTTGGCTGGGGGGGAGAGAGATTTCTCTTTGCTGGTGACTCTCTGCACCTGGCCCATCATTCCTACTCTGCTCATGCCCATCTGTCTACTTCATCTTTCACTTCAATAAGGACCAGATTCTACATACAACTACAGACTTCTTTTATCTTTCAGAAACCCAGCACAAGTAGAAGTACGTTTCTGTTTGTCTGACTTTTAGTTTTGTGTTTATTCTTTTGAACGGGAGAGGGAGGAGATCATAGCTGGGCCTTGCTGGGTCCTCCAGCAGAGGCCCTGACAGAGGAGGGACACCAGCTGGGCCTGGGCCTGCAATAGGAAGGATGGAACTGGGGCGCATGAGTGAATGAGGGAAAGGGGAGAACAGTTTGCCAAATGTCTGGGGCATCAAATTTGATAGAATATGGGGAGTGGTTGAACAGAGAAGAGAAATAAACGAATTTAAACCATTTTTGTTACATAATTGTTATAATACTCAAAAACAAAATAGTGTAAGGAACTCCCATCCTCATCTTACAAATTTAATAATTATTGAGAGTTTTGTCATATTGCCTTTATCTGCTTGTTGTGTGTGTGTGTGTGTGTGTGTGTGTGTGTGTGTGTGTGTGTGTTATTTGTTTTTTGCTCAAGTATTTTATAGGAAATCCTGAAGAGCATATCACTACACTTTCAAATATCTGACAAGCACGCTGATTCCCTTACAGGACTGTACGGCCATTATCACACCCCACAAAATTAACAATAGTCTCTTGAGTCATTTAAAGACTAATCCATAAAGTGTTTCCCCAACTGCCTTTAAAATGTCCTTTTACATTTGGGCTTAAATCAGGACCCAAACAGGTCAATATATTGTATTTGCTTGCTATGACTTGTAAGTCATGTGTCATCTAGAGTTATCTCCCCTGGTTTTTATGTTTTTCCATATCATTGACTTTGAGGAAATCCCATCTCTTGGCTGTAGAAGGTCCCACATTTTGGAACTGTGTGTTTGCTTCCTTGTGCTATTTTTTCCTTTTTAATCCTCAGAGGACATGCTTTTATTGGTTTTTGAGAGACAGGAAGCGGGCGGGGAAAGGAGAGAGAGAGAGAGAGAGAGAGAGAGAGAGAGAGAGAGAGAGAGATGGGAGAGTGAGACATTGATTTGATTTGTTGCCTTCCGAACATACCTTGACCTGGGGATGGAACCCACAACCTGGGTATGTGCCCTGGGAATAGAGCCCATGACCTTTTGGTGTATAGGATGATACCCCAACCAACTGAGCCACATTAGCCAGGGCCCTTGTACTATTTATTTTTACTATAGTTTTGAGCCTGGATGATTACAAGAATATTGAAACCACTGGCAGAAATAGGGAAATCTCAAGGAGAATGGTCTAGTCTAGAAGAAAGGTAGGTTGTGTTGCTTTTTTAAAAAAATAAGATTTATTTTTAGAGTAGTTTTAGGACAGCAAATTTGAGAGAAAGGTACAGAGCTCCCATATAACCCCTGTCCACACACATGCATAGCCTACCCCACTATCAACATCCAGGATGGTACATTTGTTACATTCAATGAACCTGCACTGATACATCATTATGACCCAGAGTCCATAGTTTGAGTTAAGGTTCACTCTTAGTGTTGTACATTCTGTGGGTTTGGACAAATGTGTAATGATGTATGCCCAACATCATGGTGTCATACACTGTTTTCACTGCCCTAAAAAGTCCCTGTGCTCCACATATTCATCCCTCTCTTTCCTCCTCTTAAGGCACCTTTCCTTCCTCAGAAAAGCATCCTCCCCCTATTTCCTATTACATCTGCATTTATCCTATTTGATCTTAACCCCATCCATTCCATTCCAAAGGCTAGGGCGTTTCTCATCTCCATTTCAAGGTTCCTTGAAACATCCCTGCAGGGACTGCCTCAAGCACCCAGGGTGGATTGGCTTCCAACACAAGTGTTTTGGGTAAATATCAAGGAACATGTGTGCTGGAGAGTTTGGTGTACCTCAGTTTATTTTTCCAGTCACCTACTGAAGGACATTTTCGTAGCTTCCAAGTTTTGTCAATTATAAAACTTCTATAAACTTCTGTGTGCAGTGTTTTTTGTGGACATAAGTTTTCAAGTGTTTTGGGTAAATATCAAGGAACATTGTGCTGGATCGTATGGTAAGAGCATGTTCAGTTTTGTAAAGTAACTACCAAACTGTCTTCCAAAGTGGCTGTATCATTTTGCGTTCCTACCAGCAATGAATGAGAGTCCCTGTTGCTCCACATCCTCGACAGCATTTGGTGTTATCTATGTTCTAGATTTTGACCATTCGTGTATCTCCTTGTTTTAATCTGCATTTTCCTGATAACCTCTGACATCTTTTCATGTGCTTATTTGCCATCTGTACATCTTCTTTGGAGGTGTTCGTTAAAGTCATTGGACCATTTTTTAATTGGGTTGTTTATTTTCTTAGTGTTGAGTTTCAAGTGGTCTTTGCATATTTTGCAAAGAAAAAATAATTTCATTGAAAAATAAAATTCTACTGTTTCCATTTATGTCA
>NW_006287546.1:533194-534079 GCF_000327345.1 Myotis davidii | reverse complement strand
TGCCCCGGCATTGATCACATATCTTGGGAAACCCAGGTTTCTTCTCCAGAGAGGGCCCAGCTTACGCCATTGGGCGAGAGACAGATCCAGCCACCGTGACCTCAGCATTAACAGAGAACTCAGGCAACAGCTGTGGGCAATTGGATGGTGAGAAGAGGGTCCCTCTTGACACAAGGGCAAGAGGGGCCAATACAGGACAAAGGAGAGTCCCGGAACAGGCTTTCTCAGCCCAGGATGTCAGGCTCTTGGCACAAGACAACTCCACTTATGGGGCATATACCATACACCCCTAGTCACGGCATAAAAAGGAGGTGTCCTTCCTGGAACAGTAGGGTAGGGAGATTCTAGAAAAGGCTGTGTTCAGGAGAGAAAGAGAAAGGCCAAAGAACCAGCAAACAAGTAGTCAGATTAAGAAAAAAAGAAAAAGGAAAGGAGATGTGGGAATGAAAATTTCTTTTGCTGATTTACTCAGAGTCTTCAGACTTGGCTGAGAAAGTAGCTTCCACTTCTTGCTTTTCTACCATCTGCTGGGCTTCAGTTGTTAACTTCTTCAACTGACCCCATGTTGGCACCTTCGTCCCTTGAATAGCCTTCCTTTACTTCTTTTTTCCGCGTGTCTTTGGAACAATGGGACAAGGAGCTTCTCTGGGTCCATTGTGGTGATACACGTAATGCTCTGGTACCCAAATTGGCTGCACTGCTCCTTCTGTAAAAATACAAAACACAAACTCTTCCCCACATCATTACTAGATCTGGTAAAACTCTTGTCTGGTTTGTGTATCCTTCTACCAGGCTGAGTCAGCAGAGGCTATTGTACAGGAGGCCCGATGCCTTTTGGCTGCTGTACAACCCTCTGCATTGTAATTTTAAAAAAATTTAACATAT
>NW_006287546.1:527095-532943 GCF_000327345.1 Myotis davidii | reverse complement strand
ATAAAATCCCCCCAGTAAGCCCCATGCTATTCTATGAGAAGCAGGGAAACACACCCTTCTTTGCCTAAAAGAATGTGACAGAAAGTGTTGCTATATCACCAACAGGAAGCATCTATATTTTACAGCACATTGCAGTTTTGGCAAACACCACTTGAAATGCATTGCCACTTCTGAATTACATGCAGAGCTTGCTACTTGATAAGCTAATAAAGAGGGTACTACTCTATCACAATTATTCTAATACTACAGGCCTGGTGCACGAAATTCGTGCACGGGGGAGGGGGGATGGCGGGCAGGGAGGTCCCTCAGACCAACCTGCACCCTCTCCAATTTGGGAGCCCTGAGGGGATGTGCTAGTGATGGCTTGGGCCCACTCCCCGTGGTTCTCTGCTCTCTGCGGGGCCTGCCTGCTCCACACCACGGGGATGGGTAAGCAGGCCCTGCTGGGTGCTGCCTGCAGGTTGCTGCTGCCTCCTTTATGTTCAGAAATCATTCCTCCTCAGCTATGAAGCAATCGACTTAAAAATGGTCAACTAGCTTCCTCACTGAGAGGAGTGCGTGTCACATGGATGAGGTAAGTAAGCCTTTGCAGACGGAGGGTGAGGCCTGCGGATCTGCAGTCACTTAGGTCTCGCCTGGGAGGGCGGCCCCACCAGGACTGAGTCAGCGGGAGGCGAGGCAGCTGTACCCTAGGCTGTGGGAACCGGCCAGGTAAGGAGCAGTGCCACCCCAGGCTCCTCAGCATTGGCATTTCTCTCTAGTTCTGACTTCTGGTTTCCCAGACTCTGTTGGACTCTCCCCATTTGGGCCCCATTTCTTCTGTCTGGAGTTTCCATCTCTGCTTTGACTCATCTTCAGTGGCCTGGCTCCTGGCTGCCAGAGCTCCTGCTCCCTGCCTTCTCCCTGATGAAGCCCATGTCTCTAGAAACTCCCCGTCTGACCAAGCTGACCCCTTGCCCTGATATAACAGAGAGGTGGAAGAACGAAGCTCTACTTGACCATGGAAATGCTTCTATCCACAATGGGAGGAAATTCTTTCTTCTCTTTTTTAGTCTCCTTCATCCATTTCTCCACACCCACCTCCAGATCCCACATTCTGGCTACCACCAATCTGTTTTGTATCTAACCTTGTTGAGGTTTTGTGTGTGTGTGTGTGTGTGTGTTTTAGATTCCACACTTAAGAGAGGTCATTCAGTACTTGTCTTTCTCTGTCTGACTTATTTCATAAAACGCCAAGTTTCAATTAAAGGTTCGTGCAAATAAAGATGCAGGTAGGTTTGCTTTGGTTTGTTTCTGTCTGGGTTTACAGATCCCTGAGTAATATCCACTAACCCGTCCATCAGCCGAGTTTCTAGTCAAACACGAGCCATGGATGACTAGAAAGGTAATTTGTGTTTCTGGAAACATATTAATCTAGGGGTACAGCACTCTCCATTCCACTCATGACTCAGTATTTCTCTCGCATGTCCACCTACCTTGTAAGCTTCTTAAATTCCCCTCAGTGAGCTTAGGGGTTCCCCGGGAGGGCCGGATGCCCACTCCACAGATTCTCCAGGATTGCCTGGAGATGCCACTGCTTCCCTCCCTGAGGCCCGTCGCGGCCGAGGCAGAGGTGCACACTGAAGTCTCACCCTGTGACACTCCTGCCCGGGGCAGTGCTGCTGTGCTGACTGCATGAGATGTCCCGCGTGGTGCTGTCATCATGGAAAACCCTGCTGCTTATGCCACCTGTGCCTTCAGAGGCGACTTAACAAAGTGCCTGGCAGTGGTCAGCATGCTTAGGTGTTCTCTGCATTGAAGTGAGGCCTTGTGTTCTCACTAGGCAATGCGGATTTGGGTAAAACTGCTCTTTTAACTTGTGGGTTGCTTTGACCTCAGCCCCTTGTTCAGGCCTCTAATGTGAACATGTGAGGGCGAGGCAGGGGCTGTGGAGGGGGCAGAGTGTGAGGTTCTGAATCAGGCTTTCCCTCGGACCTTGGCACATGGCCTTGAGTCAAATTGACAAGCCCATCTCTTTCTGGTTTCCCACTGATCCTTTCCCAGGAAACCACTCAGTTCCTTATCAATGCAAATCTTGGGCAGGCAACACCGTGGCCCTCAGCAGCCCTAGATGGAAATGCATCTGGGTAATAGAGTTCAAGCACAGGCAGAGATCCCGAACCACGGGGGAGGACAAAGCCCAGTTCTTCAACTGCACATCCAGCTGTCCTAAAGTTCAATTAAATAAGCCATGCATTAGCTGAGCCTCTGGGGGAGGTCTTCGTAGCAGAGATGGGACTTGTGACTTCTGTAAAATAAAGGATTGCCAATGTTCTTTTCATTGGCCTATTGTGCCATTAATGTATTAGTGGAAACTGTCAGTTGTAATGTGGTAAAGATTATTAAGATGAACCCCACGGGAGCTGATAATTTGAAAATGTATGTTAATTGCAATTCTTATTGGCTGCTTTAAAATGAGAAGTGAAAGGAAGCCAAATCCTCAGTTATGGTTTTTTAAAAAGTTAAATAACCATTTAAAAAATTATTTTTATCTTTACCCATTCACTAAATCTGCTGTACGTAACCATCACAACAATAATTGCTATAAACACTAATAATTTGGCTACTAGAGGTCCAATGCGAAGATTTGTGCAAGAATGGGCCTTCCTTACCCTGGCTGCCAGCACCGCCTTCATTCTGACCCAGAGCTGCCTTTCCGCCTTCCCGCACAGCCCAGAGGCCCGGAGTGGCTGGGTCGGAGCGCACCACCCCAGCCGCTTAGCGCCTTCATATGCAAATTAACTGGCCATCTTTGTTGTGTTAATTTGCATACTAGCTCCTGATTGGCTGGTGGGCATCGTGAAGGCACAGTCAATGTGCATCATTCTCTTTTATTAGTGTATATAGATACTATTGTTTTAAGCATTCTACTGTTATTAACTCACCTAACCATTGGAGCAACACTGTGATTGGTAGTGTTACTTTTTCCACTTTACAAATGAGGAAACTGAGGCACAGACTCAGTTAGAAACATGTACTCATTATTAGGCAAGATTTTAAGAAGTAAAACCATGTGGATGTAAGAATATTTCTCACTTTGTCAACTGCTTCAATGATTGTAACTTCATGCGCATATTACCCTGAATTCCTTTGTAGAATCATGAAACTCCTCTACCAGTAATTTCCAAAGTGTGGATTTGACCCATAGGAAGTTGGATGAAGTTGAGAAATAAATGTGGTTACATTGGTTTAAAAAAAGAAACTGAAATAGAAGAGATTAATGGAAGACCTATGTAATACTTTCAACACTAAAAATTCAAAGAAAATAAATAAATAAATACTGAAATAGAACAAAAAAAGTATACAAAATATCAGATTACATCACATATGATAATGGTAAATGTTTCATGAAACTTTTAATTGTATATTGTGTGTATGTGTGCGTGTGCGTGTCTGTTTGTCTGCCTGTGCTAGATCACATATAACTGGGTTACAGTCAAAAGAAATTCACAGGTCTCCAGCCTGTGCCTGGCAAGGGCAGTACTGTGTGGGTTAGAGCTCATGCTGAGTTAACTGGACCTGCCTGAAAATGTTTAGCTGGTTCCTTGTCCCAGTCACAGCTAAGGTATCAGATGCCCTTGCCTTTGGCACACAATAACAGCTATCTGTCTATTTCTTTCATGGTGAGATCAAAAGTAGCATATTATCTTCATGGCATGAGTTAATCGCAGAACCCCAAGAAATGGAGCCCCACACACAGCATGATTCACGTAGGATGATAATCACAAGGGAACTATGACAAGAAGGTTTCCTTGCCCCTCCCCCGAGACTGCCAGTCCTGAACAAATCTGCATTGTCATCCCACTGAGGGTAGCTGTAACAAACCCACCAATCAGAGAGCCCTGTACAGGAGCCTCTGATAGATGTTACCCCAGAAGCCACAGCCCCTATAGAAGCCCAGCCTCATCCTCCCTGGGGTTATAATAAGGAGCATCCTTGCCTACATTCTCTGAGGTGTGAAAGCCTCCTGGTGATTGGTTAAGCCAGTGATGGCGAACCTTTTGAGCTCGGCGTGTCAGCATTTTGAAAAACCCTAACTTAACTCTGGTGCCGTGTCACATATAGAAATTTTTTGATATTTGCAACTATAGTAAAACAAAGACTTATATTTTTGATATTTATTTTATATATTTAAATGCCATTTAACAAAGAAAAAGCAACCAAAAAAATGAGTTCGCGTGTCACCTCTGACACGCATGTCATAAGTTCGCCATCACTGGCGCTAAGCCATCTTCATCCTGTATCCCTGATGCGAAGCTGTATACTGAGTGAATTTGAGGGGGTTTTCTTTTGATGTGTGCATTCATTTTGAAACATAATTTGAACAGAACCATTCAAAAAATAAGAATTACTTAAATAAATGCACAAAAAGTAAGTAACCAATATGTAACATATTTTGAGACTTGATGTATTCATAGTCAGCATAGTTGTAAACTAGGAAAGGAAATGAAAAGCGGACCTGAAGAATGACCTTCTCGCCTCTCGGGCCATATTGTTTTAGCCCAATGTTGCTGTCAGACTCAGAAACTTCCCTGGCTGTGCTGGGTTTAGCCGCAGCACCGGCCGTCCCCACCCACAACCCTTTGTGGGAATAGCTGTGGGACTGGGTGTTTTTGTGACCAACTTATCATAAACTTTGCAAGTATGAATCATTGGCAGAAAATTCCCAAGGGAATTCCTGACTATTGTCAGTTTGGGAGATATGAAAAAGTTATACTCTTGGCCATGGCACCACTTGCTGCTCACAGTTCTCTTGAAAAATGTAATGCTGCCACATAGATAAAATTAAGGCTAGGACAAACATTTTTTTTTCTTGCTATATTCCATATCCTGTCGAACTCTCTCTGTGTCCTCATTCTTGACTTTATGGTAATAACTGCCTGTGGTTAATTACCTAATGTTATTTATCACGCTCTTAGAATGTGCTTTACTTTATGACAAATCTTTTATATTCACTGTCTCGTTTGATTTCTACCACACCTCATGTGGTAGGTACAACTACTATACCCATTTTATGGTGAGAAAACTTTGGACTACAGAGTTATGGGAGATTCCCAAGGTCACACACAATGAATGCAGACCGAGATCTGTTGAATTCCAGGCCCCTGACTCAAGCTGTGCATCTCTCTGTTTGGATGCCCAGGTTCCTGGTTGGCATCTGTCAGCCCAGTACAAAGAAACAGCCTGCTTCCCTAAAACTTCATTAGTCACTGCCTTATACACTTGAGCTTCTCGGTGTGTTTTGTTGTTCTTGTTGTGTTGTTCTAGGACAATATAGCCAACACTTTAGTCTACCTAGATAACATAACCCCTTCACCCAGATTTAAAGTATAATTTTTCAAAACTAGATAGAAGAGAATCATGGCTCTCATACTGATATGAAAACAAACACGCATTGAAGATTTTACTTAACACATTAATGAGGCAACTAATAAGATGCCGTTTAAAAGAGAACACGAAGAACAGAGCCGTTCTTACGGATCAGGAATATTAAAATGGATGTGCAGATGAGGGCAAAACCAGCTTCTTCTGCAAACAAGCCCGCAGAGCTCCTACCTCTGGATAGAATTGATCTCTGTGTCTTTAGACAGCGTTGCGCTGCTGTCAGTTATCCATAACTCATGCAGTTCTGCATCACTTCAAAGGCAGAGAAAAGCATGAATCGGATAGCCTTGTAGTACACTCTGCTCCAGGGAACTGCAAATCCAGCCACCACTCTACCTGTGAAGATTCATTGGAACACAGCTTCCCCCTTTGTTTACTTATGGTCCATAGCTGCCTTCACACCACCACAGCAGGAGGGAGAAGT
>NW_006287546.1:501979-526177 GCF_000327345.1 Myotis davidii | reverse complement strand
AAGTTAATTATTGAGTGGCTATTATCTTCTAGGTCCATTTTGATATGTTACTTCCACTAATCTTCACAGCAGCTCATCAAGGTGGGGGTTAATAGGCCTGTTTTCATTGATGAAGAAACAGAGGTCCTAGGAGGTTAAGTAACTTCCTCATGAACTGGTAGCGAGCTCGGCCTGTTGTGGCTCAGTGGTTGAGCATCGACTTATGAACCAGGAGGTCACAGTTCAATTTTAAGTCAATCCCCAGTAGGGGCATGCAGGAGGCAGCCGATCGATGATTCTCCCTTATCACTGATGTTTTATCTCTCTCCCTCTCCCTTCCTCTTTCAATTCAATAAAAATATTTTTTTTTAAAAGAGCTGGTAGCGAATAAGCAGCAGGCACTGGAGTTGCACCTCCACCCATCGCCAGTGGATATGCACTTTCAGCTCTTTCATGAAAGCTGTGACTATGATAGGACTGTATTATTGAAAGAGCCCCTTTGCATACCAAATTCTGCATAATTTGCTTTGAACAGGAAGCCACCACCTGCAGATTTCACACAGTGCAGGAAGTAAGAAAGACGTGGTGATGAGCAACATTGCACTGAGTAGCAAACCACTGGATTCCAAACGCAGAGGGAGACATCACTGGCCGGTTCAGCCTGCTCTTCAGGGCAACAAGATCTTTGTCTAATGTGTTTTTCTAATGCTCCGATGAGACCTCCCAGAGCCCAGGTCCACAGAGTGCAAGCCATGTGAGTTATTTCCCTGAATGTGGAAATTGGCAAAAAGAGAGGGAAAGAACCTAGAAGAAAACAAATGGGTTCCATTTTCCCTCTCCTTGGTTATCACCATTCACTATTGATTGTATTTGCTGAAATAATTAAAAGCCTCGCCCAGTTTTTCAAAGCCTCTGAGCAAAAACGGAGAGCGTTCATGGTCCTTACTGTGTTAAGGAACTACAGCCAAAGCCAATTCTACATCTGGACAGAGAAGGCATAATTTGAATGTTACAGAGAAGCTTTTGTTGCCAAAAAAATATTTCCATATCGACTTACTCTGAGCTGACGTTTTATTAAGAAAAACAAGAAAAACGGGCATTGTCTTCAGAAGGCCTGAGTTAAATAAACCATGTGTTTCCTGAGCAAGGCCTCCTAACCTTTAGAAACTGTTCATCAGATTAGACAGTTGAAATTCGGGGGTGGAGGAGCTGAGATACTAAACAGGGAGACTTTGCTGGGTGTGGTTCATACCAACGCACACTTGGCAGTTTAGTGAAGGGCTGAAGAGGGCCCGCCAGGAGGATGCAGGGCCAGGAAGGCACAGGCAGGAGGCCCACAACATGTGGCCTGCATGGTCGGGAGGAAGAATAAAGCAGAGGTGCATAGAACACATTCAGAGCTAACATAACTATTTCTCTACGGCCTGATTCTCTCACCAGTCCCTCCATTTAAAGTCTCTTATCTGTTGGCTTAATCTTTACTCTACAATATCTGTAATATATGCAGGTAAGCGAGGCCCAAATGGGCATTGGGGAGGCCTACGGAGTATGACTAGGACAGACTTACCCAAGGCAAAGGGGACAACCACACAGGCAGTGCGATCTAGGGTGATAGAGAGCTAAGTCTAGTTCTAACTCTAAGCAGTTCTGAGTTACTGTCCAGGGAGAAATATATATCCACATATACCTCCTCATCCCCTTTTCTCCTTCTTATCTGATAACTGGAATTATGTGAGAGAGTTTATGTCCTTTCTTTGAAGAGACTGAGCACTGTTTAAAAGGAAATGCCCCCACAAAAGAGAAACGGTCAAGCTGTTACCAGCCATTTATATGTCAGCAACCGTTGATGCTTGTTGGGATAAAAGGATTCCTTTAAAAAAAAACCTTTTTTTTATTGATTTTTAGGGAGAGAGGAAGGGAGCGAGAAAGAGAAAGATCGATGTGAGAG
This sequence comes from Myotis davidii, assembly GCF_000327345.1. NCBI lineage: Eukaryota > Metazoa > Chordata > Mammalia > Chiroptera > Vespertilionidae > Myotis > Myotis davidii. The sequence goes on along the minus strand of NW_006287546.1, from coordinate 524,250 downwards.
CGGGAAATCAATCGGCTGCCTCCTGCACGCTCCCTGCAAGAGATAGAGCTGGAAACCCAGGCATGTGCTCTGACTAGGAATCAAACCGGCAACCTTTCGGGGCATGGGACAATGCTGAAGCAGCTGAGCAACACCAGCCAGGGCAAAAAGAACCCGGATTCTTAGTCACACGCTAGTCCTTTTGAATCTGAACCTCTGGCTTTGGATACAAAAAGCTCTGTTTTATTTTTCTGGGTCTCCCACTCCCCCACCCCAAGCTTCATTGAGGTATAATTGATCCCCCCAAAAATGTAACATGTTTAAAATGTACATTTTGATGATTTGATGTATGTATAGATTATGAAAGGATTCCCCTTATTGAGTTAATTAACATATCTATTACTTCACATATTTCTCTCTTTTTTCTGGGAAGAACTTTTAAGTTCTACTCTCAGTAAATTTCAATTAAAGTACAGTGTTATCAACTATAGTCATCATAATACACACTAGAGGCCCAATGCACAAAATTCGTGCAGGGGAGGGGGGTGTCCCTCAGCCCAGCCTGTGCCCTCTCACAATCCGGAACCCCTCAGGAAGGGTCCCTAGACCTGGCCAGCGATCAGGGCCTATCCAGGCTTTCCTTACCCAGCTGCCGGCAGCTGCCCCGCCCCCGCTGCTGCCACTGCTTGCTATCTGTGTGGCGCTGGCCTCCCCCGCACCAGCAGTCACCTCCCTCTGTGGGCGACAGGCATGGGGTGCGATCCCTTGGCTGGCCTGGGCCTCCCTCTGTGGGGCGTTTGCTGGCCATCCCCACACACCTGCCACAGCATCGCTGGCCGGTGGCCTGAGACTCCGCTCTGTGGGACAATCCATCGTGGGGGACTCCCAGATTGATCACCCTGCAGAGGGAGGCCTCGCCCACCCGCAGGCCACTGACCGGGTAGCCTGGGCCTCCCTCTTTGGAGAGATCAATCACGGGGCTCCGTGATCAATCGCCATGCAGAGGGTGGCCTGGGCCTCCCTCTGCGGGGTGATCAGGGCGCAATGGCAGGGCCCCCCGACCAATCGCATCGCATCTGTCTTGGCTGGCCTGGCGCCAGTGCGTGCCATAGCGTGGTCATCCGGAAGGTCGTCTGGAAGGTCATCCAGATCGTTGTTCTGCAGTTCTACTGTTCGGTCTGTTTGCATATTATGCTTTTATTATTATAGGTTTAGATCCTCAGAACTTATTCATCTTAGAGCTGAAAGTTTGTATCCTTTTACCAACCTCTCCATATTTTCCCACCTCCCCAGCCCCCTCTCTACTCTGTTTCTATGAGTTTGGCTTTTTAAAATATATTCCACATGTAGGTGATGCATATAGTATTTGTCTTTGTCTGGCGGGAAGCTCTGTGTTAAAATGGGGCATCAAAGTTTACAGAACTAATTTATTGGAGAGCCATCATTTTTAGAACAATGTTTTATTTCCCCCCAAATATTTTTTCTTAATAAACAAAATTTATTTCCATAAAAAGAATATGTTCCTCCTGAAAACTAAGATTAAAGCACTGGACTGTGGTTGCTGCTTTTAACAGCAGCTTTATCTTAGGTGCTTTCTAGTTCTCCTGCAAACTTCCAGCACAATTTTTGGCAAATGAGCAGTCGTTTGGGGAGACACGCGGTAAACCTGAGGTGAACAAAAAAAGTCCATGTCTCGCGATGTTTATACAGAACTATTAACACATCCTCTTACTGCTTCCCGATCCCAGTCCATATGCATATAGTAAAAACAGAAAAGTATGTGAAATTCATGAGAGAATTAGTGCCTAAATCTTAGTAGATGAAATTTCTATTAGATCCTGGCTACACACTGTGGTTTGCATTAGCGAGGTAACTGACTGTGACTAAGTGGCTAATACTTGGGCATCTTCTCTACTAGAAGCAGAAATATATGTCTGTGCATTGTGATCTCAGGTCCACAGCTCAAGAGATCCAGTTCTGGACACACTGGTCCTGCATTAGTAGAGAACAGAAAAATGAACATTCATACATATTTATGTATGTGATTTATTCCTTCCCAGAACTTGATATCAAAGTGATGCATGCTGCCTTAACAGCTACTCCGTAAAGAGGTGGTACTTTAAGTACAACACACACACAAACAAAAAGCTCCTGTTAATATTAATCTTTTTTCATCCATTTGCCTCTTGTAGGTTTTACAGTCTATCACAGAGTAAAAATGTAAACACACTAGAGAAGGGAGGCAATGGAGTGGAGCCGAAGTTACATATTTACACCAGAAAAATAAAAAGGAGGAAATTGGAAGGCAATCTGGCAGTATCTATAAAAATTTCAAATCTGCATTCCCTTTAGTACAGTAATTCCACCACTAGGAATTTACCTTAAGGATATTACTTTGAAAAGTAGCTCTGGAAGTTAATCATGTATGTGATAAGAGAGGTGGCTTACCATGTAAATTTGATTTTTCATGTAACATAGGTCTGCCAGCAGAAGGATTTGCTCTACACAGTCACTCAAGGACCCAGGCTGACCAAGCCTCCACCATCTTTGAGCTACACCCTTTGGAACTTGTGACATTCTCAGTCACAATAGCAGGAGAGGAGTGGAGCATGGGGAGCCTATACCTTCTCTTTTATTCTTCACACATCATCCTGGTACTGGCCCGTTGCCCTTAACTTAATTGCAAGGGATGCTGGGAGCACTAGGGGAGTACATAAATTATCTGAGGAGCCCCACTGTCTCTGCCGCTAATCATGAGATGCTCATGAGGTATTGTGTGTAGAAGCTGAAAAATCGAATGTTGCTAGTGGGGGTTAATTTAAATAAACTGTGGTGTATTATGTGGTTGTTGCTTTTTTAAAAAAAGTAGATCTGAATGTACCAATAAGGAAAGATTTCCAAGACATATTATTTACCAAAAGAAGCATGACATAGAACAGTGATGGCAAACCTATGACACACGTGTCAGAGGTGACACGCAAACTCATTTTTTTGGTTGAGTTTTCTTTGTTAAATGGCATTTAAATATATAAAATAAATATCAAAAATATAAGTCTTTGTTTTACTATGGCTGCAAATATCAAAAAATTTCTACATGTGACACAGCACCAGAGTTAAGTTAGGGTTTTTCAAAATGCTGACACGCCGAGCTCAAAAGGTTCGCCATCACTGTCATAGAACAATGTATCTCAGGGTGATCTCTATAAAGATCATTTTTAAAGAAGCGTGGGTTCACATGCAAATATATGCACACAACATTTTTCTGAACCACTGGACAAGATTCTATTTATGATGGTTATTTTGAGGAATGGAGGAGGGGATGGGAAAGGAAACATACTTTTCTACCAATGCAGCCACAGTACTATTTTTATCCAACATCTTAAAAGATAAAAAGCTAAATTTAACAGACTAGTTGATATATCATGACATTCTCATTAATTTTCTCAAGCTCAACAATGATAATATGCTTATTTGCAGGGGATTCCTTCTTTTCAGATGCTAAAATGTGGGGGAAAAGTTTCATGAGATCTACAACTACTTTCAAATGCTTCTGCTAAAGAAGTGTGGTGTGTGTGTGTATGTGTGTGTGTGTGTGTGTGTGTGTGTGTAGAAACACAGAGCATGCATGTATGTACAAAATGTTAACTGTTGAATCCACATTGTAGATACATGGGAGTTCATTGCCCTGGTCTGTCACCCTTTCTGTATATCTGAAAAATTTCAAAGTAAAAAGCGAATGAAAATCAAATGAAACTAAATGATCAAAAGCATCCCACCATAAAACAAAGAGCTTTACAGATCTCTCGTCTTTCCACGTCAGGGTTAATGTGGATAGAGTTCAGGAGTGGCCACATTCAGACGTCTGAAACAGACATCAAAATCTGAATTTTAAGACACACCAGACAAAGGAGTGGTGCTGCTGGTCTGTAGTAGAACCCGTTCTCTGAAAGCATTTCTGTCCCGGCCTATAAAAGGCGAGGGCAACCCTATTAAGCGTAACCAGACTATTTAAACTGCTTAATCACTGTTGTAATCACAGTGCCTGCTTGGCTGGTAATGCCGTTTAAAAAACTCTGTAACCTATTTCAAACGCTTTTCTGGAATCTGTTCTTCCAGTTAGCATAAGTGAGACTCTTAAAAACCACGCACAGGGGGATGAAAAGCCAGGTGACTTTATCATTCTCTCCAGGCCCTGGGGGTGGCGGTGACTGCAGAGGAAAGTATGTCCCCGCAGGTCATTCTTCAGGGGGCGCGATATGCTGCCAGTCCAGAGGACAGCTACCTCTCCCTGTGTCTTTCAGGGTCACTGCACACAGAGGTTTATTGCGAGTCACACAAACTCCAACGTTTCCCACTCTCGACAATTCTCTGCAGCCACAACCCCGTCCCCACAGCGTGTGGCGAGGGAGCCTGAGAGAAGGAACCATCCAAGGCGTATTTTTCATCATTTGACAAAATAAACCGCAGCCTCCTCTTTGGAAAAGGCAAATCGTGCTTCTGCCGCGTCCAGGAGACATTTTTTACAAACATGTCTGTGACTGCTCCGTGCAGCCTGAACTCATGACACTCCCGCTCCTGGAAAGCGGTGTGGCCCCGTCCGCCTGACAGGCAGCCAGCAGTACAGAGACATAAATGCATGCACGTTACAGTGAGATTAACACCGTCATTATTTTTATCAGAAATATTTAAGGGAGTTGGTAGGAGGCCCTTATCTCCTCTCTCCCCTTTTACAAGGAGGAGAGTTAAAAGGCGTTTCTGCAGGAGGAGCCCCGCGTCTGCCCTGCGTCTGAAATGCCTGTAACGTGCAGGGCGCTCTGGCCAAGGTCCAGAGGCTCAGACTCGTTTTTTCCCTGCTGTTTGTGAGCTCGGGGCTGACTACTGTTAGCAGACATAGAGCTCTCTGCAATTCTCCCCTCAGAACCAGCTACAGGAAAACTACCAATTATAGCCAAGAAACAGCCTTTCAAATACACACACCACTGTAATGCGGGCTGGAAACCAATTGGAAACATTTTGATTTGCCCTTTAAGGCCAGAGGCAGGCACTTAAGGCAAAGTCCTAGGATGTTCTGAAGAGCAGCCGGACTAAATTTAGCATCTAACCAGCAGTTGGCATATATGTAATGAAAGATTTAAAAGGGAAAAAATTCAGCCCACAGTAACAGAAGATGGAAGTGGATGAGAAAACAAGGCTCCTAATAAACAAATGCTTTTTTTTCTTTTTTTTAAAAAAAGGGCTACTCCAGGAATAAAACAGAGTGGCTATAATGTTGGCACTACTTCTCATACATGCATCTCAGTTGCCTGGTTGTTATTCATGAAAGTTTGCAAGTTGCTGACTGAACTGTGAGCTCCCTAATAGGAGGAATGCTGTCTTTCATGGCAACTCTGATGCTTAGTATGCTACGCTGCCTGGCGCATGTTAAGCACTAAATAGATGCAAATCGGTTAAGTGAACACATTAATGTGTGTGTGTTCACCGTACAGAAGCTTCTAGACTTGTAGATAAGCATGAGTCTGCGTGGGTGGGCTAGTTGTGAGCTGTGTGGACCCGTCTAATGAAAGGGCTCTAGATGGGAATGGCTGAAACCAGTGTTTCTGCCTCTACACCACTGCTCTTGCTCTCTACTAACCTGGAAGTCTTCGCTGCTAATAATCTACAGTTTCAGAGATAATATGTTTGGATCTGTCATGTTTTATAAGCAACACTTCAGAGTGAGATGCATGCAGTCAACTTAAACCTTAGGAAATCTCCACGAATATCGCAAAGAGCCCACATTCTCCTGGCTGGGCTCGGTGGAGGAGCCGCTGTGCAGTTTGCCTGGGGTCACAGAAGGAGCCAGAAGTTCCAGACAGAGGTGTACCAGATGCTGAGAGCTGCATGCTTTTTCTCTGAGTCAACTGACACGTCATCGCAAGGATGGACAGGAATCCAAACTACACTAAATGACACGTATAAGACAAAGAAATTTAGAGTTATGTTTATCTTGAGTGATATGCAGATTACCAAGGTTGGTAAAGAACTAAGAGGCCAAATACTTACAGATCTGAATGAAAGATGAGCCTTGAGCAATTCCTACAGCTGTCTTTTTTATTTTCTTTCTTCACTTGATGGACCCTAGAGTTAGACTTTCATTTGTACCACTTTTTTTTGTGTGTCTTTCAATGTTGTGTTAATGAAGCCTCTTAACAAAAATGATATAACTGAAGAAGAATCTTGCAGTGTTGGCTCCAATTGATTATAAGAATTTTTCTTTGATGACTTTTATCTCCCCTACTGTTCTTGGACTTTTTAAGATAGTCACCATAGCTCTAAAAACAAAACACACACACACAAACGCTAAACTTTTCATTAAGCACGAATGGCACTTAGGAAATAATAGCACTATTATCAACTAAAAGATGTTTTTAGTCATACAGTTCCTTGCCACAGAATACAGAATCAGAGGTATAAATAATAAAGGAGGTATACATAATAAGGATGTGTTCCAGATACCAGAGTGAAAAAAATTATCAAGTAAGTAAATTAAGCTCAAGTCTACAAGGACGACAACGTGAAATTGAGCTAAGTTAACTGGTGGCAGAGACAACCACCAACACCTAACAGGTTTCCTGGTCCATGGTGAGCCCTTATGAAATATTTAACTAGAAGATGGAGGCCTGTTTGCACAGACCTGAAAATGCTTTTAAAATAAAGAAAAAAAAAGATCTATTTAATAATTGTGCATAAAAAGCTGAAAACACAGGGCATGGCTCCCAATTTAATCAATATATATACAGTGTTATTGGATTTTTTGAATTTTGATGCTAGGAAGAATAGAGAACCAACAGTAGAACTCTGAGCCCTGATGTGGGTTTTGATGGAGGTAGGAGTAGGTGAACGGTCAAGTGCAGTCAACAGTGTGGGGAAGGGGGCACGTTAATTATGAGCCACTCCAGTGGAATTCAGAGCTTCGCCTGTGGGATAAATTGGAGCTTGCATCGAAATGCTTTTGTACAGCTGAGAATGCTGATGGCTTTGCTTCAAATCCTGGACAGAGTTAAAAGCGACCTTAATGTGTTAGAGTCCCACCCTCTACTTCCCAGGTGACACTGAACGGCACAAAACATGAAGGGATTTGTTCAAAGGCCATGGGGCAATCAGTAGCAGAAATAGAGCTATAAGCCTGGTCTCACCTTCCATTCATTTAACACATTTTATCAACTAATGCTTTGTAATATATATATATAGGTTTTTTGAGGGTGTTAGCTGTGTTTTTAAAATGTAATTAACTTCATATGAATATTTTTAGGGGATTCTATTAATCAATTTAACACAGTATAAAAATCTTGAGATGAATGAATGTATCTTTAGCATGTTTTTCTTTTTTAAAATTAATTTGAAAGAGAGAGGAAGGGAGAAAGAGAAACATCGATGTGAGAGAAAGACATTGATCATTTGCCTCCCATATGCACCATAACCAGGATTGAACCCGCAACCTAGGTACATACCCTGACTGGCAATCGAACCCACAAACTTTCAGGGTATGGGATGATGTTCCAACCAACTGAGCGACCCACCAAGGCATATCTTTAGCTTTTGGTGCACAGTTTAATCACTAAAAATTGTTTCATCTACCTGGTATGCTCTACTTTATTACAATTAAGTATAGTACTTTAATATTCCCCAATCAATGCTTCTGTACTGAAGTGAGGAGTAGGAAATATTCTTTTCCATTACAACACTGAAAATTTGCCTTCAAGTTTGTCTGTACTGTAAACATCACAAACATAATCTCCAATCCACCGAAAACAAAAACAAAAGCAGAACCCAGGTTAGTGTCCTTTGCACTACCGTAGCAATTCTGTCTCCTCCTGAGCCACCGGGAGGCCTATTTGCTACAACCAAAGAGTAGGCTAATCATCCTATTCTACACGCATTAGGAAACTGAGTTTTACTCCTCTGGATTTTCCTTTGTTGCTTTCGCTGATTCTCCTCTGGGCCAGGCGGAGAGACTGACAGTAAGCCGTACAGTCCAGGAACTGAGATTTTATAGATTTTTTTTCTCATTTCCATCGTGAATCTTTATCACAGCGTTTGAATGGGCAACTGTTTTCCCAAAAAGGGAATTGACAACAGCGAGAGCTGTTCTGAAGCACGGCCAGCTGGCCGGGACCACACTGGGTGATGCAGTGCAGTGCTGTTGCCACAGCGGGCTCACCTCTCAGAAGCACCCAGGGAATCTGGTTATACAACCTCTGCGGGCAGTTCCTGTGTGGGAGACTCCTCGCCAGTTAAAAGGAAAAACAACTGGGCCCATTCCGCCCTCTCTTCACTGAGTTTGACTTACTCCATTTGAAAAATGTGGTTTCAAAAACAAAGTGGAAACAACAACATGCTGTATTTGGTCATTTAAACAGAAAGAGAGGACCCAAAGTACATTTGAAAATGCAGTGCTTTTGTTCTTTCCCTTCCTCCCCCCCAACCCCCAATATATATTTTTATTGACTTCAGAAAGGAAGAGGGGGATTTAGAAACATCAATGAGAGAGAATCATTGATCGGCTGCCTCCTGCATGCCCCCTACTGGGGATCAAGCTTGCAACCCAGGCATGTGCCCCTGACTGGAATTGAACCCAGGACCCTTCATTCCATAGGCTGATGCTCCATCCACTGAGCCAAACCAGCTAGGGCTTTTTCTTTTTCCCAGACTAATCATTAGTGACCTTGGTATACAGAGTACAGCATTTAACTTAGTGACTTGGCTATAAATTGTAATGGAAGGCAGTTAGGTGCAGCAGAATAAAATGCTAAGATGAAACTACGATTTGAGCATCAACTAAAATGTGGTCCTCTGGAGTTATTTTATTTTTCTATTGATTTCAGAGAGTAAAGAAGTGGGAGAGATAGAAACATCAATGATGAGAATCATTGATCAGCTGTCTCCTGCAACCCCCCTACTGGGGATCGAACCTGAAACCCGGGCATGTGCCCTTGTCTGGAATCGAACCCAGGACCCTTCAGTCCACAGGTTGATGCTCTAGCTACTGAGCCAGAGCTAGGGCCCTCTGGAGTTTTGTTTGTTTTTAGCAAGGAGAGCACTTGATAAGCGTTTCTTTGGTACAAGTACTGCTCTAGGCAGACACGGCAAGATCCCTGCTTCTAAAACTAGCCTTTCAGGAGAATCTCCCGGGGGAACTTCTGAAACATAAATATTCACGACTAGCACTACGATCTTGGGCAAGACATTTGTGCCTGGAGAATCTTCTGGATCATTTCCTCATTTCAGTTTACTTTCTCACATCCTCCCCCCCACCCCGCCCCCAAACACACACACACACCTAAAACACTTCACTCCTTGTGGGAAGGATTAGCCTGAAATAGTATAGAGATCTGAGCACTTTTCCCCAACTAGTAGCTGCCTGCGGGTGATGGAGATGTCCCCTGGGGGAGGGAAGCCTGGTGACCAGTCTTGGCACCTCCAAGCCCACAAGAGCAAAGAAAACCTCCAAGCTGTCAGAGTGCCAGTCACCTTGGTCACCTTCCCCAGGAAGGCCGGCCTTGAAATGTGGTGAAATTCACTGCTGGCCTCTGACTTGCCTCAATTCAGGATCACAAAACATGCCTTTATCAACATCACAATTTCACAAAGAACATTTGACGTTTTCCTTCCTCTGGGATTAGTCCCTGAAGAAAAATGAAGCTGCCGATAGCAAACTGCTTTGCTTGAATGGAAACTAGATCAATGCGGATTTGACGTTGAGATAACAAGAGTGTGTGTCCCTCCTTTTCCTCTCACAGCTCACTTTGTAGGTCACTGTGCAGACTGTGCCACCAGGTGAAACTCGAGCTATTTTCTGTTTGGGAGGACTAGGACTTTATAAAACTTCATGGCCAAACAATGCTTGCCAAGTGTGCGTTCAATAGTTTTATGGGGAAACTAATGGGCTCGTGGCTCTTGGCAGGATTCGCACTCCCATCAGGTGCATGGCCTGCTTTAAAAACGGGCAACAGAAATGCCCGCGGGCAGAAGGCCCCAGTCAACAGTCATCATAGAGAAAGGGCAGAAGGTAAATTAAAATAACAAGCAAGCAAGCAAACAAACAAACAAAAAGAAAAATGAAAAAGAAGAAAAGGAAAATACGTTGAAAGCGCTTTTTCCATAGGAAAAAAATATTTTATTTTTTTTAAGAACAAATTCGGTTTGAAACAGACGTGGAACGTGACTCACGGATTTCATTGTCTGGGCCTAACTGCAATGTGGAACTAAAGCAGACTGAAAACCTATGACAGGCTATGAAAATAAAACAAAGAAAGAAAAAAATATTTATAACTCAAGCATAATACTGTGTTACTTACAAATTGGACAACGAAATTTTAAATAAATATTCATGGTACATAATTACGGCACAAATATGCAGCAATTTGGCAACCTTTTATACCATTTTTTTTCCTCATTACAGTGCAAAGGGGAATGACACTGCCGTTTAACAAGCTGTAGCTAAATACATTGCAAAATTCAGATTTTATACAAAACATCTTGCTTAGACTTTATAAAAAACCAACATTGCTCTATGTACACAATCTGGGTAAGAAAAGCCATTTCTGTCTTGTTTGCATGTGTATTTTTATTAAAAAGGTGAATAAGGCTACTGTTAACACCCCAAATCCATATACAGTAAAATCTGGACCTATATACAGCATCTTCACTTAAACATTATGGTGCAAATTCCAAAGTCGGGCGACTACGGATGATAATACAAGCAAGGCATTTACAGTAACTTTCCAAAGCTGAACCAACTTCAAATAAAGGGACAGTTGGTAGATTGTCATATTCTGCACCAGACACAAAACAGACGCACAGAACACTTTTCAACTGGTCGCAGGTAACTCTTCATCAATTCATCTGATTTTTCACAGTTTAGCATGTAACCAAAATGTAGCCAACTGATGATACACACATTTGATTTCATTACAATCAGACTATTTCCCATTTTTCCCCTTCTTGCCCCTCTCCCCCATACTAAAGGTAATTTTTGATGGCTTACAAGAAAATCTTGTATGAATGCACATAAAGGAGAAGGTTGGGGTGATGGAAAGAATTACATATGTACTGTGGCTGGTCACCATGGCAACCTTCCACAGAAATATGATATAGATATATATAATATATATTGCAGATATATATTATACATATATGTACACATGTATACCACACACCCACTCATACATACACACACGCACTTTGGACCAACATCATTTTCAGGTTCAGAAAATAGAGAAGAATAATTTCTGCTGCAACTCATTTTTGCAGGTATTCACTGAAGGTTCGAGAACCTTAAAATGCTGTTGCTAGTTTGTTGTTTTTTTTCTCTCCCAATTCAGAAAGCAAAGTGTTACCATAGAAACAGGACTATGTTAAAGATGTCTATTTTGCATAGCACATAAAAAGTAGGTTTCCTGTTTACTCATTTTGTTTCCCAAAAGGGAGGGTTGGGGGGTAGGAGGAGGGAGGAGGGAGCTAAAGCCAAACTTTCGGCTGAGCCGCCCCCCCTGGATGTGACCCGGTGGATTCTAGTGAACACTTCAGCCATAAGGCAAGGGAAAACACGACACAGAAAATAAATGCCGGAACATCTTGTCATTGTTAAATATATGATGCAGTAACATCGATTTCCTGGTGTTCGGGGCTTGCATTTCCTAGTCTACAGTTACGTGAGACGCCTTCAGAGGACTTGGTTATTTTTGTATTTGCTCTCATTATTGTTATTTTTGGAGTGATGTTGTTTTTCCCAGAAGTAGCTGTCCAATTTTTTTTTTTTTCCTTTTGTAAAGCACTGAGCATTGGGACCACTTAATTGCCACAAGTGAATTTCACATCTTCTGGTGTACATTGTGTGCAATCTTAAAATATATATTAGTAAAAATCTTTCACTTTATATCCCTTGTGTTCTATACACCTATTATAAATACATCCTATCCTCCTTCTCCCCCTCCATATCATAATTTATTTCCGTCTTAAGGACTCTAAGAGGTTTGCCATATGTGCTTCACCTTGACCCAGAGCACCTGCACTCGGCCTTGCTCAGTACCTACGCCGCGGTCCCCGCAGCCCGGACAGCACCGCCATAAACCAAAGTGTTATAAGGCTCGATCGGGAGGAGGGGGGGGGAAGGGGCTTTGGGGGGGGACAGGGGAATCTGACCTACCTTTTACATGAGAATTCTTTAATAATGTTAATGATGATGGAATTACAGCCTGTTTGACCTTTGGCTTTTAAACTTCTAGGTCAGATTTGGCTCTCTGCTCTTCTTCTAAATGCTTTCCCTGTGTTTAATAAAATGTGATAAGTATAGCAGCTGAGTCTGCTTTAGACATCATCCAAAGCAGACCGACTTTCCTACAGCCTCGGAGCTGTACATCTTATTGCCAGTACCACAACAGTCCTGCGGGATCTCGCCCCGCCCCGCCTTCTCCCTTCCCGCTCCAGGCCTGTTCCTCTACCAACAATGACCCTTTGTTCCACCCAGTGAAGAGGGACCCTTCTTTGCCTGCAAGTTGCTATTTGATAAGAGTGAATTCCTTCCAATGCACCCTAATCCACTGTGTGTATGCTGTTGTGTCTCCTACTTGCCTCTTAAAATCGTAGTGAAACCAAAGTGCTGTGCTACCTAATTGGGTCCCCCGCCCCCCCTTCTCCCAACTTTCTGTTTCAGAGGCAGCAGCGTTGAACTGTGTTCGCAGACAGCCCTTCCCCCCTTCCCCCGCCTCCTTCCACCGGCTCCTAGTCTTCCTCGCTGGCAGCCTAGCGTCTGGCTGGAAGGCTCCTTCTTAGCAAACACAGTTTCTAGAAATGTATCATATTATTATCCATTCGACTGTAGCTGTTTGTTGCCAACGGATAGAGTAGGAGACCCCCAACGTGAATGTTCCATTCGTGATGCAGAACGTGGCGTGAGGGGAAATCACATGGGAAGTACGGCAGAGCCCTGGATAACGGGAGTGTGCAACCGCGAGGCCTACACGCTAGCGCTCTCTGCAAGCCCCACCGAGCCAGAGGTCTATGCGACACACGTCGAGGGGCACACCCGAGGCAGAAGACGGCGTTTCCAGGCGGGGCACCCCAGGGCATCTCTGCCTAGGACGCTCAAGGGCTCTCTCGCGTCCACCCGCCACGGTCTGCGCTGGGCTGCGGTGCAGGCCTGCGTGACCGCGGCACATGGCTTCCAGGAGGGCAGGGGTGAGGCGAGCGCCGGTCCCCACTGGCGCCCTCTCCACAAGTCTTCCAGCTGTCGGTGCGCATCTGGATTCACCGCGGCCGAAATGCTACAGACTAGGTAAGCTGTCCAGCTCAACGGGGCCCTTCGGAGAAGGAGTGTCCCCTCCACCCCCGCTGTGCTTCAGTCCACTCGAGACACAAGGGGTCAGCCGCGCCCCCGCTGGGCAGGTGGGAGGGCGGGCGGCAGCAGGACAGTCAGTTTCCTCCTCCGGGAAAGCGAAGGCACCGCCACGTCTCAGACCTTGTAGTAAATGTTCGCGGGGCTCTGGGGGGGCATCTCCTGGACTATGTACACGGGGTGCCCGTAGTCCCCACTGACCTTCTCGTAGTGGGGGCAGAAGACACTGTCCGCAGTCCTCAGCGGGATGATAATGTCACTGGGCTCCGAGCCGTTGTTGTTGCCGCCGCGCTTGGGGGTGGCCAGCGTGCTGAGCGACAGCGTGGCCGTGTGCTGCGGCGAGTGCTTGCGGTGCCTCCGCCGGTACTTGAGCAGCAGGACCACCAGCGTGATGATGATGACGATGAAGATGATGCATCCTGACGCAATCCCCGCGAATAAGGCCACTTCGGAACCGAGGATATTGTTCCCGGAATGCCCGGCGCTGTTGCCGTCGGTGCTGGAACCTGCAGAGGCGGAGAAAGCACCACCACCGTTAGCGCGGCCCCAGCTGCTGCTCGGAAGGACCCCGGGAAGCGAGGACGTGAAGCGGGGCCGGAGCTTTAAGGGGCGGCCAGGCTTTGACAAACCAATTACCTCCGGTAATCGCTAAACGGAAAAGGCAGGAGTCAGCAATCGATGTGACAGGAGATGTGACTCGAGGTCGGATTTTCATGCTGCTCTCAAATCACATCGTTCCCTTTTCAGACATCATCATCCGTCCGCTGCCGGGATGGGCCGTGACAGCCAGCCCTTGCTCTTGCTTCACGCCTGAACCCACGTCAGCCAGCCTGCGGCCACAGCCGGCGCCTGGCTGTCAGTGTCTGCTGCCCACGCCTGCTCTCCTCCAGGAAAGGTGGGTTCCCGGGGATCCAAGCCGCCCGCCTTCTCCAGACAAGCCCCGCCCACTGGCAGAGCCGCACAGGCAGCCCCCGGCAGTGATGGGGCCTGGGAAAATGTTCAACTCCTCACTCGTTTGTATTATTTGATTTACACTTAAAATATATTTGGAAGGCAGCAGAAACTCTCATGCTGAACAGACTGCCAACCCAAATGTGAAGCACTAAAAAACTGCCTGGCATCATTATATTACCCATTTATCAGTTTGTCACAAGAATTTGACACATCTTGTCACCGAAAGTTAGAAATAACAACTCCCCTCCTTGACGCTTGGAAAGAGATGGAATATTGCTACAGATGCTAAATTCACACGACTACCAGCCAGGCGTACGGATCTCTAATACAAAAACTGCTGAGGTCTGCTCAACAACTTCCATATATATATAAAAAAAAATCATTAGCATGGTAACAAATACATAGCTGTTTGTTCAGACTGTTAAGAAAATGAAGTTCAATGACAGCCAATTTTATCTGGTATTGTAAACTTTTGCCAGGGATCTGTTTAATATTTTATATTACACTGACTATGTAAAAAAAAGTTTTTTTGATGATAATTGCCTGAAAAACACAGCATTATGTAATATTTTAAGATGTTGCCATCTAAAATGTAGAAGAGGATCATTCAGGCTCTTTGTGGATTAGATATAATTAGATGAGGGATTAGGACATTAATTATATATACATTAGCATCGGCTTTAAGCTAGTGTTGCAACCAGCACAATAAAGTGCCGGCCAATGAAAATAACTTTGTTCTGAGAAAATAGTGCTAATAACTGGCACTTACATCTGATGAATTCCACTCTGCCGATTGGAGGACTTTTGCAGGAATGAATTATTTTGTTCTTACTGGGCAATTAACAACAGCTAACTGAGAGCAAAGATTACTGACTTCAGTAACTACGAGGTAATCCTACTGGTGTAGGAGTACTTTGACTCTCCTCTACCTCTTGAGATACTAAGTGTATGGTGCACACAGACTACACACAGTCATGCTGCTATATACCTGGATTTGGTTTGACAAAGGGACTTGTTGTTGAGCTTCTTCCATTTGTACCAGCTTCTAGTTCTGGACGTCTCGTTGGATCATTATGCCTGGTTGACCCAGCAGAACTCGCATCTATATGAAAAACAAATGATTACTTACCGCACAGACATCTAATAAGATCTAGCTTTAGGATCTGGATATATATCTCAAGAGGCATGAATAGCAATGAACATAAGATTCTTTATGCAAAGGACTACGAGGTACAAGAATATAATGTTCCTTTTAAAACAAAACGGTTATACTAGTTATTTCAGAGGTTTAGATTGGGAGGCCATCTGTGGAAACTATAGGGATTCTTGCATTTGGCAGGCAGAGCATTGCAGATGACATTTCAATTTAACTGAGCAAGTTGATTGACTACTATACCAATTTCTAATTAGAAGAGTAATTCGTTCTGCACAATAGGTTATCTATATGTGAAAAGGCTCAACAAACAATAGTCCTCTGTAGTCAAGATGCAGAAATGGACAAAACTGCAGAAACTTAGTTTTCTTTCTGGATATTTTAATTTTGAACCATAGAGGTGGTTTGCTTTTGAGAAGAAAAATATACATACATGTATCTGGCAACAGACATTCTACCTGGCTGACCTTAACTTTTACCTCCAATAAAAGAAATCTGTTACAGTGACTTGAGGAAATCTCAGTGGCTCAAGGTACAGAGAAAGGCTTGCTTTCAAAACTAAACTGAAGAGTGACTGAAGGCGAGTGTTAGCAATACTGGTGCCACGCTAGCTGGGGGGCTCAACCAGATTACAGTGGCTTCATGAAGCAGCAGATGGTCTTTACCTTGTCCAACTTTCATGAGGATCTTCATGGCTCTTGTCTGGCACACCCCTCCCTCCTGGTTATCCAGGCCCTCCAAAGACCCATTTGATGTAGCTGATTGAAAATAAAATGGACAAAACAAAAAAATAAAGAAAAATCAGGAAATCAATAAGCCAACTTTACATGAACATGAAATGTCTGAAAACAATTTGAAAAATAAGAATTCACTCTTAGTCATAAGTTTTCTGAAAGTATGGGATGCTGAAAGTCAAAAATAAAAATAAAAAAGAAAGAAAGAAAAATGGATACTGTCAACACTGCCGCATGTATGCTATCCGGTTTCACATTTACTTAAGCACTTTCTCCTTCCTTCATGACCAAGTGGTTTCGTGAAGAGTACACAGATAAAAGGCACAGCATCTTCCAAAAAAGCTTACTGACTATTTCGGGGTCAGACTCAAAAGAGCAAAGTAGTTACTACGGTAATTTCAAAACGTGGTAATCATCACACAACACCTGCTTCCTCTACTACAGATTTCCTGCTTCAAGAACAATTAGCTTGATGCGCCCTGTTTGTCAAGCATCCAAGTTCTGTAAACACGAAAAGATTCCCACACCCCTTTTTTCTTTCCACAGCCTTCCTCAAGCTTAAAAAGTCCTGTAGACGGCCTAGAATTCAGCCTTTCCAAATTCTGAAGTTTGCCCCCCTCATTTTGTAGTCAACTACAAAGAACGAGTGTGTTGTTATTAACTGATGTCAACCTTGGACAAAGATTCAACCACGCTCCCGGTTTGGGGACAAGTCTGGATGGAGAGAGGGGGACCCACACATCCCACTGCTCTGCTTGGTCCTGGACATAGGGCGAGGGTTCCAGCAGCCACCGATCTCGTTCCCTTTCTATTTCAAGAGGAACAGAAGGAGGAGGGACAAGAACATCTGACCACGTTCAGAATTTCCTTTTAAACAACCCATGCTCTACTCCATTTGGACACGTTCTTGTTCTGTCCTTTGAGGACGGTGAGTTCTCTGAATTGCTTTGTAACCAAAGCTGTAAAAAGATAGGCTGCCAGGTACTTTGCTGAGGAACAGGATTTAAATTACAGGTCAAGTTCCAGAAGAGAAAAGAAGGTGGGGAGTGCTAGACATTTTCATTCCTCCACAGTTCAAGGGGCAAGGAACAGAAGTGTTTCATAATACACTTCTGCAATGTAAATCATTCTCTGCTTTGATTATGAAAGTCTTCTCTACTAACACTATATATTTAAAGGCACAGCAAAGGGGACAGACTTTCTGATAAAAATAAACCCAAGAGACATTTTTAAAATGGGCTGTTTGTTTTCCAAATGTTGGGTGGGCCAGCAAACAAATTCTGGATGCGTGTAGAGAAATATGCGTGTCGTGGATAATTATATGAACTGGACAATAAGACACTTATTTACTTGTCTCTGTATTCTTGAGTTATCGACTTTTACTTTCATGGTTTTCCTTAAAAACAATGGCCACCTCTTGTATGTATAAATATCTCTTTGCTTATCTGAGTGTTTCCTTAAAGTTCTCAGTCTCACAATCATATCGCACTCTTCTGCTATTGCTGATTCTGATTTTCTCCTGGGAAACTGGGCAAAAGTTGCCATAATAATTTTAGGGGATAGAAAGTAGGTAGTAGCCTCTTGCAGATTGTTAAGAAAATGTGTGGCAGCAAAGCTAAAATAAATACTTAAAAACTAAAAAATATGAATCTAAATAAATCATCTAACCTCCCATTTCTTCATTTTTCTCTTTTCCCTTTCCCTTCTCCAAAACGGTGCCTAACTTTCAAAGTTCCTTTTTCTCTTAAAAGACCTAGAACAGTATGGATATCTATGAGCAGGCACTATTTCTGGATAAATATAGAGCAGTGTTATAGTTTTTTTCTTAATTATTTAGAGCTTTCTCATTTGATCTTCCTCAAAAATTAAAATATGTTTTCATACAGAAAGAAACTAGAAAAGTAATGTCTTTTTTCTGGCTGCTGGGTTTACTTAATTCAAGTGAAATCTCTGTTTCCAAATGCATACACACATAAATGCACCCATAGGCAAATTTACCCAAACTCAAAATCAAATGACTTTTTCTTGTTTAACACTAAGCTGGCAAGTGATAAAAATAGGAGCTGAAGGGTGCTTGTGCAGAAAAAAAAAATAGGAAAAATATAGATTTATTTCAATCTTGAGAAGGAAAGGTCAAAGATTTAGATCTCAAAGGAAAAAAAAATGAACGGCAGAAAGGGTAAGACAAGGCAGGGCGCAGAAGAGTCACTGGCAGATACAATTAAAAACGACATCTGCAGAGGTAGAAACGAGGTCACTACTTCTACTCTGTCACCCTGGAAGCACAGGGGATGCCCATAATTGCAGTGACTTTTTCTTTAGATTTTATGTGTAGCTCAATGCCTTTCCTCAATACCAAAGAGTCTGTGCAGAGCTCCCTTGGGTCCAGATAACCCCCAAACATAAAGAACGCTAAAAGTATTCAAATTAAATTGCGATCTATAATTTCGCATCCACAGACGATAAGACGGCCGGAAGAACATTGTGAGAATGACAGTGCGTTGTGCCCTGAACAGTTGAAATTTTGTGTATTCCCTGGGGAGAAAGAAGCTTCTAAGCCCTGTTGTTGCAGAGAGGGGAACCCATGGATGCTACCCTGGCAGAGGTCTTACACAACTGAAGCTACTGCTTGATGGTGGAGGGTGGGGGTCAGTAAGGAGAGTGGGGCCGAAGGGGAGAGCTGGCCAAGAGGCAAAACACTGTGAGTGAGGACAGTTTTTCTCCCACATTCTGCTTCATTCCACTTTAAGTCAACTTGGAAATTGCAAACGTTACTGGAAGACATTGAAGAATTCATTACCAATGTTAAAACAGCACAGGAACACTTGGCTATTTAAAAAGGGGCTAGCTACTGGGGGAAAAGGAGACATATGTAAAACTTGACAATAAAAAAAGAAAGAAAGAAATAAAAAGGGGCTAACTTTTAAAATACAGTTAGATATTCTGCCATGAAAATATTTTTGCCCTAAATTAGGAATGACTTAAATTGTCACAGAAAACCCTCCTTTAAGATGTTACTACCAACTGAAATTTCAGCAGGTAAACTTTATAGCAAGCATAAAATAATTCAGAGTAACCTCAACTTATTTTATGTTGGATCCCATAGTCAAAATTGACCTACCTCCTCTCTACCACTTCCTCATGGGGAGTGTAAGGGGTGTGGTTCTCATTCTAGGGGTCTCCCTGCCCCCACCTTGAGAAATTGCAGAGCCCAGTGGCCTGCCCTGATTGTGCCTGTCCCTTGGCTGGCAGAGAATGCTGAAATAAAGCCGCAAGCCCCATCGTCTGCTTTCTCCTGCAACAGCCAGTTACCAAGAAGCTTTAAAAGGTTGAGTGGCTGACTTGGAAAAACAACAAGAAACTGCTTATGCGTGGGAATAAAATCTATTTCCATTTCAGAGGAAATGGAATTATTTTTATTGCAATTATTTTTATTATTGATTGGAATGTATTGGGGGAATTTTTAACATAAAGGAAGTAAAAATAAATTGTTACCTCATTCTACATTGTTTTTCTTTGTATCTCTCTACAAGCATTATCTAATCCCACCACAATCAGAATTACTCAATGGATAAAATTGCACTGAATCATTTAGAGACAGAACAATAACATGGTTATACCTAAGCTTTTTAGGCTCCAGACATTTTTGTTCCTTGGCCCAGGGTTAAAAAAAAAAAAAGACTTTATAAAATTAAAAATTGCTAGAAAAATTTCTCCATGCAGTTAGCAAATCGGTTTAATAAAAATACATGGGCATTTTATAGCCTGCTTTTAAAAGCTTTTGCTTCAGGGATCTAATTGCATGTACTGAGTATACTGAAAGCACTATATTGTTCCCCCAGGGCCTGGTTTTCAGTGGGTGGAGATCATTGCTCAGCAAAAAAGTACCCTGACTTCACACTGCCTAAAAGTCTTCTTCATATTTTAAAACTACACAGCCAACATCTGTGGTTTCCCATTAATTTGCACATGAACTTATCTGCAGTTCCTGCTCACTGGGAATAGTATACTGGTTATCTGAGTAGAAAAACAGAGCACCAGTGAGTAAAGCAGACCGAAAGGGCAAGAATACTTCTGGCTGTGTTTTTTAGACTGTGACCAGGGAGAGGAAGTGATATTGCACTTAAAACATGTCTTCATTAGGCTGTTATTGCTCTGCACCCAGGAGGCTAAGCTGCTGCACTGGATCTTGGCTGTTTTTAAGTCCATCGTATCCAATGTTGTGTTAATCAGATGGAGAATTCAACTGCTGGATTGGTGCTGATATATGGGTCGCAAAAAGGTTAGAAATGAGGGTTGCACAAAAAAAAAGTCCTACAGAATCATAGCTTCACTATGAAGGAAAATTCTTAGGTTATAATGGAAAGAATGAATCATCAACATATACTAATGCTTTGGAGAATATTTCAAACTACTCTAAAATGTAGCTTATTGTGATGGGGCTGGGTGGGTTAGGGAGATGGGTGGACACTCAAAAGCAAATATTTTTATTAATTTCACCAAAGAAGTCCACCAAAGAGAGAGAGAGATAATATGTACACAGGGTCAGGAAAATCTGAGTTCAGTTTTCTAGCAAGAATGAACACCTTGGCTTTCTATAAAACTTATGCATAACAAAGTCACTCTTATTTGAGTATGAAACAGCATTTTATGAGCATTCTCAAAATCACCCCCTTTGCCCTTACTCTCCTTTCTATCACGTCATCATATGCTGGCCCTGCTAATTTTGATTTCTTAGACCAGCCTTCCTACACACTAGTCTCCTTAAGCTCAACACAGTCTTCTGAAAACCAGAAGCCTATTACCTGGCAAACATAGGAACTAAAAGAAGCAGAATCAAGTGAGGAATATGGAAAGTAAAGCCAAGACATTAAAATAAACATGGCACTGAGACAAGGCTACTGTTTTCCTCTACCAGGGCTAACGACTCTGAGTGTCTAAAAGAAAAAAAAAATGGAAATGAGATATGTAAGTTGAAAAACAAGGAGGCTGATAAAAATATAATTACTTAATGCCAACATACAACCCAGGAAGCTGAGTTCTGTCGACTTAACACCCCGACATCAGTTCAAATTCAAATGGGTGATGCAAATTCAAAATATGTACTAAAGAAACAGAGATCCCATTTTCTATAGCTCAAATGAAGGCAGTTTAATGCCTTGGGTACCATGGTTCTCCTTTCTGATACTAAATTAAAGGAGGCGGGGAAACCAATCTCACCTGGAAATGATAATGTTCACTGAGTGCCCAAAGGTCAAGACTTTTGAAAAAGTAATAAAAATTAATATACAGAAACATCTGTACATGTGCCAAAAGGAAGAAGAAAAATTAACTGTTTCTAACTTCTCTCCCTTTTTGTGTTTTTCTTTGTTGGATTTACTGTGAAAGAAACGAGGAATACAGCACCACGACTTTCCAACAGCCCTGTTATTTTTGCTTGGCATTTTATTTTTTAAAAAAGCTCCACATTCTTTCAAATAACATGGCAGTTTATCCCATAATGCCTGCTCTTAGGGTAAAAGTTTTATGAATACTTCTTAAATGGCCTCACACAGGAGAAAAATACAAAGGCACATATTTTCAAAAGAAACTGTATACCCACAAAAGCTTCTCTCTTTTTTTTTTAAGTTCTCCACTTGATAAGATAGCGCTCATTGGCTTTTGATTACCTGATTTTAGTGTGTGGGGATAAGTTCCAGTTAAAAACACTGATAAAGCTCCTCGTGATGCAGGGGTGTGTGTTTCTCACCCAAGAAAACCATTGTTCCAGTGTGAGAGGAAGAATCATTTAATTGAAACCAACATCGCTATGGTTGTGCTTGGAAATTTTAAAGCAGTAAATCAGGCATTAAGCAGTAATACCTGTCTCAGCACCAGTGACTTCCATACAACACAATTACTTATGTTTCTCCACTAGACAGAATGATTTGGAAAAATGCATTTAAAAATGCAGTCACAATTTAGACCTTTCCTCTTGGATTCTAGCATTAAAATATGAATAGAGATACCAGGTATTGAGTATAAGTGGATGGTCTTAATAAAATGGTATAATTTTATTTCCACAATTTCATTGTTG
>NW_006287546.1:485323-501249 GCF_000327345.1 Myotis davidii | reverse complement strand
GAGAGAAAAAAAAATCCCTTGCTAAGTCTAAGATTTTATTGCTAAAAAATGATAATGATTTTATGCAGGTGGAATCTCTCATTAGGTAAAAAAAAAAAAAATTCAACATGAGTCCATAAAAAAAAAAAGCTTTTTATCTAACATGCTTTAGGGGAGTTTGTCTTATCATCACAGTGATTCAGACAAAATTAACATCATGAGAATGTGATAATCAACAATAAAAGGATAATTACTTTTATACATAAAAGTGAACCTTACCATGGGCCAAAACCTACTAAAAACGACGAATTGTGTTTTAAAAATAGGTGCCCAGATGACTACTTCAATATAATAACCACACTCACATTTTAAAAAAGAGAGAATGATGTAAGAGTTCTAAAGATAAAACATAATTCCCTATTGTCTATATTAGTTTAATTTAAGTATTCAGATTTTTAAAATTGAAACTTTCCGGTCAAAAGATACTGATACTATCCAATGAAAATATTCTGACACATGAAGAAGCATGTGTTTGAGTGAGTGATTCTTTCTGGCACACACTCCATTGCTCACTCCTGAGTTTTTAACCGTCTTAATCACTAACATATCTTTGTGGAACTATGGAAATGTCTAGGACCAGAGTAAAAAGTTCCTGGTGGGGAGGGGCGCACATCCCACAAACCTCTTGCTCATTCTACGGTCACTAATTGCATGCAATGATATTAATGACCCCGTAATCGCCAGACCCCAGCACTGAAGTGGAAAACATCCATCTGAGGCCGAGCACAGCGCTGGGTGCTGGGACGTCACCAGTGACTGAATTAATGTTTGCTGACAGTTGAGAATACAACACTGCAGATGAGAAAATGTGCCACTCTCATGGCATAATAGTTTAGATGGGCATGATTTTATTTGCATTGACCATCTAGACACCAGTGGTAACCCCAATAAAGGGCCCTGTCTGAATCTGCCCTACCCATGAACCTTATTTTGTTCAGGGCAACATGCTCTGTCCTCTAAGAATCCAGAGCAATTTTCCACACGTTTGCTTCGATAAAGGAATACCTTCATCTCCTGGTGTAATATCAGGGACAATGAAACAAGGCGACCTCACTAATGCAAAGAACCACTTGCTAAGCACAGCTGTCTTTTAGCAACACACAGCCGGGCTCCTCTGCCAAGTGATCAATTATGCAACTGACAGAGGTTCTGCCAATCCATCCATCCATCCATCCATCCATCCATCCATCCATCCATCCATCCATCCAAACTGCAGCACCTGTACCTAGTCTCTTAATCCCTTTACTCTGAGAGATTTTTATTGTACAATTTCACTATTTAGCAACTTTCTATTGAGGGCCTTAAAGTGCTTGGTCACATTAAAAAAAAAAAAAGCAACATAGTCTTATTGAAGAAACTGAATTAATAGGTAGTAGATCTAAAAAGAAAAGAAAATTCAGAAGATCTGACAGATTGCTCTTACAACCACCTTGACCCAATGGCTCTCTCTTCTTCATTCAACTTTGGGGCATATTATTGCAATTAGTTATTATTGAAGTTAGTTCCACAATGTAGGGCAGGGCATCAGGCCCAACATGTTTGATAGAAACATAGAGTCCACTGGGTATCCCTATCACGCGAGGGTCTTTGCTATTGCTATGGATGTGTTATGAGTGTATAGACATATACTCTTTCCTGCACTATGTTTGTGATGTGATATATGCAAATACTAACGTCCCTCTCACTGTGTATAAATTCAGATGCTTAGTGACGCAGGGGGCACTGTCACATAAGTGACATTGGTCTAAGGGTCTGGTTTGAGTTTTGGCTCTGACATTTCACGGCTGTGTGAACTGTATTAAACAACTCACACTTTCGAAATTTCGGTTTTCTCTCAGTGATAAAAATTTCCCCGTCACCTGTGTTTCAAGACTTCAAAGGGACACAGAGTCTGTGAGGCCGCAACACCTCCCCCCGAGTGAGCAAACACCCAGCCTGAGACTTCAGAATGTTAGGAACGAATGTGTGACTGTTAAGGACAATATAAATAAGTTTTTTTCAAAGTAATCTTTTTTGTGTGTCTATCTATGCCTCTTGGCTATTTCCTAACCTTCTTTATTTTGCTTTCAATTTTGATTATCATGATGAATATTTAAAGGCTATTAAGAAAGAAACTTGTTCCCTCTCATGCTTGTACTAAGTCTCTGGTATTGTTCAATTATTTAAAAAGTCTAAGTGAACCTTTAAAAAGCTATAAATACAGGTGCTACAGATATTAAGATGTATTTTATGAAACAGTAAAGGCGGTTTTATTCTGAGCAATTCCTAAATAATTTCTTTCCCCCCCTAATTAATCTCCTTCATTTCTCATCTGCTCTTGCTTTGCTCTTATTCTGCACGAGGCCTTGGTTTCTCCCATCGCTTTGAGAATCAGTGTCACCTTATTCTTCCGTTGGCTATTGGGGAATTAGGAATAGTGCTCACAGGACTCTCTCTGTCTACCTCTAAATGAGATAAGCTGTCCCTACTGCCTGGTGAGGCCGTGGACCATGAACAATCTCACTCTACCACAGCCTTCCCTGCCTAAACCCTGAGTGAGCTGGGATGAATATCCCAATGGCCACGACTCCATCAGACCCATGCCCCCTAAGTCGCAGCACAGTCTCCAGTTAAGCGGAATCCCAGGCTTCACTCCCTAAGTGCAAAGAACTGAGGCTCTATTCATACCAAATTCACCAAGGAGTCTTCCTGAGATACTCTGGGAGAGCCTTCACTGCAGGCAGAAAGGATTTCACATTATGTTAAAAAAATAATAAAAACAAGCTTCTAATTATCAGACTAATGAAATGATGTACTTTCCCAGCTAGTCTCGGTGACAAGGCAACTCTGACACATTTCTTTTCTACAAGAACCTCTATACTACATTAGGATGCTGCTAAAACTACCAATAGAAACACAGCATTGCCTTTGTGGAACAGGGAACTGAGAAAACGCCTGGCAAATGGTTAAAGGCCAGTGGGGAAAATGATCAGGCAATTGGAAGATTCCTCCCGGTGCATCTCCTTTGGGTCTTACAGAGGATATGCTGCCATGCCTGGGCCATTCCACCAACTAAAACATACATAAATGCATGTTTCCTGGCAAGGGAAGCCCAGGACAAAGGAACTTTTATAACACTCGAGGAAGGCAGAGAGGGAAGATCTTATAATTAAGCTATGCAGCATTCCTGAAACTTGTAAACTTTCTGGAGTTTCATTGTATGGATGGCTTTCAAATAAATGATACTTTCTCAGTGCATCTTCCCCGCCCTTAGCTTGCAGGAAAGCATACTAGTCGGTTTGTCTGGTCTTCTGTCTCATACATCCTCCCCCATTATAAAGAGACCCTTAGCCGTCTGCGTTTGGTGCCAACCATGGAGGTAAACGCTTTACACATATTACCCCCCATTTAAACACACATCATCCTGAGAAGGCAGGCACTGTTACCCCCAATTTACAGATGAAGAGTTGAGGCAGAGATTGGTTAAGTTACTTGTTGAGGGGCATTCAAGAAGTCAGGTCTGTCCACATCCAGACTCTCAACTGCTATGTTAATCGTGTGTATGTGATTCCCCCAAACACCAAGATTCTGATGAACATCCTATCACAAAGATGATAGTTATAGGTTAAAAATAAAAAGGTGTTAAAATGCTTGAATTTAGCAATTATATGCAAGGCATCAAACATAAATCCTCACCCCAAAGTCAGAGGACATAAATGATAGGCTGATGTAGCCATATCACTAAACTTAATGTAGCTTTTATTACATTTATCATATAAATAATTAACCAACGAAAGCATATAATCACTTCACAGACACCACAGATCCTGTATAATAAAAGGCTAATATGAAAATTGACCTGAACGGCAGAACAACTGGTCGCTCTGGCACGCACTGACCACCAGGGGGCAGACACTCAATGCAGGAGCTGCCCCCTGGTGGTCAGTGCGCTCCCACAGGGGGAGCACTGCTCAGCCAGAAGCCGGGCTCAGGGCTGGCAAGTGCAGCGGCAGTGGTGGGAGCCTCTCCTGCCGAGGCAGCGCTAAGGATGTAGCTTAGGATTAGGTCCAGGGAGCGGGGCCTAAGCCTTCAGTCCGACATGCCCCAAGGGCTCCTGAATTGTGAGAAGGCTCAGGCCGGGCTGAGGGGACTCTCCGCCCCGCCCCCCCCGCCCCCTCAGTGCATGAATTTCGTGCACCGGGCCTCTAGTTCTTATACATTCCTCAAAAAAGCTAGGTGTAAAAGAATATTTGAAAGCTCCCACAACTATTTTAACTATTTTCCTGGGGAAAATACAGTACATTCAGTATATTTTAGTGCCATTTGCCCCATCTACTCCCCAAATACAAGGAAATAAAAAAAACAAATATATAGACACATTCAACAAAAATACAGAAATGAAATCTGTTCTTCTGTTTTGATTCTTTAAAAATAGTGTTTCATGATATTTGTGTGCAAGTGTTTTAATTTATTTTGCAATTTTGCTCAGCAGTGGAGTTTATGCCTAAAAATAGCAAAGCTGACTGTGGAGCCTTCCCATTTTATATGCTCTGATAAAAAAAAAAAAAATGCTTTGGAGAACTAAGCCAATACAGGGCCGAAGAATGGTGACTCATTCTCACTCACCCAGTGTTTCTCAGGGAAGAGTTTCCCAAGGCATGGAAAGTGAGGGGTGGCTTTCGGAAGGATGGTGGGGTGTACCTTCTAGAACAACTTTTAATGGAAGCAATCAGACAATTTCCCACAAATCCATGTCTTGGCTACAGATTTGAAGTAAAATAACATAAAAGCCACATAAGCTAAGCTGGAAGGTGCTCTGAGCATGTAGTGTTCTTTTATTAGCACCTCTGTCCTGGCCACTGTTTCCTGACACAGTATTCATCCAATGACACTCATTTTTGTCTATCTTCTGACTCACATAATTTGGTCCTGTGATGAAAACCTCTTCGGGGCTATTTTGCAAGACTTTAAGCGAAGGCTGGTTAACTAACCCACGGAACCTTCATAATGTTGGATGTTGCAAAGGGTCAACACACCAAAATTGTTGACTCATTCAACTCTATCACCTCTAAAAAGAAATTCAAACCAAGCACCAAGAGTGTCTATAAGAAAACTTTAAGACACAAATATGGATGAAGGCTGAGAACAGTTAGAAATGCTTTCCTAGTATTAACTGAAGCGTTTACTAAGACAGAACTGCCCTTCACAACAGGCAACTTCAGAGATAGTTATTTCATAAACTCTTTTTAAATTTTAAGGACATAATAAAAGTAACTATAGGTTATGTAAAATGCTTACTATGATTTTAAGGTAATTAAGAATCTGAATGCAGTATAAAATGGGGCTTTTTCAGGCCAAATGACCTTAACATCCCTACCTTTGGATCATTTAAGATTAAGAGATTTTATTATGAAAATTAGGCCTGAGGCTAATTACAAAAATAGGTCACTTGAAAAAGTCAATTCTAAACATTCAGAAAACCTGCATATATCATTTTGCCACATGTCAAAGCAAATAACCAACTATGAGATTTAATGAGGATTCATAGCATTTTGTCATGTGATGAGTATATACTCAGTAGGCTTAAAATATACTTCCAATTAAAAATTAATATTTACTTCTGAAACTCAAAAGTATGATGCCTGTATTTTAAATATGGTAATACTACAAGTCAAATTAAACATCTTTAAATAATTTACAGCAGATCCTGTTTATTTCAACGGGAGAAAAACTACACTAACAAGAGATCCTATATTGGATGTGTATGCACAATCGTAGTTGGGAACTGGAGACTTCCATCACCAGCCAGAATTACGACAACAACAGCAGTTTCTAGAGAAGAAATTAAAATTCAAAGAAATAAAGCTACTTTCTTATTAAGCTCAGGCAGCAGGACTAGAACCCACATTCCTGGGCCCAGTGCTCTGGAATCAGGAAATCTAGGGCACCAATTCAGTCCATTAGCAATTTGGACTGTTCCCCTGCAGGGTAATGCAGTACTACTCCTAACTATCAATTCTCTTCTTTCTCGCCATGGAAAGAAAGCAGCACACAATATTGATGATTTTAATACTGATGATGAAAATCATATTGATGATTTTTCTTAGTTATGAAGGTGCTAAGTAGACACTAAGATCTGAAATTAAGCATATGCAGCATATATTGTAGCAACTCAAAGACACCAGTATTATTTATTAACTATCTCAAAATGAATTGATGATTTGAAGTGTTAAACATATACTTGTAAATTTTAGGTTTTTTTCTCATACCATCTAGTATAGTACTATTTTAAGTAGAATGTGACTATGAGAGAGAGAGAGAGAGAGAGAGAGAGATAGAGATTAAGATTGTTTGATGTGTGCCCAACTGGCGTGGCTCAGTGGTTGAGCATTGACCTATGAACCAGGTCAAGGTTCGATTCTCGGTGGTTGGGGCACATGCCTGGGTTGCTGGCTCCATCCCCAGTGGGGTCGTGCAGGAGGCAGCCAATGAATGACTCTCTCTCATCATTAATGTTTCTATCTCTCCCTCTCCCTTCCTCTCTGAAATCAATAAATATATATGTTTATGTACATATACATTGTTAAAAGATTGTTTGATGAGAAAAGTAGTCACTTTTTAAAATCTCTTAATTGTTTTGGTGCCTTGGGATTCTTGAAGAAGCAAAAAAAAGTTAGCATTAACTATTTAAACTATTTTAAAATGTGTTCTTCTCATCATTAGTCTCTTTCCGAGGGAAAGCTGTGTATCGGTGAGCTTTGCTGTAGGCTGGGTGAGAAATCGGTTTCTGCACTTTCCCAACTTCTGAAAGGTCTTCCTATGTGGATGACGTGGCGGAAGCCTTTCAGCTCTCTGTGGAGAGTCTGTGTGGACTTCCTGGCACACTTCTGAGCTCTGGGCCCCTCACCCAGCCCTGTGACAATCACCCAACCAGCAGCATTCAAAGCGCCTCTCATTGTTTCAACCTGGAAATGCTCAACTCTATTTTAAGAACAATTCCTTTACCCCAGGCTTTTGCACTGTAAATCAGAACTCTACAGAGAGTTCTGGGGGCCAGCGGAGCTCAGCGACCTGCAATGCATCTAATAATGAGTTTTTAGAGAAAGAAAAATAAGAGATGTCATGATTGTGTAGATTAGTATTATAATTAATTACAAAGTAAACTGTGGTTCTAAACACAAACCTATCATGTGTTGGTAAGTCATTTATTATTAAATGCTCACTACATTAAACAGAAAGATGTTGCTTATTTAGTATTTATATTTACTTCCTGCATATTCAGACTAAAGACTAGCCCCATGTTTGCTGAAATCCCACTTGCACTCACTGGGGACTTAGAAATGAAAAGCCGTCCTCAGGAAGTCATAAACTAAAGTGCACGGAGGAGAGAATCTGGGTCTGTTGACTGGTCTGCATGGAAGAGCCAATCCGTGGGCTTGGGCTGCAGGCACAGCTCTAATGACACACATCTAATGCCACAGGAACATCTGATACTCTACGGCATCCGCTCTCCAGGCACCCCTGCCACCTCCATAGTCTTTCTTTCTTCCACCCTACTGAGGGGAACTGACCTTCTTAAGGAATTTATCTAAAGTCACTTCAGTTCCCTATAAATGGTATGCTAAACATGAGTGTCCTTGGTAAAGTCTTACTTAAATTGTCTTAAAAAAAAAAAAAGCCACTAGGCTTCCAAAAGCTTAAGGTTTCCATTTAGTTTTACCTAATAACTATTTTAGATTCTCAAAGATTTCTCTATTATTTTGTACACTTTACCACCCAATCTGCTTGTTTCATCCCTTAGAAAGCTTCTATTTTCATTTTACAATAATTCTTTCTTTAAATATGTAATTTACCACTTTTCCTCTTTGTGTGTTTTTGTTGTTGTTGTTACTTATTCTTGCTCAGCCACTCTCTGTGTATCAGGTTCACCTATCAATAGGGTTTCAGTCTCTGGCACTTAAGGTTTACAGCAAAGGACAACAAGAGAATTGGACGGCTATAACCAGTTTTGTTTTCATTGCTAATGTAGTAAAAATAATATGTTATTGAACACTAAGTCACTATTCAGTGAATTATTGATCCTGAGCTTTAAAAAAAGAGCAGCTAATAGGCTGAGAAAGCAGAGTTTTAACCTGGTCACCCAGAGATGGGAGGGTGCAGCCAATGGACAGCAGTTGTGTTCCCTAAGGAATTGAAGACTATGGTAACAGATAAGTGAGCAAAATTTTAAACAAAAGAAATTAGGAAAAAAATACTTCATTGCTTTAGTGACGTGAAGAGCTGTCTCAGTCACCCAGACTGCACTCTGCACTGACAAAACCCTGGTCCTAGAACCACCCTGGCTTTGTGCTAGGATGGGATTTGCACTGAGTAGGCATGTGCGCCAGGGGGTGCACCATGTGACTTCACAGCCTTATGAGAGGACAATGGCTCAGATATGACTCAAAGGGTACATAATATCTGTTCCTGATGCAATGTATCAAATTGCTAGATAAGTTTTTAAAAAGTAATTGGTTGAGCAACCCCAACTTTTGTCTTATTCTCCTAAATCTGGTTTTGAGGTGCCCATGTACAACTATGCTTTGTAACACCCATCCTTCGAACTTAGATGCTCCATCTCACTGATGCCTTCATGAGGAAAAGGTACTATTATACCCTTATTACTGTTGAATCCATAGTACTTAGGTATAATTTCTGGCACAGAGGAAATATAAATGAATGAGTGAATGGATAGATGGATGAATGGATGAAGAGAAATGTCACAGCACAAGAGTTACCCAGCAAAATCTCACCAATGGTCCTTATAATGCTTTTGTTAGTAGAGATGCTGAGTATATTCATATATATATATTCATTTATTTCAATGCTATAAAAACTCTAGGATTTTTTTTCTCTTTAGGTATTTATATTTAATGAGTACTATTAGTACAGGGTCCCACGTTCAATTAAGGTTTCTTTCCCAAAAATGGATTATCACCAAATATTTGCCACAATAATACTTTTAAGGAAGCAAAACTAGATACAAACCTATTTAGCTTATCCTAATTTCTATAAATAAATAAATAGAATTATACTTACATATAATGTAATAATCTTTGTTCTTCTGAAATTCTAGACCCCAAAGGTTAGGGCTGAATTCTTGAAACTTGATAGTGAATTTTACATCTTGGTCTGGTCTGGCACAGTTGAGGAGAGGGGTATTTTCCTTTTTAATAGTGCATCTTTCTGCTTGGTCTTTATCAACCATATAAACTTTATAATATTCATACTGGCCAATAGTTTTAGAGTCCATTTTGGGGCAAATAATATCCAATTTGTCTCCTATCTGTGGGTATAGTACCAGTCCTTGTCCAGGTAGAAATCTAAAAGCATAAAAATAAAAAAATAAATTGAGTTGACAAAAGTTAACAGTATTAATAATTATCACAAAATAGCCAGACGACGCCAATAACTCCAAATTACAATTTTATAAATCCAAACTTTTATTTGCCAGAAGTATCTTAGTTCAGATCAGCATGGGATGAATGTATTTAGGGATTAAACTTTAGAGAAAAGAAAGAACCACTCTCCTTACTCGACACCAGCAATTTTCAACCTTTTTCATCTCATGGCACACACAAACTAATTACTAAAATTCTGTGGCACACCAAAAAATACATACATATATATATTGCCGATCTGACCCCCCAAAAGGCATAATTTTGATTCATTCACACCAGACGGCTATAGGTCCCTGCCTCTGACTAAATAGTCAGGCACTGCATGTTTTATTTTTATTTTTTTAATTCTTGTGGCACCTCAGTGTGCCTCTTTCGACACACTGGTTGAAAATCGCTGCCCTGCGCAACAGGACCAATGAGCCTGCTGACGTTTCTTTACTACCCCCTCGCTCTACTAGCTCAGTACTCCTTTGTGTAACTTTACAATACCTTTTCCTGCTGGTGAGTCAGCCCTCCCCACCTGTTTGTTATTTTTTAACCATCGGCAGCTTTCGTTTATTGGGCATGCCACAGAAAGATGGCATCAGCGCCAGGGAACAGTGGCTGCACTAATACTTTGTTGTCTTGTTAGTTTCCATTGGCTGTTGATGTTAATTAACAGACAAGTTTCATCAAGAATGCTTCAAATTACTTATCATAATTAGTCAGTCACTGATCAAACAATGGGTTTTTTATTACAGTGAACAAAAGAAATGTCTTACAAACCCATAAAAGATAACTAGAAATAATTAGTTGCAGTATTGATTCAGCTGCAAGATGCAGAGTCCCTGACTTGCAAGGACAGCAGCTACTGTCCTTGCTCCCCCAACCCTTTCTTCCCTTCCCTGGAGATGTATTTGCTCCAATTAATTCTTAGAAGCAAATCTTTAGAACTAAGACAACTGATACAATATCCCCTTAATGCTTACAGCTGAAAGCTTTCCCCCCGCCCCTACCTCTTTCTTGCTAGCCATGCTGCTGAAAGATCGTTCTTAATGGGGAGTTTCTCTGAGAAACTGAAACAAGAGCTTCCTAATGAACATCCTTCTACAAGTGCTAACACCAACAACACACTTAGAAATCCCGGCTCTTTCCTCTGTACTCAGTCCAGCCTTCAGGCTCATTAAAATATTAAAGCCCGAGAGCAAAGCGTCATGTCTGAATCCCGCCAATCCCACCCTTTATTTAACCAGGGAAGCCCACCGGCCATAACAATTAATGGGTTGTAATTCGCTGAGAGAGAAAGCCAGGATGGTGAGGCACCCCCAATGTCAAACCCGTACTGAGGAAACAGGTTATGATTTATGCTAATGAATGGTATTAATTTTCTGAAAATTGCAGGAGGGTGGTTATGAAGCATCACAGGACATAACAGAAATTACATTATTGGATTTATATTAAAATCCAATAGTTTTCATGGCAGGAAAAATGCATGTTGCCGACAGTGGTTTGTCATTTTCCTTGGGAACGCTACTTTACAATCCCAAAGAGAGAGGAGTCCCCCCTACACACACTTTATTTTTGGTATTAAGCTTTTATAGCCGGGACATATGACATTTATTCATTAACAAAAAGAAAAAAGAAAAAAAGAATGAATGAAAGGAAGGGAGGAAGGGAGGGAGAGCAAAAATCAGCTAACATAATATCAGAATGAATATTTTTTATAACAATGACGAATTTCATACAAACATGTGTGCATACTGGAAGAACTCTCTAGAACTTTGGACAAATGAGGACTACCAGTTAGTAAGGGTCTCTCTTTGATCGTCTTGACCATTTTTCCAGTTCCCTGGGGAGATGCTTTAGAAATTCAACTCCAAAGGACTGAAGGACTCCTGGGTATTCCCCCCACCTCCCGAGAGCCACTGTGGTCTCTCTAGGCAAGTCCATCTTTGTAAGAAAACAAAGACTCTAGGTCCTGGTGGAGGGATGAAATCAGAATGTCTGTGGAAGAGCCATTTCAGTCTCTACCCCTGCCCCTTACAGTGCTTCTGATATGTCCCCGTAGTCAACAAGTGGGGGCGGGATGCCTGGCAATCACTACCCATGAAATCGTGTGAGCCTTATCTCACTCACCTGCCGGACACATCCCTTTTCTCAGTTTAATCCTTAACTTTCTTAGGAAACCTTCACTGCAACCAAGAACCACAGGCCAAATCCTGCCTGGGGTTCCCACCTCACGTCAAATATTTTCTACTCTAAATCTTCTCTTTTAGTAGCTGACACAGAGCGACCACCACATGTAAGCTTGTTAGTTTTCATAAATCACAGCCAAGGCCTGCACCAGGATATCTGTATCCTGCCTCCCCTCACAGCCCTGATCTTCACACCCATCAGTTTTCACCCTGGACCAGTGCCCCCGGGGCTTGCCCGGGCCTCAGACGTCAGCATCCTTAGCAGCCAGATGGACCCATTTTCTTGTCCATCCAGTCAATTCTTTTCAAAATGTGCATCAGCTCTTCCACCCCCGCAAGCTGTATATCATCTCTGCATATCTTAGAACGCTCCCACATTACACCCTATGTCTAAAGTTTGGCTCACTGAGCTCTTCCTTCATTCACAATGCTCCCAAGATCTTGTTTCCTTCATGAGATACATTTTCTTCCTGCTTAACCAAGGACTCATCAGAGATGTCCTCCCACCCATGTAAGTAACTCCTCATGACTCTCTCTTCACTCACCAACTCGGAGTTACAGCTTTTGCTGGTGCTGATGGGTGAGGCCAAGAAGATGTGACACATGGGCTGATGAGCCAACAAAGATCTCCACGTTCTAGACCATATTTTCAGGAGGCACAAATCCCATGAAAAGCGGTAACAGCCAGTGATGGGGGAGCCATAACCCATAAAGGGAAGGGGAAGAACCTCAGAGTTCAATAAACATTCCTAATATGCTCTGGGAAAGTAAATCTCGATAAAACTCACTATTTCTAATGCTTGAAAAGAGTCAGCTCACTTTTCAGAATATATTGTAGCAAAAAGTAAAGCAAGAATGTTACCCTTTCCCCTGAAAAAAGTAATTGTTTCAAGTGTTCCTTAAAAATATTATTGCTTCTTTATGCAAATCCATAGAAAAAGACCCAATAATTGAGTGCTTTAGAGGTTTACTTTGTAAACATGAATATATATCAACTGGTCAGCATAGCAGTGGCTTTAATTGATGAGGTTATGGTTTCTCCATAGACAAAGGGCAAGGCTGAGTTTGAGCCTGAATCACAGATTTCTTGTACACGTCACCACTATATGCCTTCGAGCCCCTGCAGCCACTTTCTTCCCTCACAGGAAGCTTCACTGTTTCTAAGGCAACAGGGGAACAAACAGGAGTAATGAGAGTATAACAACTAAAGCACCATATTTCATGCCAGACTCTCAGAGACAAAAAAAAAAAAGTAGAAGATCCTGATCATCAGGAATTTACAATCTATCTCCCTGAGGGCCAGCGGGTCCCAGGTGTGTCTGATTCAATAGCGAATGCCCAAGGGCTGACATATGGTAAATGCTCAATAAGTAATGTATTCGTTGAAAAAAAAATTATGGAAGAACAAATGGGAGCCAAAATATACACAAATAAAGTTAAGTCAAATTAGGTGCCACAAACTATTTGCAATTACAGGCATGGAAGGAATTCCCGAGTTCAGACCACCTAGAGTTGGGACAAGGGTGTGCTGCGAGCAGAGATGAGATTTCCAGGAGACAGCATCCTAGGCGTGATGTTTCTGGAGAACAAGGAGCCGTGCAGATGGAGTTTCAGAGCTGTTCTCTCTGGAGGGATTTATGGGTATGAGCAGTCTTCTACAATCGCTTTCTATTAAAACTGCCAGGCAATTAAACACCTCCAGAACCACTAATAACAAAAACACTGCTGCTTTTGAGCACTTACCCTGTGCTAAGCACTGATCAAAGCACCTTACATCACATTCTCTTCATGTAATCACTGCACACGTACCCAACACGCAAAACAGGTGAGGATGCACCTGTGCCAAACACCAGGCACAACAGGAAAAGCCCCCTTTCTCTGCACACTTTTCGGTTCTGAAGGCATTACATTGAAGCATAAATCTGGTTTGTGAAATGAATTTTTTTCTTAAATTGAGCTTTTCACAGCCAAGCCATAAAGTTAAAAGAAATCAAGAGAAAACCAGTCTGCACACAAGCTTGCGAGCACCTCCGTCTAGCTCAGTGGTTCTCAACCTGTGGGTTGCAACCCCTTTGGGGGTCGAACGACCCTTTCACAGGGGCCGCCTAAGACCATCGGAAAACTCATATGTAATTACATATTGTTTTTGTGATTAATCACTATGCTTTAATTACGTTCAATTTGTAACAATGAAAATACATCCTGCATATCAGATATTTACATTACGATTCATAAGAGTAGCAAAATTACAGCTATGAAGTAGCAACAAAAATAATTTTATGGTTGGGGGTCACCACAACATGAGGAACTGTATTAATGGGTCGCGGCATTAGGAAGGTTGAGAACCACTGGTCTAGCTCCATGCCAATCACCTTGGTTGTGCCCAAAGCCGAGGCTGCTTTTGAGGTAAGAGAACCAGAGACCACAGCTCATGAGGGCAGTAATCTGGTATCCCGGCCTTCCCCTAGGAGGCCACGAGCCAACAGGTCACCAAGAACCAAAAGAAACTTCCCCAAATATTTTGCAATATTCAATAATCCACTTCTGTTGACCTAGGATGTGTCGAAAACAACTATGATGGTGACAACTGGCTCATTTTAAGTGACTAAACTGGCTATCCAGAGTGGATGTCTAATATAGATTTCTTTTTGTGTGATGAAAGAATGTTCATCTTGTAACCAGAAGGAGCACAGAGGAAAAGCCCCACATTATAATATGTATTACACAGATGAG
Source organism: Myotis davidii (assembly GCF_000327345.1). Classification (NCBI taxonomy): domain Eukaryota; kingdom Metazoa; phylum Chordata; class Mammalia; order Chiroptera; family Vespertilionidae; genus Myotis; species Myotis davidii. The sequence continues at coordinate 486,884 of NW_006287546.1, read as the reverse complement.
GTTGTTTTTATGAAGCCAAAGGACAAAGAAGAGCAATAGTGCTTCATGTCCTACGTAGGAGAGAGAACACTGTCAGGCCAGTTTCTTCTCTGAGCCAGGCTACGTAAGGGCAGAGCAGTCACCTTGCTGCCTTCCTGAGAGGGGGAAGCCGGATTTGCCTCCCCATCAGGAGACCCGGGGCTCAGCACTGTTTCCCGGACATTGGTGCTATGGCTTCTCATGGAAGGGCTTCCTTGGGCTGCTATGAGAGTGAGGCGGGCTGAGCAGAAATAGGCAACTCCTGTGTTTTTCCCCCTAGTGAATCATTCCCAAGCAAGACAATAAATGTGATGACTTCAGATCAAACAGAGTATAGAGACAGTATAATGTGGAATAAAATGGACCCCCGAAGTAGGGTTCCACCTGTAACCTGCCCGAAATGAAATGATTTGATGTATGTTTTTATCTTCTGATTCCCTATTGAACTTAATCCAAGTTTTTAAAAGTTACTCTGAAAACCAGACTGTAATTCTTCCCTGGGGAATACTTTGAATCAATCTAATAACCCAAATTAGACATTAATATTTAATAATCTAAATTAGATCTCTAATAATCTAAATTACACATTTCAACTTCATGTTCGTCTTTGGAAAAATTATTTTTACAATACAGACATTGTGTGACATGGTATTCTTTAAAGTTTAAATCCACTCTAGGAACCCATGCTTGTTTAAAAAGCTAGCACAATGATGCATTTAAAGCATAAACCAGCCACTTAGGAGTTTAGGGATCGTGACACGCAATTTTCTTGGATAGAGCAGAACGTCACAAGTTGTGATCTCAAGCCTGGGTTCTTCTATTGACCAGTATTGCATTATCAGGTCTCGCGGGATAAGTCAGAGGGAGGCCATGATTGCCCAATTGGCTTCTGAACCTGGCCGGATGGAACGAGAGGATGCCTGGGAAGCCAGGAGCTGAGATGCTTGGGGATAGCTCTGTAGTGGAACCACAATTGCATTTCCCAGCACCCACGGGTGCCCCCATTCCCTTTCTCTTTTCTCTCCTACCCTCTCCTGCCTTGCTCTGACCATAACACATTCACCTCAGGACAGCCATCCAAAGACTTCTTCTACTTTTCTTCGAGGTTCACCTAGAAGCCAAATGACTGAATGGCCCCTTTGATCCTAATACTAAGTCTGTGAAAATACATTCACCTCAGGACAGCCATCCAAAGACTTCTTCCACTTTTCTTCGAGGTTCACCTAGAACAGCCAAATGACTGAATGGCCCCTTTGATCCTGATACTAAGTCTGTGAAAATAGACATGAAATATGAAAGAGCTGAGCCTTTCTAAAGAAAGCAATAAATATGCCAAACTACCATATGAGCAAGGGCAAATCAAAATGCTGTAACAAATGCAAAAATATAAAGCTGATGCAGAATAAAAGAGATGAAAATAAAGACATATTGACCAGAATGACCAGTGTCTGTGGCCTAACAAATGATTGGATCAGGCAAAGCCCCTCCAACCAGACATGACAATGGAGTTTCTAATTTAAAAAGTGTCAGTTCAGCCCCAGCC
>NW_006287546.1:470493-485311 GCF_000327345.1 Myotis davidii | reverse complement strand
CGCTCCCTCCCTCTCCCTGCCTCTCTGAAATCAATGAAAATATATTTAAAAAAAAGGAAAGAGGCTACCCTGGCTGGCATGGCCCAGTGGTTAGAACTTTGGCCCATGAACCAAAGGGTCTCAGGTTTCCCGTGCAGGTTCAATCCCCTACCCCGCTCCGAGTTGAGTGCAAGAAGCAACCAACCGATGAGTCTCTCTTCCTCTCTCCTCTCTCTCTCTCTCTCCCCCCCTTCCTCCCTCTCTAAAATCAAATTTTTAAAAAAGTTATTATAGTCTGAATTGGGATCTATTTAACCAATCCGTTTTTGAGTCCACAAAAGCTGTTGTAACAGCTACTATGCAATGTACTAGTTCATTCAAACACACAAAAAAAACATATGGGATAGACAGAATTTAAGCTCCATCACTGAACTGCACCAATCTGGGAGTTGGCTAACAGGGTAGGGACGCGGAATGCCAGCTTCAGGAACTTTAGGGACAGGTTGACATACCAAAAATCACAGCGTATCATAAAGTAGAATTACTCACAAATCAAGGTTCTGTCTTTTTACCACATTTGAGAAAACACGCACTTTCCCCATAAAATGCTTTCGATTTTCATTTTACTTAAATGCCAAAGGCTGCAGGGAGGAAGAGCAGTCAGTTCATAAACTGGGTGAGTCTGAGATTCCGAATGAGGAAACGCACTCTGCTGCTTTGCTGTAACTGGCTGGTCTTTCCAGTTACCTGCTGACAAAAGATGCACGCTGCTCTAGATAAGCCCAAGCCCTTGACCTGTAACTTCACCATGCACTTGGGCCTTGCAGTCTAAGGGGAGATAGAATAGGATTAACACAGAAGCCCAAGGTTCCTTTCAGAAATGCTCTATGCACTTGGGGAATAGAAACATCGTGGAAGGACACGTTCATGAGTGTGTGAATTTGATGGCACATTTCATAAACAGGCAGGATATTCAGTCTTGTATTACTTTCATTTAATGCTAGATTGCTGCTACTGCTTAATAAGGTTTTTTCTAAAAAGCCCCACACAGGAGAGTTTGTTATAAAATAAATAAATGAATAAATAAAAACAGGGCCCCCCAAAAGACTTAGGCAATATCGGCCATAAGAAATACTTGGGGAAAATTTTCTCCTTTTTTGTGCATAGCACTTTACTGCCCCCTTTTGCACTTTAACATCAGGACAATTTTCTTTACAAACATATTCTGAAACCAGAGAGATAGTGCGGTGTAGCTATTGGGTGTCAGGTTTATACGGAATTAGGTTACCAGATCCCACTGCTTGGGATCCCACAAATAATTACCTTAAAACTTCCAGCGGGTGTACCACTACCTCCTCCGTGGCTTTAAACCTCCAAGAAACAAGGTAGTAACTGGAGGCTGTAATGGACATTTTCTGCCTTAATTCGAAAGTGTATGTGTGCTGGAACAATTGTCTGTTTTCACAGGTGCCCCTTCTTTCACACTTTTCTGAAACAAACATTATCTGCAACATGAACCTGATGTATTCAAGGAAAAGAAAAGGGGCATAAAAGCGGGCTGTACAATTTGGGACCATTAACGTGCTATAAATCTGAGAACTAAGAGGAGGGGTGTGCATTTCAGACTTCACACCAATGACAAGCAAAATCTTTTCAAGAACGGGAAAGATGAGAAGCACAGGAATTCAAGTGCCCGGTGAGCCCATAGGCCCGTAAACCAGTTTAGCAGCTCTTCAAGGTGAGGCGCTTCAGTACTTGTGCCTCTTCATCTGTGCATGTACTCGAAAAAAGCATTCAACTAGTCCACAGGAAAGTTTTACTTATAAAATTCTAATCTGCAATACACTCTTGGCCCAGTGACCTCCACTTGCATTTAACAGTCTGTGCGAGCTGATGTGTATACTTTTATTTAAACTTAATCCATTTCCCTCTGTCATTCTGCAATTACCATACAAGTCAAAATAAGATTAAATTTCACAGCCTACAATGCTGCACAATTGAATGAAAACTGACTCCTTCTGATGTTAATCTTGTCTTTTATTTGTGATATAATGCTCAAAACACTGGTGGCTAGAATAAATTTTATTTTTAAATCCTCAAAGGTAATATTCTCACAGCTTAAATTTTCTTGCAGGAAAATAACCCAAGTCATTACTTCACTTTTATCCACACCACGGTTTTCACTGTCATAAAAACCTGCCATTCACGTTAGGACAGCCTATCGCAAGCTGAAGTTAAAAAAGGTACCTTCATCTATGAGTCAAACTTTAAGCGTGTGATACCCAGATATCATTGTTTTCTTTTCACAGTTCACAGAGATCCGTGGCTCTAAAACACCCCCTCCTTCAAAACTTCCCGAAAAAGACAGTCATGCCATGAATGCTGCACTGAATGTTAGGTAAAGTCACACTGAGGAACTTGAATGCAAGGCCTGGGATGCAACGCTGTGCAGTGGGAAAACGAAGGAGAGAGTGAATCACTAAGGCCAACCTTTGTCATGCTGGCTTGACCACGCTGGCTCCATTATCGAAACAAGTGTTTCACAACCCTGAGAGGGCAAGAGACAGTACAAGCTTCTTTCCCAACTGTAAGCTGTTTGCACCTGCACGGTCTTGTTCCAAACCATGCTTTTAGCCAGAGTCTATAAAGGAAGGTGGAACTCTCGTTATTTATAGGTGAGGCCCCAGAAAGAAAAATGCCTTTCATAGAGAAAGAAATTTAAAGGGCATTTCCAGCCGGTTCTCTGTTGGTTTAGACAGAAGCGTGGAGATCTATGTGATCATCTACCCGAGTGGGAAAATCACAGAGATGAAAGGCACGCGTAAATCATTCCAGGGATGGGTTGGCATGTTAAGAACTCAAAGGCATGGAATTAAGGTCTTAGTGCAGAGCTATATCACAGCCTAGAATTTGGGTGTATCTTTTCTATCAACCCCTCCCATCCCTTTCATTCCCATCATCACTTTTTTATTTTTATTTTAAAGAATCTTGCCTATTTAGAAAAACAGTTCACCCATGTTTTATGGGTGAATGAAACTTTGGTGGGGCAAACGGCTCTGAAAGAAAGAGTGGGCACACCAAAGGCGACCAGTGCCTGCTCTCCAAGCTGAAGTGTGCCTCTAGGACTCAGCCTGTTGCATTTACCCTTGGACCTCTGCCCCCTGTCCTCCCAGTGCCTGGTATAGAATGGGAGGCCAATAGGTGTCAGTGTAAATAAAGAAGGAATACTTTGATAAGTAAGGTTTAAGAAGAGACAAAATTCTTTTCGTTTTCTCTTGATGTAAGGTGAGATTCTTCTTGCCAGCCAAGCATAATAAGGCTAGCAACACAATTTATAAGGCTGTGCATAATCGCTTTATAGCCGCCTCCTGAATACTTCCTTCTTCCCGGCTCCAGAGCAGGGTCAGGGATAGGTGGGAGGTGGGCATATGACAGGAGACATTTTCCTGCACCTTCTATAGCCTGGTGACAGCCCAGAGAGTGGGAAAGAGGGAAGAGAAGCCAGACAGGTTACACAACAGCCAGGTCTGCGCTGCTAATGTGTGAAAAGAATAAAACCAATTGGGTTACTACTGGCTTCCCTAAAGATTGCCCCAAAATTGTGTATCTTAGAAGCATGTGAATGATGTGCCATTGTAATCCTGTGGACAATCTATTTCCTGCTCAGTCACCACAAGCGGCCTGGCATTACCTGGACCAAAAAACAAAACACCCCCAAAGTTAAATCCACTACGGTATTCAGTTGTTCCTGAACTAAAAGGAAGGCAATTGGACAGGAGGAGATAAGAGGATGCCCTGCGGCTCTCTAAACGAAATAAAGATCTGGTGATGTGGCCCTCCTGCTGGCTGCTGGGTCTATAGGTATAAGCAGATGATAAGTCCCAGGGAAAGGCCATCCGGGGAGGCTCAATCCGGAGTCAAGAGAACCCCAGGCCCACCAATACTTGCCGCCCGGCTTCCTGAAACAAACTGCTCCAAACTTGCCGAACATCAAAAGCCAGATGGGCTGTACTGAATGAGTCCACAGGCAAGACGCCAGAATCCCCGTTTGCTGTAGAAATAGGCCTGGACTTGATTTGAGTCTTCTCAGCTCTGACAAGCTGGAAGCTGGCACCGCTCCCAAAATCCAAAATAAAATGGCATTTAATTGTGACTAGACTCTAAAAAAGATGTCATACTATCTCCTTAGCCTGACACACGCTCCGCGTAGAACCAAATGCAACTCTCCTAGGAAATCTGACTTTTTTCTCCCAGCAAACAAATAAGCAGATATTAAAGGAGTGACACCCACGAAGTGCATTAATATTATACACTTTCATAACTAGTCCCCACTGGCCACAACCTTGTTATGTCAAAGACTTAAAGGATCAATTTAGAATCGCATGCCCACTCGAGAGAGACTATACGTCAAGATGGACAAGGAAAGAGTTGTGCCCAAAACGTTCCTTTTCTGTACCTTGTGTGTACTGCTTTGAGCAAACACATAATTTAGTACACAATTTCTACTTATTCCATGCCACAGCATAAGAAAGAGAGGCAGGGAATTAGGAAGGGTTCTGGAACCGGAGTAATCAGGCTCACGTGCACACTGTAGCACTTATTAGCTATAGGACTTTGGGCAAGATAATTAACCAATCTGTGCCTCAGTTTCCCCACTGGTACTATGGGAATCATAAAAGTACCACTCAGAGGGTTACTATGACAGCTGAATGCATTGGTCAAGCAATTAGAACAGCAGCGGGCACATAGTAAGCTATATGCAACCTTGTTCAATAAAATATACTATGCCCACCAGGTAAGTAGGTTTCTAAGTAAGAAATACCATTTTAATATTAAATGCTACACTGCCCTCCCTACAGGCTGAATGTGTTTTTATTCAACAACCCAATCTCTTACTGTATATGCAGTAAAACACACAAAGTGAATTCTGCCCAGACCCTCCTCCCTCTCGGTGAAGCTGAAGGAGGGGGGCCAGGGCTATGAATGTCACAACAAAGCATCAGGGGTAGGAAGCACAAAAGAGAGTACCCAATTTTGGTAGTAGAAGGGAAATTAAAAAGTGCTTCTCAGAGCAGAAAAGTCTTAAAGAATGTTTAAAAGTCTGGCAGCTAAAAAGCCACAATGGAACATCAGAGCCTATAAAAGGTGAAAGTGCCATGTGAAAATTTTTATTAACATTTTACTTTTATTTATTCTGCATTTGTATGTGAAAGGCAAATGGAACCAGAGCTAGACGCACAGTAGATATTCAATTAATTTTAATTAACAATAGCTGACATATATTGGCTCATTGTGGCAAGCACAAAGCTAAATAAGCGCTTTAAATCCTGACCACAACTTTATTACTCTTTTATTCAGTACTATTAGATAATTATTCCCATTTTAGAGACAGGACAACTGAGAGACACATAGGGGATACTGCTTCCAAAGTTTCACAGCTAAAAATGAACTAAACTGGGATTGGGCTCAGACAGCCAGATTCCAAAAGCATGTACTCTGATCTAAACTAAAAGAGCACTTACCCAGTTGTCTTTGCTAAATTGAATTGCCTGACCTTTCCATGACCAACACAAGCTTTCTGAAATAGGATACTGCTAATTATCATATTAATAAGGTAGCTGAAAAAGCATTGGGTTCACTATCCCACACGGTCGATTTGTTCCGTTTGTGGGTTCTGTCTTTGAGTTATGCTCTGATAAAATAATGTAGTTGTTTGCAGATGTACACTTTATAGATACACAGCTCCCATAGCTGAAATGTTATTACTTCGAGTTGCTTACTGCAGACATCTACTGTCTATTTTGCTTTCAGATGCCGGCTTTCTCTCTAGACTCAGTTTCCCTTCCCCGGGGCTGCTTTTCTGGACACCTCTCCGGAATGAACACCATTGCCTTTCTCTGTGTCCCCAGTGCACACAGTCCCAGGCACCACAGCACAACATGCCTTTGCTCCCTCCAGGATTCCCTTCACTCCCCTTAGGATGTAAATCTTTTGAGGGTAGAGATTGTTCTTTGTATTCTCAGAGTGTAGTAATAGACCTCACAGTTCATAAATACTTGTTGAATAAATCAAGGAATTATCCACCGTCAGTGATCTAGATTCTAGATCATTTGGTCTGGCCCTGCTAAGGCCTTAGGGGTGAGTTAATGAAATGTTTGAACAGATATAGCAGGCTAATTTTTAAGTTGATAATTTTGTATGGCCCTCAAATGACGTTATAAATACCCAAATGGCCCCTTGCTAGACAAAAGGCTCCCCACCCCTGATCTAGATGATCCCTTATGATCTCCAAAGAGGCAAGAATGGGGGCACACAGCAGTGAGGCAGGGCCACAGATTTCTTCAGAGATCCTACAACAGCCTTTTAGAGGACGGTGACCTAATGTTGAACAGTTTTCCAAAAAGTTTGCTCAAAGGCAAAGGTTCTCCAGGTGTGGTCAGACCGCATCAGCATCAACTGAGAGCTGGTTAGAAATGTAAGTTTCAAGTGCCACCCAGACCTCAGGAATCCGGAACTCGGAGGGGGGGGGGGAGCAGCAGTCCTGTTTTAACAAGCCCTCCAGGTGATTCTGAAGCCTTAACGTTCTAGACTAGAACCCTTGGTCTAAAGACAGAGCTCCAGTAGCAGGTGATATGTTAATATAAAGTAGGCAGCCATAAACATACATTTGGATTGTGTCTGTTCATTCAACCAATACTTACTGGATGTCAATGCCAGCCCATAGATAAGGATGAAATTAAACCATTCTTGTCCCTGCCTTGTAGGGATGGGGAGGGTGTCGATAAAGGGGATTAAGACTTGCATGTGAATCATGACAGTGCAGCGTATACCGATCTTCCTATGCCCTGGGTATTTAACTAAATTGCTGTGGGATTACAGAGAAAACATTTAAAGAAATGATGTTTGATCTGCTACATCAGAGAGGACACTCATCCAGGGGAAACTGTGAACTGTATGGACAGTTTATTATAATAAAGATCCATTTTCCCACAGACAAAGGGGGGTTTGGGAATATTTGTTTTTATCCAAGATGTACCCCAAATATAGTTCTGGTAGTTAACTAAAAACTGCCATATTCTAATCTCTTCTGCAGGTTGATAAACATTCTGAGCTGGCCTTGAACATAATTGGCCCAGCCTCACTCACTATTATGGCAGTTCGTACTCAGAGCAAATGTTTTCAGGCCAGATTCAGAAGCATTTCATCCGGTGGTGAAACCATGACGGGCCTCAGGTTCCCAGGCTGGACCACGAGAGGCTGAGGAGAAACTGGAGGAGACATTTCAGACACCCTGGCCCTGTAGGTCAGAGATTCTGAGATGCGTAGAGCTTAGTATCCTGCAGGGAGTGCAGGCTGCGGAGCTACAGTGGAATAGGCAGAAGGCAGGCAGTTGCACCCCCCTCACCCCAATGTACACCCCTGCCGAACAAACAGAAGCCCAGGACTGTCTATAGTCACGTGTTTTTGTCCAACACAAACACACACTGACACTCCGGTTTCAAAAAAGGTGGGTAGCACTCGTACCTATTCTGGGGTGATAGAAGAGTAATCCAGCCATAAAAATAACAGAGTAATGCCTCAGGTGCTATAGGTGCTGAACTGGCAAGTATTGGATGGATGACACAAGGCCTGTAGTCAAAATCGGATGCAACCAAACTTAAATGGAGAATATGAACTGAACTGCTTAATAGTTTCATACAGAAAGCAGAAGTATCTCCAGCGCCTGCAAAGTTTTCAGAGCAAGGCAGAGCACCAGTGTTCCATTCCCAGCGTTCAGAAAGTCTGCCCACTACTGGGTATAGTCAGCGCGTTTATCCATCCATGCTTTAGAGAAAGAAAATAGCGAACTATGAATACTTCACTACTGCCAAGTTTCTCTATGTTTTCTTTAGAGAGTTACTAAGGGCAGAAACAACTTGTTTTTCTTTAATGGAGCATTCTCCTACTATGTTATTTATTTGAAAACAGCAAGCATGCACTCACCTGTCACAAAATGCTGTGGACTAGAATTACATGTTTGAATTTATACGTGAAAAGGAAAATAAAGCGCCACTGCCGATTTGCTGCAGGAGCAACAGAAATAGGTTTACCTGGCATTCAGTGGGCATGGAAAACATTTCATAATTGATCACCTATTCTTTTTACTGGTGAGCCAGATTCGACCATTCCTATGTGTAACACTTCTGAAATATGTTCAGAGCAGGTAGGACAAACCTAGCCGTTGGATGATGGTTAGTTACTAAACAAGTGGCAGGGCTTTTTCCTGCATCATTTCTCTAGCTTTTTCCTGCATCATTTCTCTAATCACTTTAACCCTGGTCCTCATAGAAAGCTGGGGGCCAGGGCAATTCAGCGTCTTCCTTTGTCATCTGCCTGCCATAAATATGCACCAGTCTGCAACTGAAAAGCTGAAGGAGGCCGCAAGCTTGCTGGACATTTATCATGCTCTGTTCCCTGTTAACAAGCAAATACTTTAGCTGAATGGGCCATTAGCAATCATTGTCAAATGTAGAATGCAAGGTGCTTGGATGTGACCAGCTTGTAAATTAGGGGGTGTCCCTTCTGTGTGATGAATCCAGACAAGCGCAATGGATCTTTGGATATGAATTACTGAATTAAGTTAGAGAGGAAGGTAAAGCAGTAGGCCTTGGCTTTGGCAGGTCAATGTGCAATCATTTAAAAAAATGGTTTTACTAGTAATCTATGACAGGCACATAATAATGAACAGAAAAACAGGCAACAAATGCAATAAATCTACAGCCCAAGACAGATAGTCAAGTCAGCTGTCTGAGAATTAGGAATAAAATCAATGAAATGGGTCTGAAATAGAATAGTTGGGATTAATGAAGATCTTCACAGATCTTCTACTCACAGAATGTGTTAGTCTAGAAAGGCCCCGCGTAGCTGTAAGGAAAACAGCGCCAAAGCCCCTTTAGCCAGCCACTCCATCAGGAAAGGCACTGGGGGCGTTTGTAGCGTTCAGTATTGTCAATGTCTTAAGAGTTCAGACTCTCCTGAGGAACTGCTGAAACTTTTCTTCCACGCCAAAGAGGAGGCAATAAAGCAAATATTTCCTCTCTGGCTTGACCCAATTGCAGATGTCACTCTGCATGTAACCCAATCACGGCTTCAATGGCTTATTTTGTTTAATGACCAAAATGGAAAGTGTGGAAGGCAAACACAAAAGTACAGCTTATTTACAAGGTTGCTCGGTCCAGGGGGCCATTAAGATGCAACAGCATGACGATTTTGTTATTGTATTTAACGTTAAAGCTGGGCAGCGCTAACATGTTTACAAGTCTTTTATTTACATGAAGGGTGCCTATCCCATTGGACTCAAAGGTTAAAACTCGCATTTATGAGTAAAATATCATCTAGACTAGAGAGAGCCCATCGAATTACTACTGACTGGAATGAACACTAAATTCCCCCTTTTACTGATATATATTTATAATTTATTTATTTATTTTTCCTAGGGTGGGAAGGACAAAACTCAGAGAAGAGCTCTCTGGCTAAGGGAGAGGGACCATCCATGTTTACCTTTTCTTCTCCCGCTCTGCGCTTGATGGCTCAGGGTCTGGGAGAAGGCTGAAATCAAAAGGTCTCTGTTTTCTTTTGCGATAACTCCAGCCCTACCTCTCCCCTCTGGTCTCTGTTCCCTGCCAGCATGTCCCTGCCCGAAGCCCAAATAGATTAAGGCAGGGACCGCCAAGTGCAGTTAATCCTACAGAATGGCTGTCGCTGTTAGGCCAGGAGTTAAAAAGGAAAATCTTGCAGGCCTTCACAACTGCAGTGATCTGAAGTTTTAATCAGCCCCAATCTCAATCTCTCAAAAAGGCAGTCAATGAAATCTACCTTTGCCATATTATCTGCCACCAATGAGCAAGAACTGAGCAGCTTTTCTTTCCTGCTTTCACCATCCCAGGCCACAAGTAGGGCTTTCATACTTTCTAATCCGAGTTTCCAAGTCTGTGTGGTTCTCACATAATAGGCAACAGCCTGGAGCAAGGGCCTCCGTTTCTACACCCTTTTCAGAGACGTGTCATTTCCAACATCAAGCTAATCTATATGTTGCCATGGCTTCACCCTTTATCTGCCTTTACATCTTATGAACTGCATGGATTTACCACATTATTTTTATCTGAAAGACAGAAAATGGTGGTTTTATTGCCATACAATCAGATTACTGCTGCTAGTTTCTCTATGCCTTTTTACCATACTTCAATCAAAAGGGATCAGTTTCTTTATACTCTGCCCTTGATTTACATTACATCTGTAAAGACCTAGTCTGGGTTGTAATCCCCTTATTAACTATGACCAGGGTTGATTTGCCTAAAAATAAAAGCAAATTGTGTCAGACCCTTTCACTTTGTTTTTGATTCGGAACTACAAAATGGATTACTAAAGAAATCTTCAGAGTTCACACGGCCAGTATAGTACTGAATTTAAAATGAGAATTAAACAAGTTAAACAGGGGAGCCATGTCAACGGCTCACATTTTCCATCATGGGAGAAGGGCTGCATTGCTGATGTCTTTGTATTATTTGGCCTTGGAGAGACAATGAAGCCACAGGAGTTTTTCCAAGCTGTTCGGAACACTGTCCCATTCGCTATCCTTCCTTCTTTGCTTTTCTTATATTCCACTCCCAGCCCCATTCTAATTCCTCCCCTTAAAAAAAAAGAAAGAAAAGTGGAGGGGGGGGGGGCTCTTCCCTGAAAGACCCACTTCCTAACTAGAAGCTTATAGTTCTATGGGTTCTGCATATTTTAATCAAAATATTTTAAACAGTCGAACACTCCTATTTAAGGCTCTACTCCTCCACACAAAGGGTGAGCTCATAAGCAAATCTATGTAGATGTATGATAAGTGACCTGAAAAACAGGCTCTTTATGTCAGCAGCAAATGAAGGCAGCGATTAGGCAGGCAGGAGTACCATTTTCATCATTATTTCTTAAAGAAGAGCGCTTCTTTTTTTGTCCAATTTGCAATGGGAGAGTTTAAGAATAAAGTTTTCATAAAGTGCTAAAGGAATATCCCTCTTTAAGACTTTTTTTCCTCTTTTGGTGAGGGTCTAGTCTTTCCCTCCCCCGCCACTCCCATTCCTATGACGCACCACTGCAGTCAGGTTGGGGTCTCAAATCTTTTCCTCTTAGGAGAGCACGCTGGGAAATGCTGCTCTAAGGTAGATGTTCAGAATCAGCCTCCTGGGAGCTACCTGGTACATTTCAGCGGAAGGCAAGGTACAAAGATTCAGTTGCTCCATTTGAAGGAAATGATGGTGGTGATCCACCAACTAAAGGATTTATCTCAGTAAATTTACAGAGAAGAGGTTTTATGGTAATTAACTGAAAATACACCTATTATTATTATTATTCTTCAGCTGACTCCATGTGGAGAAGCCATACCAATCTGTAGTATTTTTTATTTTTTTGTTGTTTATTTTTTTTTACTTTTTGGCTGGCCTGGAAAAGATGCCTAATTCACCTGTCCTCATCTTTCAGCTTAGGAGTCAGAAACATTTAGGGATGTTGAAGTCACTTGCATTTCTTTGCATCAGTTGGACAAGTGTCAACAGCTATGTTTTGTGGAAGATTTAGAACCAAGTGCTTAACAAATCATCTTAACCCTCAGCTCCCATTTCTGAGGCTGAAGCTATAATTGCTGAGGTTAGAAAGTGCAGTCCCTAGACACCCGATTCCCAAATAAATTCTCTTCTCGTCTGAAAGAAGGCTACCAAGCATGTTGTGAGATATCGCTTTAGCTCTGTCTTTGTGCTCTCTCTGGCTCAGTTGTCCGGTGGAACGACGACAGTCCATTACCTACAGTTTATCATCCTGACAAAACGTGAGGAATGTGGATGTGAAAGCACTAACAATTCCACCCCTGGCGCTTTGTGCTTTTTTCTCTCTATATTAAAACCGACAAGATTAACCCAAACGCAAACTGTGGAGCATAGTTCAAGGGGCTATTCAATCAGTGCTGAGTGTGCATTTGTTTATCTACAAAAATAAGAATTTCGGGCACAATGGAAGGCAGGCTGGCTTATATATGGTATTGAATGGGCTGTTTAAACAGCACTACCCATTGTAGTTTATTTTATCAATCTCTGACAGGTCCGTATTTATTCGGAGCCTGACTGTGATGGAGCCCATGTATTATAGGTTATCTGGATATTATCCGGCCATTCTTTTCTATCAAGTCAATCAATATCAGGAATTTAGTATTATGTGAGGAAAAATGACATGGGAAAAGCAAAATGCTTTGTCAACTAACTAGTATGTGGTGCATAGGAAATAGCACCCCTAGACATAAGAAATTAATGCTCAACTGAAATTTTCCACAAAGTCGGTGTAATTCATTCTAGAATACCATACCAATACAGACTTGCTTCCTCTCAAGTGAAATCAATATTTTTTTTAAAAGAGAAAACTATTTTATTTTGGCAAGAACATCAAGTTTGGAAAAAACTGTCCTACTGAAATGTTAACTAGAAATGAATGAAAAAGCCAGATTTTGCTATTCTCTCCCAAGGTTAACACACACACACACACACACACACACACACACACACTGCTTAAACAACCTAAATGTCTAGAACTAAACCAACTTTACTAGAGCACATGGATGCAATGCTAATAATCAAACAGGGCTAGTGTTTCAGTATATAGAACTTCTTTCAATTACTGCAGACACTTTCAGGGACGAGAGCAGCAGACAGTGTGATTCAAGTAGTTATGGAGACAGTGAATTTACAAAGGATTTTCTGGACTCTGTATCCAAACAGCTGCTGCATGCTCCCTATGTCCACCACCTGCTAAAGAAGCTGACCCCCGGATGAAACAAATCTAATTACTGATGGTTGCTTCATTACAAATGAGTTGTTCCCCAGTTCATATTAACTGATGTGAAACTTCAATGCATTTGATTGCCTTCTCGCCACATCACACTGACCGACCAACTTTTCTCTGGAAATAAATATGCAACTTCCCCAAATAAAATGAACCCGTGACATGAGGGGTTTTTATTCATTCCTCCAGAAAGAAATCTTTCTGACCTTTCACGCTAGCATTGAGCTACATACTTTGTTAAGTAGACCTTTTCCAGGGACAAATTACCCAGTCCTCCCAGGCAAGCCATTATCATGAGAACTATGAAAGAAATTCTACTCTTGAGGACTGGAGCAATCAAGCCAACAGCAACATCAGCAGTGCAAGGAGGCGGGCTTCTTTCTCTAAAATGCAGGCCTCCAGTAGATCTCTAAATCTGTGACCACAGCTAGGAAAAAACAGACTAATGCTCATAATCACCAGGCCGGTGAGTAAATAGCAGTCACCCCCACACACATTAGGAAAAGAAATATTAATGTCTACCTTACATTGAAATAATTATTGCTCTACATTGTTTTTTCCAAGTAGGTATTTCTAATGCTCCTCCCAGATACACACAAACTAGTAGCTAATAATAACACACACACACACGAGAGAGAGAGAGAGAGAGAAAGAGAGGGAGAGAGAGAGAGAGCTGAACGCTGGAGGGGTTAATGGGGATTTCTTTAAATTAGATTTAAGTAGAAATATTAAATCCCGATGAGGATGGCGGGGGATCAACCCCCAAAGATTGCACATCAGTGGAAGTGCACAGCGGAGCGGCGCAGGCAGCCTGGGGAAGAGGTAAGGTCTGGCGCCGAGCATTGCGCGTGGAAGAGTGACCTCTGTAGGCACAAAGCGAGCACTGGCTGGCCTCACCCGGGCTCCCCGCCCGCCGGCCTGGAGGACACCCGCTGCTGTGAGCAGGTCTGAGCCGGGCGCTTTCTGGCACCACCTGGTGCCTCACCCTTCCGAATCAGCATGTTACTGCCGCAAATTTCTCAGCAAATACGGTATCTGACATTAAGGAACAACAACAAAAAGACGCCCATATAAGATGAGGCTACGTGGAAGGGGGCTGCATTAAGTAACTTTTAAATGTGAGCAGTGTTGTGAAGTGCCAGCGAGCATCGTGCATGAATCTGTTTGATCTGATTCCGTGCTGTGACGTTCCTCGCCCTTGTCTTTGGGAATTTCTGGGTTAGCCTGTTGGTGAATTTGAAATGGACCGCTTTCAAAGGAGTGGCTATAATTCTTTCATTAAGATGTGATTTCTAAATCAATCCCCCATCCCTTGACTCCTAAATCCATGGCCAACTTGCTCAACTTCAGTCAGGCCATTGATTTTGCTTCTGATCTCAAACGGTTACTCCAGGAACCAGCCAATGCCTCCATCGTTTTCCCAAGGCCGAAATTCCATGATTCTGTAAAATATGTTTGGCTAAGATTCGGAATGCATCCCGAGAATGAGGTAATGTGCAACCCTGAGTGCACAGACGAGTAGTTGCGAGATATTTGGCGATGGATCGCCTTCTCTAAATTCTAAACGGACTCCGGTAGCTCACACTGAAAGTTAATCTCCGCGAGGCCTGGCTTTCTCCTGGCTGCACCGTTTGATAACAGCAAGTCGGGTCTAAGGACCCCATTCCAGCCCAGGCTCCCAGGCGTCAAGGCTTCCGCTAGGTCGGCTAGGCAGGGCCTTAAGCTTTGGGAGCGAGCGTCCTGAAAATCTCTCCAGCTATCGGACCGCACTGAGTCCGTGGCCACTGGTTTGGAACAGAGAGAGAGGCCGGCGTGCAGGGATCTCCAGGAAAACCCTAAGGCCCCTCCATGGGACGGGGAGCAGTGAGCTCGCCCCTGGAGTTCTCCCGCGGAGCTGGCGAGCTCTCCCTGCGCTCTCGGGCAGGCGGCGCGCCTCCGAAGCGCTCAGGCTCCGGGCGCTGCCTGCAGCCCGGGGACCACAGGCTCCCTT
>NW_006287546.1:469752-470435 GCF_000327345.1 Myotis davidii | reverse complement strand
CTCGTCGGGGGCGCGGCATCCCCGCCTCTCTCCAGAGCTCGCCAGCCCCTGTGCGCCTGCCAGCCCTGTCTGTGACCCTGTTCTCCAACCTCGAAAAGAAGGGGTCCAATTGCCATCGGACACCTTTGCGGACGTGGCACAGAGCCGCCGGGAGCTTTGTAACCCCCAGGAGCTCCAGGGGGAAGGAAGGCGGGGAGGGAGCCTCTGAGCGCTGGCGCTCCGACTGGAAAGCCGAGCGAGGAGACTCTACCCAGTGTGATGTGGTGTGGATGGGAGACGGGAATCTGGGGGCTGCGGAAGGGGTGGGGGGGCCGAGGGTCCAGAAATAGGCTCTGAGGCTCCGCGGCCCGACCTTTCTCTCGTACGGACCGCGCGGCGCGGCAGACCCGGGGTGGCGAGGGTGATCGCGGACGCCACTTACTTGGAGTTCGAGGAATTCCAATAGATGGGCTCTAAAACTATCGATCTGGAAATCGCACTTCTGCATAAAACCATCAAAACTCCCCAGCAGTACTTCCACACGGAGTCCCTCCTCGCGGCCATGGCCAAGCCGCTCCCAGCTCCGCGCACTCGGGACCGCGGAGGTGTGGGGTGCGGGCCGGAAGCCCTAATTCTCCAGACAGAAAAGGGGAGACGGCAGGCAGATCTGGGGCGCGCTGAGCTGCTCCAGCGGTCACCGACGC
>NW_006287546.1:455918-469197 GCF_000327345.1 Myotis davidii | reverse complement strand
AGGCGGGGCAGGGACGCGGGCAGGGCCGCCCCGGGCGAGTGGGAAGCGGCGACTGCACCGAGTCACCTGTCCCAGTTCCCAGGTCGCGACTTCATGGCCTGGCAAGTGTCCTAACTTTGAAAGAGGGACAACGCAGAGGGCGAAACTTTACCGACGGAGTCGAAGGCAGTGCGTTTCCCCGTGCGTCTTCCTTCTTTAAATGAAGCGATCCCTCTGTCTGGTCTGACTCCACCCTGCGCGCGCATCCCTTCCTCTACCAGGCCTCTCAGTGATGCGTGTCAGACCTGATTTTGGTACCAAACGTCAGCAGGGGCCCAGACTAAGCCCATGGGGTCTAGAGTTGCCAAATGATTCCCAGGGACCGGGCGCGGTGGGGCAGCAGACATTGAGGGCGTGGGCGTCCTGGCCCTGCATCCTCCGCGCCTCGCTTAGCATCGAAGGCAGCACTTCTTGGAAGTGTCGCCGGTTGCGAGACTTTTCCCTAATTAGCCTCTGGGACACACGCCTCCCCAAGGTGGCTGGGAATTTAGGGGTGACGGTATCAAATAGCGCCCAAATGGAGAGGTGGCAGGAATTCACTTGGGTTCTTGGGGAAGTGCTTTTCCAAAGAACCGCTTGGACAAGCACCACCCTGTCGACTACTTCCACGGACCCACAGCGCCCACTAGCGGCCAGCTTGACATCTCTGCGTGCGAGGGCACAATAGTCTGTCTACCCACCCCGACCCAGTACAGCATCCCCACCCCCACTTTTCCCCTCCATCTAATCGCGCAGAAAAAGTCCAAAAGACAACTTTTCTTAAATGACCACGAGCTGACGAACACGGAGGATATTAGGCACAGTACAGATGTACAGTTCAGTTTGGGGCAAAAAATTATGCCGTATATCCACAATATGCTTTCAAAACCCCCAACCCGTTTACTCCAGAATTTAATGTTTGATGCAAAGAACTGAGCATATTCCTACAGTTGTAGTTCTTTACCCAACTTATCCTCTAAGCTAAATTTAAAACAGAAAATGTTAGAAACATCGTGGTTAGATAGTAGTTTGCTTTCACCCTTGTTTTTAACATTTGAAGATTTTTATGATGCATTAAGTATTCAGGGTTTTTTTTTGAAATATTAGCCATAAATTAATGTATATTTCAACTGGGCATGTAAAAAAACAGTAAAGACTAGTTTAAGATCGAAAAGGTTATTTAGGATACTTGAGGTTGTGAAAATATATTATTCCAAGTTGATCTTTACTCGAGAAAACTTTCTATTCAATTGCGTTTTAAACAGGCCTCAACTCAAGGAAATAATTTTTAAAAGACTCAAAGGCGGTAAACCTGATTCCAGGGAATCAGCAGATTTCCAGAAGGGCTAAAAAAAAACACAGGAAAGGACAGGCAGTATTATTCATAAATTCACAAGGGTAAAAATAAGTCGTTTTTAATAAGCTTAAAGCATTCAAGAAATATATTTCTTAAATTTCTTAAATATTTCTTTTAAAATGTTCTTATATTTCTTAAAATTTTATTTAAAAGCTACTAGCTTTTCAGTAAACATACATTGTGAAGTTTAAGTTGTGACCTCTTAGCTCCTACATCCTCTCTTCAAGTTAACTAGAGGAAATAAAGGAAATTTGCATTGTTTGAAAATAACGATAGCTTCCATTTTTAGTAAATCAGATATTTTCACGTCCACAGCATTTTACCTTGAGAAAAATATAAATGTACGTATAAACTCACTTCCTATTTTTGACAAAAAATTAAGATCCTACACAAGGTTCCTGTTGTATAACTTTGGATTGTGTGAACATGTATCAACTTTCAGTAAATATGAATAATTAGCTATATATACTACGTGAAAAGCATGCTAATGTTTCACTGCTGCTTAGATAGTAATTTCAGCAATTAAAAGCATCACCTCAAATCATGTCATGCCAGGCAAAAAAAAAAAAAAGTCATATGTACAAAAGACAAAGCTGAATTTTTAAGTATGGGAACCCAAGAAGAACCAATCACATCAGTTATTTAATATTTCTTTGCATTTAAAGGACTTCTATTTTACAATTAAATTGTTGGAGAAACATGATATTTTTGAAAATCTGTAATTCACCAGCACATTATTAACCCATCAAAAATAAAATTTTAGCATAAACTATTACTTTAAACTATTTCTAGAGTTAAGGAAGGAATTTCTAAAAATCAAATTTTAAAAAAATTGGAATTTAGTCAATTACAAAAAATAGATATAAATTTGAATGTCAAATGAGGTAGCAAATGCTTAGTGCAAGTTTAAAAAAACAAGAGGGCAACCAATTTTGCCCAAGTAAATTCTCCTTAGTAGTTATGTTTCTGCCCCTTTGAATTCCTGAGCATGCATTTATCCTTACAAGTTAAGTTTCTTATATATTCCTTGCATGGTAACCTATCAATTCTAGTAAGTACTTCAAAAGACATCTTTAATATAACTTCTGTAAAAACAAATAAAAAAGCCTTATCTAAATTTAACATTACTGAAAAAAATTATTGAAACTTTATGTACTTAAATGTTGTCCAAGCCATGAACTTTCTATGGCGCTCTGTATTTCTACTAAAACTGTACCTTTGTTTCCTGGCATTGCTTGCAATTTATTTCATACAAGTCACTTAAGTTTTTAGAACTCTTATGCAAATGCTCAATTTACTGGGGAAGACTTTGAAACAAGTAGAAAATAAAACCCTTCCTTAGATCAACTTTGTCATACACTCCTGTCCCCATCAATAAAGCTCCTAAAATTCAGATCACATATTAAAGCTTCTTAAATCTACTTATGAGTTTGGTAGAAAAGTATTAATTACAGTGGGTTCTTGGTCAAAAGAAAAATTTTCCCATTGGGAAATTTAGTGATAAATCATACATTATAGACGATACAACATATTCCTTAGGAAACCAAAATACCATTTTCCACTATAGTAGTCATCTAAATCTCTAGCTCAATCTACCATTGCTTTTACATTAATGCAAAAAAAAAAAAGGCAGCACAAGTGGAAAGAATACAGTTATGGCTCCAACTACCTTGTGCACCTGGCCTGAAAGAAACCTCATTTCCCTATTTGCAAATGAAGAACAGGTTAAGAGGACCAACCAGTCACCATTCCGAGTGGAATTGGTGGTTTGGTGAAGATACACTCACAGATAGTATCTAGCTGTGCAGTTCTGATTTTGTCACTCAATTGTAATAATTTAAATTCTCTTCAGTAGCATGCCCACTTTATGGACTGATATATATACTGCAGATTATAAAGTTAAATTCTGCCCTAAACATATAAGGGATATTACTGACAGCAGTCATTTGATAAAAGGTCTCCTAAAATGGGTTGATAAAATCATTTTTGCTCCCTCTTTAACCCACTTTATAGTAAGACATTTAACAGCGTTTAGAAATGGCTGCAATTATATATTCATATTCCTTTAATTCTGTCGTCATTAGATCCATAGTGAAAAGCTTTAAAGTGAAGGAAGCAATCATTATCCAAATGTATACAAAGTACAAACCCATTTTATTCTGATGTTAATAAAGTATGTTTAGTCAGTAACAATAGAAAATATACTGACACTATTAAACACACAGGCTCACTCTTGCCTGATAGTGAAACTGCTGGGTCAGTGAAGTTGTAATTTTCAACTTACTGGCTTTCAGGTATAGAAAGACTAAAATATGTATAAAAAATACAACCATTTGAACATCCTCTAGCCCAGCGATAGCTAACCAGTGGTCCTCAGACCATTGGTCCCTTGAGGTCCGAACGTTTGGCAACCGCTGCCTCATCAACCACTGAAGACCCAGGAAAAGAACCGCCTTTTCGAGACTTCCAATGATGTTCAGTCACACACACAGTTTCCATAGTGGGTCCTCTATCCCATCCCAGTGTTTCCCAGCTGCAAATCAGTTATTCTGGTAACTATAGATACTAAATACATAAAATCAGGCAATGAGATCTAATCATCTGAAAATCAATGGCAAATCTGCTACAAAATGTATAGTGCAGTGTAATAACTTCTCCAAGATTATGGACAATTATCTCAGTTGTGTTTTTTTAAAAAACATGAGTAAACATGAAAAATGAAGGTAATAGCAAAGGAATCAAGACCACCATTACTGGCAATTCAACAAATGAAAAAGTTAGATCTACCTCTTGGGCTTTCAACACACATTCCTGATTTCTAGGTTGAGGCCCTTAATTCTTTTACCTTCAGTGGTCCTCTTAGGTCCTTTCACTAATTAATAACACTGTGATAATTGAGTGTTCATAAGAATACTGGAGGGCTCTAGCTGGTTTGGCTCAATGGTTGAGTGTTGTCCTGTGGACTGAAGGGTCCTAGGTTCCATTCATCAAGGGCACATGCCCAGGGTTGCTGACTTGATCCCCAGTGTGGGGCCTGCAGAAGGCAGCCAATCAATGATTCTCTCTCATCATTGATTTTTTTTCTCTCTCCCGCTGCCTCTCTGAAGTAATACATATATATATATATATATATAATTTTACATAGAATACTGGAGGGAGTGACAGGTCTCAAAAATTAAGATAGCCCATCTTCAAAATTTCTCATGGCCAGTAATATAAAACAAACGGTTCTGGGTATAAACAAAGAGAAAATTGAGAACTGAAAACAGAAGCTCTAGTTAATAGTAAAGCTTTGGAGAAATTTTAAGTGACAAATGGAGGATCCTTAATATAAAATGAAGCATTTCAAATGATATATAGAGTTCAATTAGCCAAGATTCTATGCTATTTTACTTCATAAAATAAAATGTTCAAAACCACTGAAAATTCTTAAGTTGCTGGGGGCCATACAAAAAAGGCTATGTGCATATATTAGCACAAGTAAATGACTCAATATTAAACTGAGGACAGAAATGGCCTAAATGGCTACATCTTTATAAGGAAAACTGAAGCAGTAAACCTTTAAATATAAACCCTTTACCCTCTTTGCAAACATTAACTAGTCCTCACACCAAACTAATTTAAAGGTTTAGTTTATACAAATGAGTTAATTCTGCAAACTCCACAATATAAATGGCAATAACCATTTATTTTAAATACTGTAATAAAAAGTCATTAGTTAATTCTATAATGCATTAAGAAATAACCTAAAAAACAAAATTGTAAATTAAGGCATATTTAATAAATTGGGGAACATCCAAACTACTAATAGACTGAGAATCTGAACTTTTATAATAGATACACAAAGGCAGTGAAAACAAATTACTACACATTGTTGCAGCACAGAAAAAATCAGGTGTATTTTATTAACAATTACATCCTCTTTCCTATAGCCTGGCACAGGAACAATCTCAATATCTGATGGAGTCTCCAACAGCAAGCAGATACTGCAATATGTTATTACCAACTTACTGCAATGTGATTTCACACCAGATGTGGCAGTAAGATATTTTTTAAAAATTAAAGGCACGTGTAAGCTAATGTCAAATATTTTTAGTCTGGGTTACTTAGATACAATGTTTAAAACACTTATATAGCAAAACAATTTTTCAATAAACATTTCCCAAAACTTGAATACACAACTTAGGAGCAATGGATCTGTACAAAAAAAACAAAAACAGTGTAAGAATCATGAAATTAGTTAACCTATATTTAGAAGTTGAAAAATAACTTGTAAGCAACCTATATACTTTAGATAAAGTGAATTGTTTAGAATAAGTATCATGTTTATTAAGTCAGTTCTCACTACAGTTCATGCCCATTTAAAATTCTACCTTTAAAGATGTGTAAACTGAGTTTATTGTTCCGTACCACAATTACTCAGAGCTCAAACTAAAGCAACAGTGTTTTTCTTGGCATGCACACACAAAGTAATCCACCACGTAGTTGTTTCATTAACTTCTGTTTTCACTTTTAAGGACTGATCAAACTGTCTCAAAATATTGGAGAACATTTCCTCTATTTTGATGACATGTTTATGCATCTCAGGTAACATTTTTATATTCATATCCTTTTCTCTAATAAATGTTTTAATACCAGTACACTTAAAAGAACATATGTAAAGATAAATGAGGCAGACTGTACTCTGTAAGAGTCATCCACATCACATGCAAAAACAAAATAAAAACTTGAAATAAGTTTGATGTGTTTGTCCCCAAAATAAACGTGCAAGTACCCTACATTGCAGATGATTTGGCTGCCTTAGCCTTTTGCGAAAGTTCAAAGCTAAGTTCTTTCTGATGGCCCACTTTGAAAATAATCTAAGATCTATAAATTTGAGAAGCATTTTTCTGTAGTTTTCATTAAGTACAATTTATTGAGGTGATATTTATATCCTAAAATAGAGGTACAGGATTGAGAATTTAAATCTTTTTCTGAGTGCTTAGTACTTCTTAAAGGTAATACTGATGTCATAATTGCTGTATCAGCATAAATATTTGTAAAAATAGCCATTAAATACTAATCCATGAGTATATTTAATATACATATAAATCCTATGTTAAAAGTATGAGAGGAAATGTAGCATAGTTCTAGGATTTCTAAATTGCTGACCATCAAAAAGTAAACCACCCTCTTTAAGACTTAACAGAACTTTAAAAAAAATTGCTTCAACATATGAATTTAAGACGACTTTATTCAGCAAAATCATTTATTTACACAATGGGGAATGCTGGTTTGATTTTGTCAGTGAAATAAAAACAATTTGAACAGAGACAATACTGAACTGTATATATTTTGTGTTAGAGCTGACCAACTGTTTCCTTACCTGTATCAGGAACATCAAGAGCAACAGTATCATGAGGACACTGATTTAACAATATACCACATAGGTCCAACAACACCCCAGGAGCTTCCAATGCAATTACCAACTTTTTCTTTTTTTATAAATATATAAAAAAACAAAAAGTCAGCAAAACCAGCATTATGATGTAGTAAACAGAGTATAACTCCGAAGTCTGTGGGTCAGTAAAAACCTTATCAGACCATCCACAATTTATAAAGTGATCTGCTCCTCTTCAGATCACTAACGCAGAATCCAAACAGGTGAAAAATATATCACTTTCTAGAAGATAACAATGATCTGATAAGGATTTCACTTAATAGAAGTTAAGGGGGAAGAAAAGGAACTGCAGAGCATAGCCCCTATTAGAACAAGCTAACTTTCCAGATTTTCCAAATTAAAAAAACAAAAACAAAATGAAACAAAAAAAAACACTTCAACATGAAGCTACAATACAAAGTTTTTCCATTTTTCTTTGTAAAAAGTTCAGAGTTTTGCAATTTAATCCTGGGTTTTTAAGGAGAAGGACAGTTTGGGCCTGGACTTCCCCTTGCCCAGGATAATTTTTTGTTCTTCTTTTTGTTGACGTTGTCGCTCTTGTTCTAGTTTCATCCTTTCCTCATGAATCTTTCTTTGTTCTTCAACAATTCTCAACTGTTCTTCAGCCTGAAAGTTAGAAGTAAAAAGTTGAAAATTCTGTGAATTTCATGGCTTTCATTTGTGGTATTTGGGAAATTAGGTGAGAATTTATAATCAATAGAAGCAAACAACAGTATGTTTAATAAAACTTGGCCTAACATCACACAAACAGTGAGAAGAAAAATATTGAGAATTAGAAAAGAATTTATTAATTATTCCTACATTTTATAATTTTTAAAGAAATTATAAAAAAGCATTTATATATTTTGAAAATGAAAGTTTCTACAAGCCATGCTTGAGATCAGTATACTTTTAGTCCTGTTACATATTTTTATAGATACCTTCAGTACCATTAGATTAACAGATTCAGTTACAAACCATGGTGTGGATTTATTCAGAATATTTTACCTATCAACTATGCTAGCTAAATACATAATTAGCAAGTCATACAAAAAATTATAGGAGAAATCTTCACTGGGACTACATTACATTACATTGTCTATATACAACCAAAAAATAATAAAAGCCTCTTTCTTGGGAAATAAAAAAGTTAAAACTTTTTTAACCTGGCTGACTATAAAATGCTGTCAATTTCAAATGGACACTTGTATAATTAACTCCTGCAGTGTGTT
Source organism: Myotis davidii (assembly GCF_000327345.1). Classification (NCBI taxonomy): domain Eukaryota; kingdom Metazoa; phylum Chordata; class Mammalia; order Chiroptera; family Vespertilionidae; genus Myotis; species Myotis davidii. The sequence goes on along the minus strand of NW_006287546.1, from coordinate 461,171 downwards.
CAACTCCTTCAGTCTCAAAGCAACCACTTCCTTTAAGCATTCACTATAGATTCCCCCTCTACCAAAAATACAGGCCAGTCACATGATCTTCTTCTTCAACAAGTCTCTCCTTGCACCCCAAAGGTACCATTCCTTCTTCCTTATTAATTTACAACCAGGTGCAACTTTACTCCTCTCTCAGGGGACATGAGGCAAATGTGTGGTGGTGATTTTGGTTGTCACAACGGAGGAAATGGCTCCTGTCATCTAGCAGATAGAGGACAGGTATGCTGCTAGACATCCTACAGTAATGCATGGGACAGCCCTCCACAACAACAAATTATCTAACGCCAAATGTTAATAGTGCCAAAGTTGGAAAAACATTTTCTAACCCTTGGATTTTTAATCTCAATGATCAATGAGTTGTCCTTTTTTCTGTATCTGACCTTGATCTTAAAATATTCACGGAATCCTTTGAATGTCTACCTATTCGCAAACTCAAATATTAATATGTCATTACTTCCATCATCTCCATTAATTCTACTGAAAATTATTTTTTACATGGTCAAAAACTAACAGTAAGTTTAGTGCCTGTTCTCTTCAGTTATTCTCCTGCCCTTGAACTTGAGTCTCCTGTTTATCTCCACTGATAGGTAATGAACTCAGAATGCAAGATAAAATGTTAAAATTTTATCTTGCGGGTAAGAAAAAGCCCATTTTTTAAAATACATAATTAACACAATGAGGTTTATTTTACTTTTTGCTCTCAGATGTGGAGTGGTGGTGGTGACAGGCTAAAAGCTGAAAGGTTAAGGCAGTGGGGGGCAAATCCACTGTGATCAAGTAAGGTCAAGCCCCACCACCACAGTGTCTGTGTCAATTGGTTATGCTAATATGCATGCATACAAATCCTTTGATTGATCTCTAACCACCCGCCTTTCTCCTCCCCCCGCCCCTCTTCTCTCTGAGGTTGGACAGTCTGTTCAATGCTACCTTGTCTCTGGATCTATTTTTGTTCATTCGTTTATGTTGATCATCATATCCCACATATGAGCGAGATTATGTTATATTTATCTTTCTCTAATTGGCTTATTTCACTTAGCATAATGCTCTCCAGTTCCATCCATGCTGTTGCAAACGGTAAAAGTTCCTTCTCTTTTATAGCAGCGTAGTATTCCATTGTGTAGATGTACCAATTTTTTAGAGCCCTTTCAACATTCCCCACTGCCATCCACATACTATAGTTTTCTGTCTTTTTCCTCTTTCTCTGCCAACATCAAATAGTCATAAAGTTATGTTCTCTCACCTAGAGTTTTTTTTTTTTTTCCATTTCCAATTGTTACCGTAACTGTTCAGGGCATATCTCTTACAAACTTAAAATCGTTTCTGTTTCCAGTCCCTGCCCTTTGATCCACCCTACACAATGCTACAAGTCTCAACCTTCTTAAGCATTGCTCTCTCCTGCCCTCAAACTCCCAATGATTTTCAATGTGCACAGAATATAGCTAATTTCCTAAATTAGCATACTACCTAGAACTTCCTTTTATACGGCCCCAACTGTTTCTACTATTCTCTCTTAAATTGTCCTTTCTATCTTGCTTCCCCTCCTCCTCCTTTGCTCATGCCACTTTTCCTCCTATTGAAATCCAATCTGTACACCAAAATCCACTTCAAATCACCACTCTCTTGCTTAGACTTTCACTGGTAATTACAATAAAAAATTATCTGCTTCTGACCATCTTCAGTAAAATCATATGCCAATTACTTTACTCACAGTTTTAATAAATTATCACACATTTGGAGGTAAAAGCTGGCATGTGCAACTGAATCAAAGTGAAGATTCTTAGTGTGTGCCCATATCCTTGGGAAACCCTCACCAACACCCAGGCTCACTTTTCCCTAAGGTTCTAATTCAGCCCTGAGGAAAGTAGATTATAACCTTGGGGAGTGAAGGGTTTGAACATCACAACCTCAAGACATAAGAGAAATCTATTTACAAATAGCATTTTTTACCCTATCACATTGATAGAAATTCAAAAGTATAGTATCAAGTGCTAGCTTATGAAGAGTATATTGGCAGTAATCTACTAAAATTGCATCTTCATAGTACTTTTACCCAGCTATTTAATTTTCTGGAATTTATTCCATAAGTGAACTTGCACGCATGCAAAATTATACAAAGTTATTTATTGCAAACATAGTTTGTAAAAGACTGAAAAACCCAAATATTCACCAATATGGAACTATCAATAAATTACAGATCTATAAAACAAAACATCGTGAAGTTTTTTTAAAAAGGTGTCCCCTATATCCTAAATTGGAAAAAATCTCCAAGTTACACTATTAAGTGAGAAAAGCAAAGTACCAAATACTATGTATCATATGTTACTTTTGTGCAAAAAGGGGAAAATAAAAATGTATGCTATTTGTATCTGCCTAACAATGCATTATAAACTCTGGAAAAACAAAAATATAACTGAATATATCTTTGGAAATGGGAATGGTTAGTGGATGGACAGGGGAAAAAGGTAGAAGATTTCACTGCTTATTTTTCTAAAACAAATTTTTGAATCATACAATCACATTACCTAATCAAAAAATTAAAAACAAGATTTTAAAAGTAATTTCTTTTATATACAAACAATACTAATTCTACTGCACTGAAATTACTTTTAGATTGGATAAAGAAAAAGTTTCAGTTTCACTTAGGTCTACAAATATAGGCGATAAAAGTACGTATGTGTGTACAGCAGTTGTATTACCACAGGTAACAGAGGTATGTACCCTTAGTGTCTTACAAGTAAGTACTTGATAATGGAATAATTTTTATAAATAAATTAAACAGGTGACTATCCTGTCTTTACATTAAATATTTGTATTTTGTTCTATTATAGCTTTAAAATAAGCTTAAACATTATTCAATCACAGCTTGGTAAAAACAAACAAACAAGAAAGAAAAAGTAGACTTGTCTAGTAAAAACTAAAGCCATCTCTCATCTTAATACAGTGGCTCTCAAGTGATGAAAAACCGGATTCCTGCCCATCCATCTGTATGGTCCGACCCTATACCTTATTTGTTTGGTACTCTTCTAAACCCTACCCTCTCTCTGCAGTAACTGCCTGACTTGCTGTATCGTTCCTGATGACTCCATTTGCTAGAGAATATACATTGTTCCTTCCCCTCTTGTTTCAAATTTATGCAAAAGGCATCATTCGCAATGACGGAGGGAGGAAGGAATGTGCATGTGTGTAAATATGAACAATACTAAGCTCTCCTATAAGTAGGCATCATGGAGGCCAAAGAGAAAGCTAACACCCATAATATTAGAGTCATTACACCCAGGGCCCTGTTATGTCTCACAAAGATGGCCTTCAATCCTATTCCTCACTCCAAAAATTGGTGAGATGAAATACATAAAAGCAAAACATACCATTATAGAAGGGCCTATTTATCCCTCTCAGTATCTTCTGTTCCAACTTCCTTTACCTAGAGGTCTTACTGCCTTTTAAAAAATTATCGTAAGCGTTCTTCTTTGCAGCAGTCCCTAATAAATAAGAATACTGAAATCTACTACTCTCTACCTGAAACATGTATTAAATTTAAAAAATACAGATATAAATATTTTACATAAGTTATAGGAGTGATGGAAAAAAACAAAAAGATATTATAATTAGGAATCATGCCACTAAGAAATAACTCAAAACTATTGGTTCAACAAGATAAACTAGCACTACTGACCTAAAGTCCCATGCTGTTAACAACATTATCCTATTTCCCTTCTTTCCTTAAATATTTATTATTTTAATGGGGCTTTCAATAGGAAGATGAAAGGACAACAAAAATAGAAATCTCAATATGTGTCTTGCATCGTTATATAACATTTCAAAAAATACATTTTTATTGATTTCAGAAAGGAAGGAAGGGATAAAAACATCAATGATGAGCGAGAATCACCAATTGGCTGCCCCCTGTGCACTCCCACCGGGGGTCTAGCCCAGCATGTACCCTGACCCAGGAAATGGACAGTGAGGAACGGTGACTTGGATCATAGGTCAAGATTCAACCATTGAGCCACACCAGCCAGGCTACAATAACCAAATAAAAGTTTCTCCAACATCAATAGTAATTTCTTATGCTTTCAAATTTACTGAAAACAAGAAGTAAATTAGTTAATTATGTCTAAATTCTTTCCAAAATTTCTCAAATTCAAACTTCTTTTTCCAAAAGATACGTTTTCACTGAAGTTTTATTGATAACATGAAGTCAGAATAATGTCAAACACAAATATTCTAGAACCACTAGTGCTAAAGGCCCATGGACCAGTGGCAGTCTGCAAACTAATAGATCCACAGGTATAAAAGTGTTTTAGAAGCTTTAAAAACAATTATTTTTCTATTATTTGTCTTAATAGTATTATGCAAAAGTAGGACTCTAAGGCAAATTGAAATTACAATACAAAAAATAACTGAACAATTACCACCACTTGAGCAATACTGCTCTGTAATGTACTTGCTCATCTTTTCCCAGACACGCAGAAAATAAGGTTCATGAGGGTAAACAAAAAGTCTACTAGACGAAAATAAAGAGGCCAAACTGTCCCTAGACACCTAGGCACCCAGACACCCAACCCGGAGTTAGAAGGAATCAAAATCTTGGCAGGGCACACTAAGTTAAGAAGCTTTGCTCTAGAAGTCACAATCTGGCATTCCAGGCCGCCCACAAAGAACTCACTACACTATCCAATCTCTTATGTCCTAAGAGAAATCCTATTCTACTTGATGGAAATTCTGTTTCAATCAATGTTTTAAATACCAATTATAGAATCCCTCTCTTCTAGAAATATCCATGCCTTACAAACCATACTGTATTTACCTTTCAAAGCTCAACCTTCAAAGCTCAAATTAAGATGCACACTTTCTTACTTCCTCCTAACTGCACTGAGATTTTCACCTTACATGTAATCACTACGAAACATTATCACATACAGGGTGGTACAAAAGCAGGTTTAACCCAAGCCATTATGCTCAATTAATATTTGACAAAGGAGGCAAGAGCATACAATGGAGTCAAGACAGTCTCTTTAATAAATGGTGCTGGGAAATTTGGTCAGATACATGCAAAAAAAGAAACTAGATCAGCAACTTACACCATACACAAAACAAACTCAAAATGGTTAAATGACTTAAATGTAAGAAGAGAAACCATAAAAACCTTAGAAGACTCCATAGGCAACAAAATATCAGACATATGTCGTAGCAATATCTTTACCGATA
>NW_006287546.1:437602-455558 GCF_000327345.1 Myotis davidii | reverse complement strand
GGCATGAATTTTGTGCCTCTAGTGCTGCTATAAAAAAGGAAGAACTTTTACCGTTTGCAATAGCATGGATGGACCTGTAGAGCATTATGCTAAGTGAAATAAGCCAATTGGAGAAAGATAAATATAACATAATCTCGCTCAAATGTGGGATATGATGATCAACATAAACGAATGAACAATAATAGATCCAGAGACAAGGTAGCATTGAACAGACTGTCCAACCTCAGAGAGAAGAGGGGCGGGGGGAGGAGAAAGGCGGGTGGTTAGAGATCAATCAAAGGATTTGTATGCATGCATATTAGCATAACCAATTGACACAGACACTGTGGTGGTGGGGCTTGCCCTCTGGGGTGGGAGTGGTGGCGGTGGTGGGGTCAACTGGGGGAAAAATGAGACATGTAATACTTTAAACAATAAAAACATTTTTTAAAAAGTATGTTTATAGTAGTGAGTACACAAAACAAGTTTATTCTTGTATTATTACTGTATTATTTTTACATGACCTATAAACCTATTTTTTCCCCACCCACTACTTACTGATAAGTAGCGATATATCTTATAGTGACTCCTTCTCCAATCCATTTGTATTGCTTTTTCTACTTAAGCAGATTTTAAGGTCTTTTTACTGAAAAAGCAGAATTAAGTCTTCCCCTTCCATTCTGGCTTTCAAAAAAACCAGGACAGTGATATTAACTAAGAATTCATTTTACTGTGCTCACTAAGTTGCTTAAGGTATTTCCAGCATTGGCTCTTATATGGGGGCACAGTATCTTTTTTAAAAAACCATGCTTCAAAACAAGGGGAACCTTTTCTGTGCCAAGGGCTATTTGGATATCTATTAACATCATTTGGGGGCCATGCAAAATTATCAACTTAAAAACTAGCCTGCTATATTTGGCCAAACATTTAATTAACTTAACCCTTAATGCCTTGGCAAGGCCAGACGAAATGATTTTGCAGGCCTTATATGGCCTGTGGGCTGGATGTTCCCCACCCCTGCTTTAGTATCAACTACCCCCAAGGTTCTAACTTTTTTATATTCTTATCAACCATGGATACATTTTCTATGGTTCTCTTTCACTTCCACCTTCAATGAGATCCACTGTTAATTACTAATACCATCCCAGATCTTTTTCAGTGCCCTTATAAACAGTCACAGAATTTGTTTTTTCTAAACCACTTAACTAGATCTTGCAACTTGCTTTCCCCCCTCCAGGCAGCAGTATGACTTAGCTGCAAATGTCTTCCTATGGCTGTATGATTTTCAACACATTTCTAAATAGACAAAACTTTTTTAGACATCTAGAACCAAGAGTCTCTTTTGAGCCATGTCTTCATTCTGGGTACTAAATAGCACTAATCCCTCATCCATCCTAAAGTAAAATCCCTTCTATCTCCGACTTATACTTTTACTTGGAAGTAGAATCACCCATATGCCACGTTCATGATGAAAATGCTTTTTTCCCCTATACAGAAATGTCTGATTATCCTTTGGTTTTTGGAATATTTATGTCCATAGACTTTTAATTCTAGCATTCTTTTTCATCAATTTTTTTTCTATTTTTAAAAAATTACTTCATCCTCGCCAGACAGCTCAGTTGGCTAGAATGTTGTCCCGATACGTAAAGGTTGGGGGTTTGATCCCCGGTCAGGACACATACAAGAATCAACCAATGAATGCATAAATAAGTGGAAAAAAATTACCTCAATATCCTTATGTTGGCTTCTTTAAAATTTAAAAATTGCTTTATATCACCTTTTCTATCTCTGTATCATGTTATAATTAATTGATTCTCCATACTTGTTAGATTATAAACTTGGAATAGGAAAAATAATTTACTAATCTGGTACACTTATCATATATACACACACATATATATATATATATACATACATACATATATATATTCCATCTATTCTGTCTAGCAATCGGTAACAAGGCAACTAATGCAAAGTGAAATGTTGCTTATTAGGTGGTTTAAATACTTTTAAGACTGTTTTCATTATTTCAGGCACAGAAGTGTGAATGAGGGTAAAATAAAAAATAAAAAAATTGGGAATGAAGGTAGTACAATTTTCTCCAGGAAACCGGTTTTAAACAACTGCAAATTTCAGAATTTTCTTCAGATTAATTAGAATATCTAAATCAGGGGTGGGCAAACTTTTTGACTCGAGGGCCACAGTGGGTTCTTAAACTGGACCAGAGGGCTGGAACAAAAGCATGGATGGAGTGTTTGTGTGAACTAATATAAATTCAAAGTAAACATCATTACATAAAAGGGGACAGTCTTTGTTGTTTTTTTTTAGTTTTATTCATTTCAAATGGATCGGGCCGTAGTTTGCCCATGGCTGATCTAGATGGTCCCCTAATATATTACTGTGGAACACAATAGCTACATTCTAGTCAACTATTCCACTCTTGCCTCAAATACCTTAAAATGACCCTGAGAACAGCAGGGGGCCAGTTGGGGGGGGCGAGCAGGCCAGTGTGGAGGGAAGGTGGGAGCAAGCAGGCGGGGCAGTTGGGGGGGAGCACACTGACATGGGGGCATTTGGGGCCAAGCAGGCCAGCAGCAGGGGGCAGTTAGGAGTGAGCAGGCCGGCAGGCAGAGTAGTTAGGGGCAATTAGGCAGGCGGGTGAGTGGTTAGGAGCCAGCAGTCCCAGATTGTGAGAGGGATATCCGACTGCCAGTTTAGGCCTGATCCCTGTAAACTGCAGTAGGACATCTTTTGAGGGGTCCCAGATTGGAGAGGGTACAGGCTGGGCTGAGGGACACCACCCCATGAATTTCGTGCACCAGGACACTAGTAATAATCATAAAGCACAAAATTATTCAACAAATTCAGAAAAAACAAAAAAATATTATTCATGTATGCTTTATACATACCAGTTTGGCTTGTGCTTCGGCAATTTTTCGGTTATTCTCTTCCAATATTCGCTCTAGCTCCTCACGTTTTGCACGTTCTTCCTCCTAAAGGGGAGGACATGTTAAGATGTTAGAAAAATAAAATGTTTAATTTTATTGATAAATATTTACTAATCTTCCTCTGAACTTTTTTGATCTGATTTACAGGGTAGCTTTATATAAAGCTACCTTCTGTCTGACAAATGATAAACTGTGCAGCCACTAAAATTTGTTTCTAACCCTAAATTTCAATCATCCCTCCCAGTCCAAACAGCAACAGACTAAACCCTCCCTAATTGATAGTTTCCTGGCAATTATTACTAGTACTTTAATATCACACAAATCAACAAGGACAACTAACAAAACTGGAATAGTATTTACCAAATTAAAAAAAAATAATATAAAATATAAATAAAGTGAATATTTGTCTCACCAATTATGTATACCTACGTATTCTTTACCTATACTCCTTTAATCAGCATTAAAAGTTGAATATTTACTGTCTTGTCCAGTGTCCTGCAGAGTGTGCTCCTCGGCTGCCATACACGCCAGCTTCCTCTTTAAAATGATTTGTACTGTTAGCTTGGCAATACCTGCATCAGCAGCTCAACCATTTATAAACAACATACAAGGAAGGCTGAGCTGAGGAATGCAGATGTTTATGGTAAGAAGGAACAAAAAATGTAATTCATCATTCCTAAGGCAAACAATTAATAAGAAAAATACATTTACTGTTAGTGAAAAATACAAATGGTAATCCATACTTCATGGAACTAAGGGCTTCTTCCATGGGGAAAATGGACTTAACATTCAGATGTTGACAATTTCTAAAGGCAGCTTATCTTGTCATCTACAGTCTGAACTGAAATTCAGGAATCCATGGGGTGCATAGTCAGGAAATAAAATTCTGTAGTTTATTTTTTCTTGGAAAATTTAATGAGATTTTTATAATGCAAACTATATGAAGATTGCTCGATGGTTTGGGCAGTGTTAAGATCACAGCAGACATATTCAAATGATTTTAATATTTGGAAAGACTGGCAGAGGGTTGTGTCCGTGTTAAAAAAAAATATTGTTAATATGAAACAAAAAGCACATGAAGAGAAAAAAATCTTCCTATGATTAATAACTCGCTACAACACAGCACCATTACTCCAAAAATATCTTCATAATTAAAAGCCCTGATACAAAAATTTCATACTTTCAACTGCATCAAGTCTGTGATATCCACCAAATACAGACATGTATATATGTAGTTAAAGACAGCACAAGGGAAAATACATTTGAAAAGCTAAGCTTACTCAAAACAGAGATTAATGTCAATTTGTCCACAATAATGCCAGGACTAAAAATGACAATGAGGCATATATTTTGAGTCAAATATTTAAATTCAAGAAAATATAACTATAGGATTTCCAGTGGCACACACCAATTGAAGTCATATTCACTATGGAAACTATGTTGAGGGACACTCAGTGCTGTAAAATAATTTGCTTTGAGTGTGTTTCAGAGACTTTCAACAAGTTTTAGGATCCTGGAGTAATCAGTGCAAATAAGCCATAAAGCTTCAGTAGCAAATTACTGTCTCACAGAAAGACATTTTCAACTTCTGCTCCAGCTGCTGATAAAACAAATCATGTGTTTAGCTTGACTCCAGACAAGGACAACCTGTTCCTTCATAACTCTCTAGAGAAAAAAAGGAGTTGTTAGTAGATACTAAAAAGTGGATGAATAATATGGACATTTTTCCTAAAAAGATTCTTTGAAACACATTAGGAAAATGGAGGGCCTTATGATCAAAACACTAGAATTAGTCCATGGTGTTGAGGCAGAATTTGGGGCAGGAGATGAGGGATAAAAGAAGAGAAAAAAGAGCAAGAAAACCTATTTATCAAAAGCAGGTGCTCTCGTCACTCAATGTTAGGCCCTGCTCTTTTTAATCTGACTGAAGGCAAAAAGCCTCTCACAGTCTAGGTAATAAGAACGATAAACAGAAAAGAATACATAACCACAGGTGGATTTTTAACCTTGTCCCTTTAAAACTCCCTGTGTCCCCCCACCCTCCCAAAAAAGAATGTAAGTCCTGCAGCCATGGCAAAAGTTTCAAACACTTCTCAAATATGTAAGCCAGTTCCATTAAATCAAAAAGTTTCCTTGAATATGTTTTATGAAAATAACTTTTAAATATCAGTCAGCACTTCTGAATAGCTAAAAAATTAACTTTCGCAGCAATGTTAAGTTTAGATGAGAAAGGAATTAGTCTGTATTCCATCTCTTTCTGAACTGAGCAGGAGGCACACCCAAAACTGAAAGTTTTGCCATGGACTGTCTCTACTTTCCAAACGACCGAGCGTTACCTCTCTGGCTTTTTGTGCTGCAAGCTCAGCTTGTCTCTGTCGCTCGAGTTCTTCGAGCAACTGCTTTTCCATGATGCGCTTGGCTTCCTCCACCCTTCGGAGAACTTCTCGCTCAATTTCATCCTTCCTTTTCTCCAATTCTTCCTCTACCCTTTTTGCTACCAATTCTTCCACTCTTCGTGCTGTTTCTTCCTCGATGAGTTTTTCTTCTATTTCCTGCTGCCGGCTAGCAAACAAAATGGAAAAAATGACTTAGATAATATAAGAAATAAACCTAAAATTTAAAACTAGTTATAAATCTGTAAAACATTGAGCCTGATTACAGGTTTCTATGATTTTACAATTCATTTTCATGCAACATTCAAGGATATAATAGAAACCATGATGTTAAGTGATACAGAAATTCAAATAAACATAAAAGCATGGTTTTTTCCATCACTTTCTGAAATTAAAAAAGCAGTACAGTACATACAAAAGCTTAATTCACCAGTTTTTATTTAGAACTGTAGAGCAAATGTGAAACAGGAAATCCACTTTTGTTATCAACTTTACAATGAAAAGACAAACTGTAAATCCTAGTATATGGACTTGCTCATTTGCCAATCCACCCAGTCTAAGGGTTGAGCCTCAAAGAAGTCAGGAACAATCATTATGTAGCAATTACTAGTAATTCAGACCGGCAAAATTCATTCCCCTCTTCTACCCTCCAGGCAAAGTCAGAAGACAGACTCAAAGAGTTTCAGAGTGCCAAGGCAATAGTTGTATAACTTTTAGTGAAAATATACCTTATTTAGATTCTGAACTTTATTATATCTTTTCTTTATTTAATTGGTTTTCAATTAAAAGTTCTTCTAGAGATGGAAAGTGGATAAAAAATATATCATCAGTTCTATTAAAAAGCCCAATGAACCAAATACTGTTTTAATTTAACTCCATTTAGATATTATGAATCAACTTACTTAAAATAAAATTCTGCATTGAAAGTACTGCCGTTTATCAAATCAGTATAGTGTAAACCTTGTTTTATACCACTGGTGTCCAATGACTGCCTCACACATATCTAGGTTGAATTGAAAACCAAAACATAAAAAAAGACCTCATATCTTGATTTGATTACACCAAATGACAATATTTTGAGAGACTGGAAATATATTAAAATTAATTTCAAAGGTTTCTTTAATAAAGTGAGCATTAAACACCCAAATCCACTTCAACTATATTTTGGGGGGTGATTCAATTTCCACTCTAGCACTTCCATTCTCAATTCCTGTTACTACAGTGATACCATCTTAATACTGACTTACCTTTCACATTCTGATTCATGTGAAAGATATCTTTGCATTTAAAATCTCTACATTTTTTTTCTGTCAAGATAACAGCTCCTTGAGAAAGCATAACTTCTTCCAAATTTCTACGTATTTCAAATATCTATTTTGAAGATTTTTAATTCCCTTTTTACCTTTATTTTTATTACTGACACTATTACAGATGCCTCCATTTCCCCCCACTTTGCCCACCTCTACCCAGCTCCCACCCTTCCTTCCCTCTGGACATCCCCACACTGTTGTGTTGCTTTTTTTTTTATTTTATTTTATTTTATTGATTTTTTACAGAGAGGAAGGGAGAGAGATAGTCAGAAACATCGATGAGAGAGAAACATCGATCAGCTGCCTCCTGCACATCTCCTACTGGGGATGTGCCCGCAACCCAGGTACATGCCCTTGACCGGAATCGAACCTGGGACCCTTCAGTCCGCAGGCCGACGCTCTATCCACTGAGCCAAACCGGTTTCGGCATGTTGTGTTGCTTTTTTAAAAAATAACTACTCCCCACCACATTAGTGATTTTATTTTAAAAAGGCACAAAAGCCTAACATGCTCTAATTGGAGTTTTCTTTTACTCCTTTATAATATCCAATAAAAATACAGCATTAGGGTATAAACCTTATAGCAGCTCAATAAGAGAACAGATACCTACCCCAACATTAAAAATAGCTAGGAATGTCTAAAGGAAATCAGGCAGCAATTTCAATGGAAATTAAACTATATTTCAAATCGAAAATTTGTTTATCTACTTCATCCAGAAAAAAATAATAAAAGATAAAACAAGGAAGACTGACAGCTGCTAAATCTAGATGATGGATTTATTAAGCTTATAATATTCTCTCTACTTTTGCACTAAGTTGGAAAGTTTTCATAACACAAAGTTTAAAAGTATACACACCCATATATACATATTTTGTTAGTTGGTCCTTATGCAGTTAATAAATTAGAAAAGCCTAAGAAGAAACTTTATAATGGTACAATTCAACTCTTAAAGGAAGGACAATGTAAAAAGTTCCAATTAAAATTTTCCATGTAAAGTAAAAAAGAAGGAAAAGAACAGGATAAAGCTTTGGTTAGCTTATCAATAGAAAAGTTGCCAAATTAACTTAGAAATTTGGTAAAGGTAAAAAGACCTGATACAGATTCAGGGTTTTTGTCAACCAGTCCTTAAGTAATAGCAATAGCACAAGGGCTAATAGGGCCTCATTTCCAAAGATATGTATGTTAGCAAGCAAGTAAGGAGAAAAAGAGCCTAAATAAATTCAATTTATCACTTACAACAAAAGCCAGATTAGCATGGTGTTAGCTCCCCCAGGTCTCTGCTCCTGCTGATGGATGCCAAACCACAGGGGCTGGGTGACAGGTACAAGCACAGGTGGTGGGCTGCTCTGCTGCTAAGAATTAAATTCTAACTACAGCTCAGCAGTTTTATAGCCTGAAGGGGAGGGCAAGTGGAAAGTCCCAAGCTCAACTAAAACAGGGAGGATGAGAAATGGCCTTACAGAATTTCTCACAAGGCTGCGTATCTCCCATTGTTCCTGGAGGAGCCACAGAGCAGCCCACCATGACTATAATTAAGCCTTGCTGCTGTGTCCAACCGGGAGACAGGGTAGGAAGGTTACACCCCTACAACAGAATATTATCAAGAACATAATCTTTGTTGTTGCTGTTATTCTTGGTAAGGTTAAAATTGCTACTCTAGTAAATCAGAAAAAAAAATTTAATCAATTTTTAGATCTAGTGCTGAAAAGCTAAAATGTAATATTGCTTTAATTCTCCTCCCCATAACACTGAATTCAGAAAACCAAAGGGCACTTGTACAACTGAATTAAGCATGAGTTAATCTTTATTGATGACAAATTTACCATAATCAATGATAAAGTAGCTATTACACCAACTCATGAGGCAATGCAACTTTCGTAAAACAATCACTTTTGTTACCTTATAAAAGATGTATCATCTAATATCATTGTCTATCTACTCCCTCCCACTTTTGCCATAGGAATTGTCAGTCTCTTGATGTCCTTTTATCTAATCTTTTCCTCTGGCTCTTCTGCAGAGTCCATTTTCTTGCCTAGATTTTGGGGCACTGATGAAAGAGATATCAAAATCTTCAAGTTTTTCAATGGAAGTGGGGTAACATTAGGTCTCCTTGATCTCAGGTGTTTTAAAAACACTAGTCACAATTGGTTTTAAAATAGCAACTATTAAAATATCAAGAGCCCAGAAAAACAACAGTTAAAGGAGATCATGAATTTGTACATAGCAGTTTAAAACATTATTTTAAAATGTCTTTAAAATGTATGAACTCAACCCTAGGAGCTTACTTCTCAGAACTACTTTCATAATATTACCAAACAACATTTACTAAGTATTGACTAGGTACCAAATACTCTGCCAACAGCTTTATATACCATGTCATCTACATACATCTTTAATGGTTCCTGAGGCTAAGCAGGTTACTAACTTGGCTATACCTCATTGAAAGAGCTAAAAGGTGATTCTCAATCTGGGTAGACTCCAAAGCTAATGATCTTAAGCACTATACTACCCGTCATTGTTTCTCCAGGACAAAAGTGAGAGACAAAGGCATACACAACAATCTAAATACCAAAATAATTATTTTAAAAATTCATAAAAAGTCATAAAAATCTTACCAGCTAGACTGTATGTCCTGATGCCCTCACCTCCCCAAAATACATAGTTCCATCTACTAAATTTGCTTACAAATGCTGCTTTCACAACAAGTTCAAGTAGCCTTCCAAATAGTCACTCATATAGATCCCATGTTCAGTTTAGATATTCTAACTTAGCAGGCTCCCGACTGGTCATGCAGTTAAACACTAAGCCTACTGGAATCTAGATATAGCCAATTACCATTTTCCTGATTTGCTGCAAGTCATTTTCAGCTGCCCACTTTTCATCAGTTAATATAACATGCATACAGCATCTCAAAAGATAACCATAGGAAAACACACTAAAGGTGCAGGGAAGGGCAGAGAGGGATTCACACTAAATGACCCGGACTCGGGGAGGAGAGGCAGAGCTTTTGAACCAGGTGAATTAGCTATGGCATAGTATGCTATGCAAAAACAAGGGGGAAAAATCTTTTTAAATTTTAAAGGTCTGCCTTTTATTGCATTAAGATTGTAACTTGTAAGATCACTTCTTAAATTCACCAGGCTCAATATGGCTGCATTTACATAAATTATATTAAACAACATTAGTTATTGAGGCCCATTATATGCCATTGTTTTGATAATTTAAAATGCACAATTTCTAATCTTCACAATAAGCAAGACAAGTATCTTCGTTTCAGATAAGAAATCAAACTTACAGGTAGGTGATTTATTCAAGGCCTCAGAATTGTTAAAATGGCAAGGCAATCTGGTTTCCATCCTTACCACAAACTTTCTAATTATTTAAGCCCAACAGAAGATTCTAATTTTGCTGTCTCTCTCCATTGCACACTGGACCTCTTGAAGGTACACTTGACACTAGGCATTCTTCTGGTACCTTTTCTCAGCTTCCACCCAACCCAATTGAAAATACAAACATTCCCTTAGGTTCTTTCAATCCCTGGAACTCTTTTCCACTCTCTCCAGGGGTCATTCCACTCTTAAGGTTCCCCCAGGTTTGTCCCTATATCAACGTTGTGTAAACTGACTATATCCAAAAATTAGTGTCCACAGTGAAAGTGTGAAATAGAAACTCCCTTTGAGGGAAACTCCCTTTCCCTCATCCCTCTCCACTGGGTTTCTGACATTTTAACCAGTGTCTGAGACACAGTAGTTAAACATTCGGTGGCTGAGATGTAATAGCCACAATATAAACATGAACCAACATTATTACTGCTTTCTCTCCCTATGTTTCATCCAATTTTGTTTGTTCTAAATGTTTAAATATCTCTCTTTGGCAATCCCACAACTGCTCCCCTACTACTCCTGTGTGGACTTACTATAACTAGTTTCTACCCTATACAGCAATCAGGGATTTTTTTTTTATTTTTTATAAAAGGCCTTATGTCATTTATCTGCTTCAAACCTTTCCTGTTTCTAGGGTGAAATTCAAGCTCCTTAATATGGCATACAAGACCCTTCCCATGATCCCCAGCTTCGACTTGACCTTTCCAGTTACTCCATGACTTTAGTATTTATAGAACTTCATGTTACAATTAACATCCACCTTTTTACTCTTCAAGTATCCTTGTAGGCCTACTCTGACAATCTCTATTTTTATCCACCACTCATTCCGTAGAACTGAAGTGTTGACCCATCCAAGATACTTCTTCCTTTCTACAGTCACATCACTATCACTGAATCTGTACCTATGTCTTCCAGTTACATCAAGATCTTGGAGAGGAGTCAATCCTTTTTTTAAAAAATATGTTTTATTGATTTTTTACAGAGAGGAAGGGAGAAGGATAGAGAGTTAGAAACATCAATGAGAGAGAAACATCAATCAGCTGCCTCCTGCACACCCCCTACTGGGGATGTGCCCACAACCAAGGTACACTCCCTTGACCGGAATCGAACCTGGGACCCTTTAGATCACAGGCCGATGCTCTATCCACTGAGCCAAACCGGTTACGGCAAGGGGGGGAGGGTCAATCTTTATATTAACAGCACCTAGCACACTACCAGGCACATAAATGAACTAACCAATAGGGATTTGCAAACAGAAGAGTTCTGCCCATTCTTGTGGCTTCAAAACCTGGGTCTTTCCCTTATTTCCTTTGCATTATTTCAAAGGCACTACACTAAACCATATTAAGTAGCGCCCACAGTATGACACACAAATTCAGTGTACAGGTGGATGCTAGCTCTGCCCATTCCTTTCTTTATAAATGCTAAAGGTAGTTTGCTTTTCCTATCAACTTGGAATTACAGAGCTGCTCTATTTTCTGAGTTTCATCCTTGGACTTCTCTGCTATTTATGTGTTGCTCACTGCTAAATGAGTCTAACTATTCTTAGCATACCACATTTCCTTTCACTTTTCCTACAAGGCTTAGCTTTCTAGTGAATGTAAAGTATTTAGTGAATTGAAGGTCTCCTTTGCTTTCACATGAAAAACGTATGCAATATCTTAGGTACTTTTAAAAAATATTCATCTGTTGATAGTTATTTGAGAGATACATCTTTACAGTTAATCTTGTTCCAGACCAAAAAAACTGGATTCTATATAATCAAGGTTTGTTGAGAAACAATTACTTGTACTTGGTTTTCATATATATCGCTGACAGTTCTGAAAAATAAAGGAAAGATGAAAGCATTGCTTACATTTTAAAATGAATGCAGCAAAACACCTCTCCAGGTACTGTATACTCTGTAAGATTAGTGTCCCAGGCCCCTACCTCTCAATAACTTTGCTCTTAGAAACAGGTTCTGCTGAAAAATCTACATAATACAAACCTAAATGCAGAAAAATTAAAACCCCCCCAGACAATTTGGTATCCACAAACTAGAGGAAAACTGTCTCAGGAAAATTTTAAATTCCCTGCCGCATGAGCATTTTCTAAACATGCGCTGAAGAACGGAGGAAGCCAGCCAGTTCAATAGCGGAAGTGAACCTATCTAACTCTACCTTTCAACCAAACGGTGGGAAAGGAATACCCAGAGCTGAGCACCGAAACTAAACGCTACGTTTTAAACGCAAAAGTCCCTCCGTTTGGGATTACTGACACCTATTCTTGAGTCAAAAGATACTTGAGGCATACATCCCACCCAAACAAGACTTCCTGCACGCGATCAAAGTCTCAACATCAAGTACACTACAAGGGGAAACGAATGTCAGAGCTGGGCCGAAGTTTGCCACAGAAGCCTGTAATTCGCAGCTCATCCAAAGCAGCTCGCAGAAACAGTAGTAGACTGACTGGGATGGTGTTACCCAGGGGCATGCCGGCGTCAAAACTGACTGTACTGCATGCACACCTAAGATGTGTACAATCTGTCTTCACACCTCACATCACAAAACCAAATACGGAACAGCAGCCGCGACATTTAAACTACTAGGAATACATTAAAATAGAATGTATTGGAGGCTGAGGGGGTACTGTTGGATCTATAGACCTAAAAAGTGTCTTATTGCGGGGAAGCCCAGTCCCACGGGTAAGCGGCAATGCAACAGTGCTGTGGGCAGCGGCGATCGGCATCCCACGGGTGGGCTCCGTCCTGCTCTCGTCCTGCGGGTCTGCAACAGCCCTGCACACGCGTCTCCGGGCTGGCTCACCGCAGCCACGCAGCTCCCCGGCCCCACGCGGAACTCCACCCCCTGCTTCCTGCGCTCTCCACCCTCTCTCGCGCCAAAATCGCGTGCTCCCCTCTACGCCTATCCGGCTCAAGTCCCGCTATTTTCCTCCCCAGCCCAGTCCCGGGTATGTCCTGCCCCAGGCTCCCCGGAGGGTCCCCGCGTTCCCCCGCCGCGGCCTTCATCCCGACCCCCCACCCCCCTCGCCCCTCCCCCGCGGGCGCTCACATTTTTCGCTGCCGCTCGAACTCGGCTTTCTTCTCCTCCTCCTCTCGCTTCTGCTTCTCGTCCAGGCTGCTGCGCTTGCTCACCGTGCGCCCGAAGATGTCGATGCGGTCGGGCGGGGACGAGGCGCGCTCCCGGTCCCGCTCGCGCCGGGGCCCGGCCGTGTTGGTGGGGGGAGAGCGGGACCGCGACTCCCGCCGCCGGTTCCGTTTACTCTCCCGGGACTTGGAGCGCTTCCGCACGCGCTCCTTGTCTCGGGACCGCGACCGGGACCGGCTCCGCTTCTTGTTGTGTTTGCTGCTCTTGGTGTGTTTGGAGCGGGACGAGCTGCGGCTCCGAGACCGGCCCATCCTTCCGGGCGGCGCTGTGCCTAACTAACCGCTGGCCTCAGCCCCGCACGCGCCTGGACGCTCTTGCCTGGGCCTCCGGACGCCGGCTGGCGACTCGCTGAAGCCGGGGGAAGGAAGACTGTCCGCCAGCTGACTTTCCGTCACTCCCTCAGGTGCACGGCCGCCACGAAGGCCACCTCCAAAGACAAGGCCGCAACACCCGGAGTTACTAAGATGGCAGCCGATGCTGCACCGGCCGCCCTTCCCACAATGCCCCGCGCGGAACGCGCTGTCGCGCCAGCCCCGCCCCCGGACGATTGTTGCCGAAGGCGAAGCGAGCATTTCCGAGTGCGCTCGGCTCCTTCCGCCAGCCCCCGCGCCCCTCCCAACGCGCAGGAGCCCGAAGTCCCTGGCTTCAGAATAGTACACTTTTGCTTTCTGGTAAGATGCCAACGCCTTAAGAATGAACCTAATACGCTGTGGTGCGAACGAAATCGTGTCTTGGCAGGAACTGACTGCTTTATTTTTCTAGACTCTGGTTTTGTCAGGCAGCCCTAAGTTACATCAGAGTGACCCTTCGCAGATGACTTGCCTCGCTGAGCTAACTTCCTCATTGGTACAGTGGAGATAACCACACGCTATGAGGTGGTTGTGAGGCTTACAGGAGATAAAACAGGCTTTGATAAGCGGGAGCCTATGCTTTATATAGGCCTCCATGTGCCATTGTTTAAAATGCTTTGAATTTATTAACAGGTGTTTAATTCCCATTTTAGGGATTGGGTACACTGACGTCCAGAGGGTAAAGTTGCCCAGGTCACACAGCTAGCAGGTGGCAGAGCAGGAGTGTGCAAAATCCTTGCACATAACCGGTAACCCCACCAAGCCCTACCCAGGTGAGCTGTAATCCTATATAGTACAACAAACTGCTACTGTCCTTTTAAACAAGCAATAACCTATGAAAAGTGAAATAAAAAAATTTTCTCCACAATGGCAGCAAAATCTATAAAATACTTTGGAATCAAATTTAACAAGTTATAAGATCCTGATGATGAAATCCCTCAACCTTTGTTGAAAGTCAGAAACAAGACCTGAGTAAATAAAAACCAATGCCCCTTTTTTGAGTGAAAGATCAGTATCAAAAATATGCCAATTCTTTCCAAGTCAAATGACAAAATTAGCACAATTTCCATCAAAGCGCCAAATTCTCTTGAGGATGAATTACAATTAACTAATTTTATTTTTTAAAATATTTTATTGATTTTTTACAGAGAGGAAGAAAGAGGGATAGAGAGCTAGAAACACTAATGAGAGAGAAACATCGATCAGCTGCCTCCTGCATACCCCCCACTGGGGATGTGCCAGCAATCAAGGTATATGCCCTTGACCGGAATCGAACCCGGGACCCCCGAGTCCGCAGGCCGACGCTCCATCCACTGAACCAAACCGGTTAGGGCACAACTAATTTTAAATGTTATATGGAAAATCACACAGTCATGAATTATAAAGAAAACCTTGAAAGAAAAGAGTAGTAAGGGTTTGCCCTATAAAAAAAATTAAACACAAAGGTTTTAGCACATAAATAGGAAAATAATCAGTTTAATAGAAGGATAATGTAATTCTTTTTCTTCAGATACATTTAAGTAAAATAACATTTAATAATTTAGAATGAATAGAATTACCCCCATTATACTGGAAATATTTATGTCAATCTATTATCTATATTATACACATGCACACACATACATATACATACATTTGGAATGATGCCCATCAAATGTTAAAGACAGTTTTTCCAATTAGTTGGTATATTGATTTCCTAGAGCACTGCAAACTGATGGTATAAAATAGCAGAAACATATCCACTTAGAGTTCTGGGGTCCAGAAGTCCAAAATCAGGATGTCAGCAAGGCTGGTTCTTTAGGAGGCTCTGAGAGAGAATCTGTTCAACGCCCCTCTCTTTGTTTCTGGTGGTTGCTGACAATCCTTGGCATTTAGTCTCTGTCTTCACATGTTATTTTCTGTGTGTCCTCTTCTTACATGAATGCAAATTATCAAGTTAGGACACATTATAATCCACTATGACCTCATGTTAACTTAACTACATCTGCAAAGACTCTATTTCCAAATCAGGTCATATGAATTTTGGGGGGACATACTATTCAATCTGCTACAATTTATATGTAGATATAGATATAGATATAGATATAGATATAGATATAGATATAGATATGTTAATCCTCTCCAGAGGATAACTTTTCCATTGATTTTTTAAGGAGAGTGGAAGGGAGGAAGGGAGAGGGAGAGAGAGAAAGAAACATCAATGTGAGACACATTGATTGCCTCCCACACACAATCCAATCAGGGCCTGGGATTAAACCTACAACCCAAGTATGTGCCACTGAGCCACACTGGCCAGGGAACAGTTGAAAATTTTGTTTAATTTATTGGTTTTTAGAGAGAGAGGAAGGAAGATAAATAGAGGGAAGGGAGAGAGAGAGACAGATAAAAATATCAATGAGAGAGAAACATCATTGATCTGCTGTCTCCTGCATGCCCCCTACTGGGGATCAAGCATGCAACCTGGGCATGTGCCCTTATGGGGAATGGAACCATGACCTCTAGGTTCCTAGGTAGATGCACAACCACTGAGCAACACCATCCAGGCAATAGTTGAATTTTAAAAAGCTTTTTTTTCTTAGTATTTTTTTGCATGTCATGAATTCTTTATAATAAGTGCATGGTATTTTATGAAAAGAATAGGAGATGTTTCTTTTAAGTAGTATAGG
Organism: Myotis davidii; assembly: GCF_000327345.1. Taxonomy (NCBI): domain Eukaryota; kingdom Metazoa; phylum Chordata; class Mammalia; order Chiroptera; family Vespertilionidae; genus Myotis; species Myotis davidii. The sequence continues at coordinate 439,383 of NW_006287546.1, read as the reverse complement.
AATGTGAGAATGTCACAATCTAATATATGATAAGGATAATGCTTTAATTTGGTGAAAACATGGTTTATTAATAAATGCTGCTGTCATAATTAAAATAAAGTATTAAAAATAAGGTACAATTGATTTAGATTTTTGTATCATAACAGGAACAAAAACTAGTATAAAATGGATTCAAATCTAAATATATTCAAAAGCTTAAAATATTTTTCAAATATAATCATGTAAAACATAAAAATATGAAACAATGGTTCTACAGCTTGGAGGTCTTTTTTAAATACAAAACCCTATTCACAGAGATTTTCATATAGTGCTTGAGCCCTGGAATCTCAATTTTTAAAGAAGCAGTCCACATAGTTCTCGTGTAGGCATTCCACCAACCATAGTTTGAGAAACACTGGTATAAATCAATAGGTTAATATATGTATCTACATAGATACATAGATAAAAGACAACTTTGGGAGAAAATATTTGCAATACTTAGTAAGCAAGATATTAATATCATCCTATATAATAAAAGGGTACTATGCCTCCCAGCACTGGTATCAGTGGAGCAGTGAGGCCTCATGCCCCAGGATCAGCGTGACAGGGGGCAGCGCCCAAACCCCCTGATGGCCCTGCAGCTCTGTGTGTGACAGGGGGCGGGGCCACAACCTCCCTATTCGCCTTGCTCTGTTCGTGACAGGGGAAGGCGCCCCAACTCCCTGATCAGCCCTGCTCTGTGCCTGATAGGGGGGAGCTCCCCAACCTCCTGATCGGCTGTGCTCTGTGTGTGTCAAGGTGCGGCGCCCTAATCCTCTCACGGGCCCTGCTCTGTGTGTGATGGGGTGAAGCCGCAACCTCCCCATCGGCCCTGCCCTGAGTGTGACAAGGGGGAGTGCCCCAACCCCCTGATCTGCCCTGCTCTGTGTGTGACGGGGGTAGCTCCCCAACGCCCTGATCAGCCCTGCTCTGTGCATGACAGGGGGCGGTGCCCCAAATCCCCAATCGGTCCTGCTCTGAGCCCGACCAAGGGCTGCCCCTAGGGATTGGGCCTGCCCTCTGCCACCTGGGAGCGGGCCTAAGCCAGCAGGTCGTTATCTCCTGAGGGGTCCCAGACTATGAGAGGGCACAAGTGGGGCTGAGGGACACCCCCCACCCTGCCAGTGCACAAATTATTGTGCACCGGGCCTCTAGTTAGTATATAAAGAGTTTCTAATAATCAATAAGAGAAATATAAAGTCAATAGAAAAAAAGAACAAAGGATATAAACAAGCCATCACAGAGAAAACACAACTGTTAGTAGGAGTTTATTACAACCTGTTTAGGGTGTAATTTGGACACGTCTATAAGCATTTTAAGTTTTTATACTCCACTAGAGGCCTGGTGCACAAAAATTTGTGCACTCGTGGGGAGAGGGGGTCCCTCAGCCCGGCCTGTGCCCTCTAGCAGTCTGGGACCCCTTAGGAGATAACAACCTGCTGGCTTAGGCCCGCTCCCAAGTGGCAGAGGGCAGGCCCAATCCCTAGGTGCAGCCCCTGGTCGGGCTCAGAGCTGGGCCGATTGGGGAGTTGGGGCGCCGCCCCCTGTCATGCACAGAGCAGGGCAATTGGGAGGTTGTGATGCCACCCTCAGTCACACTCAGGGTAGGGCCGATTGGCGGGTTGGGACACCGTCCCCTGTCATACTCAAGGCAGGGTCGACGGGGAGGTTGCGGCACCACCCCCTGTCACTCACAGAGCAGGGCCAATCAAGGGGTTGGGGCGCTGCCCCCTGTCACTCACAGAGCAGGGCCCATCAGGGGG
>NW_006287546.1:431163-437377 GCF_000327345.1 Myotis davidii | reverse complement strand
TCAATAATGTACATTTCTTTTCAAGTGTATTTTTAGGCATTTTATACGTTTTTGTTGCTATAATGAATAGACTTCTAAAATGACAATTTCTAACTGCTTATTGCTGGTAATTAAGCAAATGCTTATCTTTTTATATGTTGTTCTTTTAAATGGCTAAATTAGTGGACTCTATTATTTTCATAGTTTTTAAGTTTGAAATTTCTAGGTTGCTTTCTACAGTGTTTTTGCTAGATTTCCTAGCTGCCATCTTGGCTGTCAGTTAATTTGCGTATCTCGCTGATTAGCCAATGGGAAGGGTAGCAGTTGTACGCCAATTACCATGTTTCTCTTTTATTAGTGTAGATGATTCAGTCTTTTCACTTTCAAGAATTTGTCCCAAAGGTATAACAGCACTATATATGACATAACGATATGTAAGAATATTTACCTCAGCATTGTTTGAATGGCAGACAATTGAAAATACAAATGTTAAAGAAGAAAACGTTCTGTGTTCATTGAAACCCATGGGTTAGCATGCTAACCTGAAAAATGTATGCTGAATACATGTTGAATGAATAATAGTTGAGTGACTTTTACTTTGCATATGTGTTTGGTTCTGTTATCATCATAATTAGCTACTTATTTAAATTAATAAAGGGAAGAGAACAAAGGGAAGTCAGTACCAGAGTTTAAGGGATAAAGGGATAAAACAGAGGGAGAGGCAGACACACTCACACACTCAGTAAAGTGAAAATGGCTCAGGGGAGGTACTTGCCCATCAGTGTAACCTAGGAAAAAGATAATTGGCTAGGGGAGTGGAGTAACATGAAATTTTGGAAAGTTAATTGGTCAAGTTCCTTTCTTGAAGGAAACAAAGGAACTTTCTCCCTGACCAGCACTCACTCACCTGTGGGTTTGCAAGCTCCCTCACCATAGCCTTGTGGCCTTGGCAGCCACAGGGCCGCTGGCTGTGGGGACTCCACATGCAGGATGCTGAACTGGACTGTACTTTAATATGGAGCAGAAACTATGGGCAGTGGCCTTTATTCTGTCCCTGCTGAAGACATGGTTGGACTTTTCCATGGTGAGAAGGACATTGGAAACCCAAGGAGTTTAGTTCCACTCGAATTATTACCCACCCTCCAGTGCAAATCTCAGGGAATTCTTTCCCTCATGACATTGCAAGAACTCCACTTCCACCGACAATGGTCCTATTTCTATTGTTTTGTTTTTAGACTCTCTTTAAATTTCCTGTTGCCTCCTCCCCCCTCCCCATTCACTCCTATTAAAAGTGTTTCCTCCATTCATCTTTGAATAATTAAAACCAAAAATCAGTACCATGTTGTTCAAAAACAGATCATTCTAAAGAATAATCTTCTAATGAAGAAATTACCAAGGAGATGCCTGTATTTATTTTTCCTCCTAATTCTTTACTAATTCTCAACACCTTTTGTCAACTTCTCAGAATATGAGATGTATCCTGTAATGTGTTAATGAAGCTTCATTTATTCAGGTCATAAATACTAAATACCTAGTTCGTGCAAAATACTGTGCTAGTTGTTAATAGATTTATACCTTTGCTGAAGAAGTAGGCAGAGCCCTTGGCACCAAGTACCAATCTCTGGGTAGCTCACTTATCAACTGATCAGTCTTTGCTGTTTCTTAGATCATCTTCCTCTTTTCCCTAAGCTATTTGAAACCCTATTTATACACATCCTTCCCTACCCCACTCAGTCCCTTGCCCTTTGGCAGGTTAGTTCTCCTTGGCAGCACTTTTCATATTTGTAATTTTTAGAAAATGTTAATTAGTCATTTAATATTCATCTCTCTTATGAAAAAGTGAGCTTCTCAAGGGGAGGGGGAGGGACCATGTCTGATTTGTTACTTGTATTTCCATTTTGAATGTAGAACTTTGCACATGGGAAGCATTCGACAAAACATAATTTGAAATGGTAAACATGGAATGAGTTACCTGTTTTCCCTTAGAAACCTTAAAACATTGCTTCTTTTAAAACTGCTTTAGACAATTTAAGATTACAGAATGTTACATAGTTTGAACATAGAAAAGCTGATTTTACAGCTTTGGCAGTAAAATCAGCAAAACTCTAGTTTCTGAAAAGCTATCTCTTGATTCAATTCAGAATGTTTGGTTCTGCATACAACATACTGCTTCTCCCCCGCCCCCCCAAACAAATGTTACTCTTATTCTTCATCTAAAACTGTTGTCAGGAGGCCCTATGCTAGGCAAGGTTAATTGTAAAATTGTATGTATGTCCCTATGCAAATATTAAAGGGGGGACAAAAGCCAACTTTGCTTAAGAAACAGAAAGGAAGTGCTTTACTCAGAAAGCAGGAAAAAAATGTTTTCAGATGGAGAGAAACACACACAAATAGTTCTAGCAGCAACGAATGCAGAGATCTCTATCTTTTCTGCTCAGATGCCTGAAGAGCAAGGCAGCAAAAAGGCAAAGGACGCCCTCTGGAAACTTGTTGAGACTGGCTGTGACTAGAGCTGATCTCTGAGATGGGCGTGTGAACTTGGCAGGCCCTGACATGGAACCAGTCCAAAGTGGGAGGCCAAATTTAGTGTCAAATAAGAAACAAATCCCGACTTAGTAAGAAGAGACTTTATTCAAAAGGATTATTGCCAAAGCTACAGTGGGGGTTGGAAGACTATCACAAAAGGGAGAGGGAGACCTATGGAAATAGGGAGAATGTCCTGACAATAAGATCTGCAAGGTTCTCCAGAGTTAGGCAAAAAGGGGTTTTCTTTTAGAAAGGAGAAAGAAAGAGAGAGAAAGAGAGAGAGAATGAGAGAAAGAGGAAGAGAGAAAGAGAGAAGGAAGGAAGGAAGGAAGGAAGGAAGGAAGGAAGGAAGGAAGGAAGGAAGGAAGGAAGGATTAAACATGGCTAGAAAGTAAAACAAAATTAGAAAGAAAATAACATTTACAATATAAAGTAAATCACCAATATAGTAATACAGTACTTTAGAGCAGAGAAGCCCCTCATTTGCTGTTTTAAAATACTTTTAAAAGTAAAGCTGTATTTTTCAACAAAAAATTTTTCTCCACAGGAAACAGTATTGTATATGTGTGATTAATTGCCTAGATACTTGCTTGGGAACTACACTGCTAAGCAATTGTTTATCATCTGAAAATCTTGTGACATTTAAAAAAGAAAAACCTCTTGGGATTGCCTTATATTTGCTCCTCAAAGAATCTGTGCTACAGAAAGCTAAACTTCCAAACCAGGTTTTAATTCATTTTTCTCCTCAAATCAAGTACAGTATTTTGGCTTTAGTTAGCCGCAGGTGAAATAAAATAGAATAGAAATGATTTTTTCCTCTTCATTCCCCATTTAAAAGCCCCATTAGAAAGGAAAAAATCGTGTTTATATTTCAACTGATGCATAACAAACCACCCCCAAACTCAGTGGCATAAAACAACCATTTCATTATGGTCCAAGATTCTGGGGTGTCAGGAATTCAGGCATAGTGCTTCAGGCTTGTCTTGGCTCCACAGTCTCAGGGCTCAGCTGGGAAGACTCAAAGGCAGAGGGCAGAAGAAAGAGCGTGACTCAGTAACCTGGGGCCACATGGACTCACATGACAGTTGATGCTAGCCATTGTCTGGAACCTTAGCTGAGACTATCAGCTATATCGCCTACATGTGGCCTCTTCATGTGGCCTGGGCTTCCTCACAACATGGTAGCCTGTGGCAGCTCCAGATGTGAGTGACTTAAGTAAGAGAACAAGTGACACAGAAGCTATCTAGCCTTTTCTCATGTTATTTCAAAAGCTGTGTGGCTCATTTCTGCTACATTCAATAGGTTATAAGTAAGATACTAAGGTTAGCCCAAATTTAAGTGGAGAATACTTACATACCACCTCTTGAGAGCTCAAAGAATGTGCAAGTGTGTCAAAAAAAATCATCACAATACCCTTTGCAAGTCAATGTTTCACATAACCTGTAATGAAAATGGTAATGCATTCTAGCTGGAAGATGTCCAGTTCCTGCTTGATTTGAGTAAGATATTGTACCTCTCTAGCCCTCACTTTCCTCAGCTACAAGATGAAGGGCTGCACTAGGTGGGCTCCAGAGCTCTTTGCAGAGCTATGATTTTATGGCTCTTCCTATAATCAAAACCTTAGAGAGTCTAGTTTGAATTTCATATCTGACCTTTATCTGAGAGAAAGCTATGATGCCACTGAGAGCAGCATGCCATTCTAGGGCAGAATGAAACAGAAACACATATCACCACCCTCCAATTCTAGTTCTTCCCATTGTAATTACTGGTAAACATAGCATCCACCTATTGCAAGTGCTAGATGCTGTTTCTTTGCCTCCTTTGCTTTATTTTCTCTCCATCCTTATAGCAACCCTAACCTTGGTATTTCTTTAGATACCTTTTGAGGGATCTGCTCAGGCCCACTCCCTCATGGGGAGATGGCTTCTCAGCTTCCATTAGAAAAGCCCAGAGTCAAGGCTGTTGACCTTCAAAAGCAAAGTTGATGTGGTTATCAAAATAGAAAATGGTCAGGAGGTAGGAGGGGTGGAGGGTAGGGCTGGGATGTCTGAACTGACCAATTGAAATCTTATGTGAAGTATATTGCCACCAAACTCTAACTCAGTGATGGCGAACCTTTAGAGCTCGGCGTGTCAGCATTTTGAAAAACCCTAACTTAACTCTGGTGCCGTGTTACATATAGAAATTTTTTGATATTTGCAACCATAGTAAAACAAAGACTTATATTTTTGATATTTATTTTATATATTTAAATGCCATTTAACAAAGAAAAATGAACCCAAAAAATGAGTTCACGTTTCACCTCTGACACGCGTGTCATAGGTTTGCCATCACTGCGCTAACTAGATTTGTTGGTAGTATATCACATTGAACATACTTATTGCATGGGCCATACTTATACCAAAAATGCATTGTTTATCTGAAATTTAACGGGGCGACCTGTATTTTTATTTGCTAAATCTCAGAACATTAACAACATATTCTTCCCATTTTTCTTTTTGTCAAGAAAATTCTTGCTGCACCCTGTGAATTGCTGAGACCTGCTGATTATATATTTCAAGGACAACCTCCAAACCCTTCAGATTTGCCAAGGTAGGCTCTTGCCTGTAGAGCACTCTGAGATAGGAGAATCCCTCTGTATGAAGAGGTCATAGAGGATGCAGCCACCAATGACCCTCAAATTGAACCCAGTGCAATTAGAGGCCCCCACCCCCTCCTTTGTCCTTAAAATATATGTTGTGCCCACTCTTCTCACACCAGCAGTCATTTCAGTGATGTGGCCTTGAAATAGTAATGTGTTTCTAAGATCAACTGAACTGAATATGTACGTGAACCCTGGTTAAGGCCTCTAGCCTCTATGTAAATTGTAAGATTCCAGCAGGTGGGTGTGGAGATCTACTTGTCTCATGCACCCAGGACAAGCATGATATAGAAGGTCCCTTGCTTATTACACCTGCCAGTGTAGTTTCAATAACTATTTTTTTTTATCCTCAGCCGAGGATATTTTTCCACTGATTTTTATTTTTTTAATATATTTTTATTGATTTCCGAGAGGAAGGGAGAGGGAGAGAGAGATAGAAACATCAATGATGAGAGAGAATCATTGATTGGCTGCCTCCTGCATGCCCCCCACTGAAGATTGAGCCCACAACCCAGACATGTGCCCTTGACCATAACTGAACCCGGGACCCTTCAGTCCACAGGCCGATGCTTTATCCACTGAGCCAAACCAGCTAGGGCTCCATTGATTTTTAGAGAGTAGAAGGGAGGAAGGAGGGGGAGAGAGAGAGAAGCATGTACATGAGAGAGACACATCGATTGCAGGGAATTGAACCTGCGACCCTTTATTCTATAGGCTGATGCCCTAACCACTGAGCAACTGGCCAGGCCTATAACTATTTTTCGTATTATGGATGGACGTTGAGTATTTTTTCATATGTTTAAGGCTTACATTGGCTTTTCTGTGAATAGTTTATATTCTTTGTGTATGTTTTCTTTCTTTTTTCCCCCATTAAGTTCTTATTTTCCCTCTCAATTTCAAGGAACTCTTTTTTTTAAAATTAAACCTTTATTGTTCAGATTATTACATTTGTTTCTCTTTTTTCCCCCCATAACTCCCCTCCTCCCAGTTCCCACCCCATCCTCCACCCTCACTCCCCACCCACTGTCCTCATCCATAGGTGCACGATTTTTGTCCAGTCTCTTCCCC
>NW_006287546.1:420573-430606 GCF_000327345.1 Myotis davidii | reverse complement strand
ACAGTTCTTGAGAGACCTTAAAAGTGTGGTTTTGAACTCTATATCCTCCATTTCTGTCAGTTGTGTCCTGTTTCTTTGTCTCTGCATTTTTTATGCTTTCTTGGTGTATCCCCTTGTGGTCTTTGTGCGCAGTCTTGTTGTATTTAAGCCTTGATTGTTGTAGGTAATACTGGGAGGGATTTGACCTCCAGGCCAACTGGCTGTGAGAATCAACTGTGTCTGCAGTGGGAGAACTTCTGTCCTCTAGAACTAGGAACTCTTTTATACCAGGAAGATCGATTCTTTGTTATGAATATGACTGAAAATATTTTTCCTCAGTTTATTGATATTATCATGTCTTTTCACTATTGATATTTATTTATTTTTGGCTTATGGATTTGTCCTATGCTTACAGGAGAATTAAAACCTCTTCCCATGAGTGGGTTGTGTCTATTTCTCCTTGTGTATCCTGGTTTGTTTGTGGGTAGTTAGTGCATTACAAAATGCTCCTCATATCACTTGTAATGATTTGGGGCCAGAATTCTACTCTGTCTGATTTTAGTATCAGAACCAAAGCTTTCTTTTTGCTTGCATTCGCTTAGTTGTACTTTACCCATCTTTTTATTTTCATCTGAACTGAATCACTTTTATAGAGTATATCTCTTGTGAATGACATAGTGTTGGATTTTACTTTGTGATAAAATCTGAAAATCTTTCTCTTTTAATAGGTGATTTAATCCTGTTTTCATTTAATGATTAACAGATATGTTTTGTATTAGCTCTGTCAATTATTTTATGTTGTATGTCAGTATTTAGGGTATTTTTAAAAAGTCTTTTACAATATAATCTGTTTGCTTTGTGGATAGAATTTTTATATTAAAGATATGTATTCACATTTTATTGACTTCTTTTATATACATAACTAGAGGCCCGGTGCACGAAATTCATGCATGGGAGGGGTCCCCTCAACCCAGCCTGCACCCTCCCTAATCCGAGACCCCTTGGGGGATGTCTGACTGCCGTTTTAGGCCCAATCCTGGAGATCGGGCCTAAACCAGCAGTCGGATATCTCTCACAATCAGGGACTGCTGGTTCCTAATTACTCAACTGCCTGCCTGCCTGATTGCCCCTAACTGCCCCCCCAACAGCCTGATCACCCCTAACCACCTCTATCTGCAGCCTGATCGCACCTAACCAACCCCCCTGCCTGCCTGGTTGCCCCACGCAGCCTGCTGTTCAGTTGTTTGGTCATCTCTCACTAACCGCCCTGCCAGCCTGGTCACTCCATGCAGCCTGCTGTTTGGTCATGACTGTTACTGTGACGGCATCACTGGCAATTTGCATATTTCTCTATTATTAGTATAGATACTACACATACTTTTTACTCACTTATTTTTTTTTAGACAGTATTGATGACTTTAGAATGATCCCCGTTCCTCTTTTTCTTAACTTGATTCTAATAATAATATATTTCTTAGGATTCACATTTGAACAGTATGCTCTGCTTATATTTCTCTTACTTGGTGTGTCAGCTCTGAATCACATCCTCCCACTCTCAGTGCTCAGCAGATTGTCTCTATCTTCCATTCTCTTCCCCTGCTTCTGTTTGTTAATTGTGCCATCTCTACATCATCAGCACCATGGCATATGCATTCTTATCCTTCCCCTTCATCACCGCAGTACCTTTGGAGCCAGTCCTTCCGTGATGGTTTTGTTTGACTAAAGTTCATTCTCTGAGAATTCCTCAAGAATGTCTAATGGGAGTCGTGCTCCCTGAGTTCGTGCAACTGCAAAACTCTCTGTCCCCTGTGTATTTGAAGGATACCTTCATTTGATCTGAAATCCTTGAATCATGGGTTTGCTTGTTTTTGTTGCTGTTTGTTTGTTTTTAATCTTAGAGTGACTGCTTTGTTGTTTTCTTGTGTTGACCATTGCTCTGAGGAAATCAGAAGCCAAACTGATCTTTTTGTCTACCCACCCAGAGGAGTCTTTCTTTAAGGTTGGATAACTTTCCTAGCTTATGTATTTGCATTGATGATACTAATACAGTTTCTCAAACATAGTGTGTGCTCTTCTTATTCAGAAAAATGTTTGCTTTTATGTTTGGAAAGTTTATTTTTAATTCTTTATTTAAATATACTTTATATCATTGCTATTACTATTACTATTATTATAGGTGAGGGGATTCTAACCATGTGTACATTGTTTTTCTGTTAAATTTTTAATTGACATTGTTCACTTCTCTTATCTCTAGCTTCTATTTTTTACTATGCCTTCAATAGTATCTCTTATCCCTTATTTGACTTCCAATTTTTCTTCATTTCTGTATGACTTTTTGTTTTTTTGTTTTGTTTTGTTTTGTTTTGACATTTCTTACTTGTGTTCTCGTGTTTCTCTTATGGGACCTTAATAAGGACTTTTTTCTTATTAGATTTCCTTTTTTTTTTTTTTTTAAGAATGATGGTGTTCCTTGGTTACTGATGTCAAATAATGTCTGGTGAAGTTTAAGTGAATAAAGCAACAGACAGAGTCATGTGTCACTAATAGTATAAAAGAAAGGAGAAATAGAAATGTTTGCGGATGCATAAACTATTTCTGAAATGGTGACATTGTTGGCCCCCAGGTGGGAGAATGCATGTTTGGGAGATACTAGCAAAAGGGAGATTTTTTTTTATTGTATGCTTTTTGTAACTTTTTAATTTCAAACTATATGAAAGTATGATTACTTTAAATAAAATGAACTTGAAACAAAACTTAGGTTAGCTGGAAATACATATATGCTGAAATACTCATGATAAGTTTTTAAAATAAAATGAAAAATAATGTCAGCAAGAGGTCTCTTGCTTTAACAGACATTAAGTTCGATAGATTTCTAGATATAAGTGGATTTAGGCCAAGGTTAGAGTCACAGATGAATGGGTCAGAATAGAAATGGAAGAACTGTCCTTGTCCCAAAGCTCAACCCCTGAATTGGGTCCAGATCCCATTATTGCTTGTTCTCCTCTCATCTGCATGGTTAATTTTTTTTCCCCTTCTCCTGAGTTAGTTCATCAATTTGCAAACATGCCTAATTAACTCCCATGTTAAAAAAAAAAAGTCCCTGATTCTACACTTCTTCAAGCAGTTCTCCACACACCTATTTTTGTGTTTACTGTTTCTATGTCTTCACCACTATTCTCCTTACCCTCTACTCTCTTCAGTTGGGATCCCTACTTCTCTACTGCCACAGCTCTTGTCCTTGTTGCCAGTGACCTCGCGCTCAGCAAAGGTCTATTTGCAGTCCTGATCTTACCCCTCAGCAGCTTAGAGAAGATCCTTTCTTCCTTCTTAAAACACTTCTTTCTTGGTCTCAGGGCATCATACACTTCCCTCCTTCACGGGTCATTCCTCTGCATTCTCTTTCTCTTCCTCTGATTTGCACTCCCTCCCCAGGGAATCCTCCAGGCCCTGCGTTTCACCTGAATGCTAATGACCCTCCCAAACTTGTATTTCCAGCCCTGTTCTTTATCCTGAGGTCCAGACTTGTATATCCACCCACTCACTTATTATCACCACTTGAATGGGCAGTGAGAATTTTAACCTTACCATATTCAAAACAAAACTTTTGTTGTTCCTTATTCAAACTTTCTGTATCCCACGTTTTTGCCACTCAGTTCTTCAGGCCTTCTCCAAATTCCATCCTTACCCTATGTCCAATAAATCACCAAGTCCTATACGCTCTAACTTAGGTATATAGCTTGAGTCTGATCTCTTCTCACCATCTTTGTAGAGCCCACCTTAGTCTCTCTTAAATGACTCCCAGTTCTCCTTAACGGACCTTCCTAGTCCTGGTTCTGTTCCAGTCAGTATTCTGGAAGCAAAGGCACAGATGTGCTCTTTTAAGCAATGTAAATCAAACCACATACACTCTCTTGCTAGAACAATCTTCAAATGTTTTTAGTGGCCTACAAAGAGCACTATCTGAATCTCTGAACTTCTGCTTAGTCATTTTGGCTCAGCTATGTTGACCTTCTAGGTCTTCCTCACAAATACCAAACTTATCTCTCCCCCAGGGTCTTTGCACTTAGCTGTTTCTCTACCCCCAGACTTTCAGAAGCTTATTTCCTCACTACATTTGGGACTCCCTTGCATTATTCATCTTCCTTTTGCTTCTTTCATGTGTCTGCTCAAATACCATTCCTCAAGGAGGCAGGCCTACTCTGACCACTTTTACTAAAAGAGCTCTCCTGTACTCCTTTCCACACTATCATCCTCCTGCTTTACTTTGCATTGTTTTTCTTCTTCCTGATTATCACAGTGTGTTCATTGTTCCTGCCTATTACTTGAACAAAAGCTACAAAAGAGAAATCTTATCCATCTCATTCAGTGCTACATCCCTTGTGTTTAAAACAGTGCTTAGAACATAGTATTTGTTCAATAAAGATTGGCTGAATGAGTAAATGAATGAAACAGATAAATACTGTTTTGAAGATTCATCTGCATGATATCTGAAGGCTGAAGCCAAACTAGACACTATCCAGAAATTTAAGTTTATGATTTTCTTAGTTATATGGGTGAGTAGGGACTCCAGCTAATTTTTAAGTAACTGACTTTTCTTTCCATTGTTTCAGTTTGTTTCATAAAAGGTGGTTCCACCTGATAGTGACAGGATTAAAATGCAAAGCCATGCATGCTTAGAATCAATCTATATCTGTGGGGAAAGTTATTATTATTTTTGCTTAAAACGGTTATATATCATGCTGGGCACTCCTACTGCCAAGAGTCTGAGATCATTTTATTTTAAATGTGGTGTTTCTTGGTTGGTCTCAGATGCTCTGCAGTATGTGGGGGTGGATACGCATGCGAGTGCTTTTGTGTGCATTTATTTTGAAAAACTTAGAGATTGGATTCAAGAAAAACTTTATCTCAAATGAGAGGGGATAGGTTTAACCATTACTATTATCCAGACCCCTTTCTCATTTCCACAACTAGGACTTACTATAGGGACTTTTGTTTAAACACAGTGAACACATGCAATTACAGAATTATGAAAAATCATTGTAATACAAAGGTATAAACAATCGACATAAAAACAAAAAGAACAGGAGAAGAGACAATAGCAGATGAATTCAGAGTATTTTTACAAGTTGGAAAGTGGAAGCAAAATGGTAACTAGCTGAGTTAGGAGAGGAGCAGAAGGCAGAATCTCAACATTCTGGAAGGTGGTATCAAGAAGAACTGAGCCAATGGAAGCAGCAGGTGTGGGAGCAGACAGGGGACAGGCCTGGGGGGAAAGGAGGAATGATTGAAAACCTGAATATAGAACAGTCACATTGCTGGTCGCTGCTTCCCATCCACCACCAGGTGACCAGTTCCCCCATATGTCTGCTGGAGACAAAGCCAGGGAGGGAGATGGCGAGTGGGAACTTGACAGATGGAGACAAATACTTTATGACAAAAATATTAATAAATTCAGTTATATTTTAATCAAATGTAATTTTGTCCATAATACAACTTATTTTAGATCAAGGCATTAGATGTTTATTCTCATTTTATGCATATGATCTGTGACGTGTGTTTTGTGTTTGATGTTTGCTGTGTGTTGTGTGTGGGGGATGTGATTTTTTGGTTTTTATGTATGTGTGGTGTATGCTGTGGTGTGTTTGTGTGTATTGTGTGTGGGGATGTGGAGGGTGTATGTGTGTGTTGTGGTATGTTTATGTATATATTGTGTGTGTTATGTGTGGTATATGTGTGTGTGGTGTGTGTAGTGTATGTATTGTATGTGTATGTGTTTTACATATGCTGTGTGTTTTTGTGTGTATCTGTGTATTGTGGTTTATTTAGATGGATATTGTGTGAGTGTGTGTGTTGTGTTTGTGTGATTGCATATATTGTGTGTGGTGTGTGCATGTTGTGTGAGATATGTCTTATATATGTTGTGGGTATGGGTGTGCAAGTTTGTGTGTGTGTGTATTGTATATGTTGGGTGTGGCTGTGTGTTGTGTATGTCTGTGAGTATGTGCTGTGTATATTGTGTATGTGTGTTGTATATGTTGAATGTGGGGTGTGTGGGTTGTGTATTGCATCCAATTCTTGCCACCTTTATCTCTCACAGTTCTACTATAAGAGAATTCTTTTCATTTCAGTTTGTCCTCTATTTTTTCTAAACACATTATCCACAATTTCATTTCCTTAATATATATCTTAATTGAAATGAATTTTTCATTTTTCTTTCTCATATTTACCTTTTTGTAAAATATTTTTATTGTTGATAGTATTATAGATATCTCCCATTCCTTCCACCCCCCGTTATTCCCCCGTTCCAGCCCCTCCTACCCCCCTGATCTTCACTACCCTATTGCCCATGTCCATGGACTATGCTGCCTGTTTTTTAAGTCAGACTCAAGCCACCCTTCTTCTTGACGTCCTGTTTGACCTCATCAGTCCTTTGTCTTCCACACCTTTAACCTGTATTTCTCTGGTACTTATCATATGTTGCCTCAGGGTGTTGTTTTACTTTAAGTAAATGTATTTTCTGTCCAACTAGAACTTGTGACTTTAAATTTTTGTTTTATTTTATCTCATTTCTACATAAAAATGTGAGACATTTATTTTACCTGATTTAGTAATAACTTGGCTGCAGAAAGAGAGCAGGAGGCAGCTTTCTCTGTGTTTTTAGTAGGCAGTCCCTAACCTCAGATCATAGGTATTGCAGTTTTGCATTCATCCTACCTTTTATGGTCTCAAAGTTTACTCCCGCATATTTATGTGCTGATCTAAGATTTAACTTAATGAAGTTCATATGCTTTTTTTTAACAAACAGAAATCTTCAACCAGTGTTTCAGTGTTTTGCCTTTAGTTGTTTTATTTTGAAATAATGTTATATTTAAAGAAGAATTATATAGGTAGTAGTCCCTAGAATATCTTTTCTGTTTAGATACATACATAAATATTTTTTAACTAAAATGGAAACAAGATATATTGTTTTACAATCGTTCTTTATGTCTAAAAATATATGGAAGGCCTGCCCAGAGAGCTCAATTGGTTAGAGTGTCTTCCCGATACAAGGTTGCAGGTTCAATCCCGTCGGGGCACTAACTAGAAGCAACCAATGAATGCATAAATAAGTGGAACAACAAATCAATGTTTCTTTCTCTCTCTCTCTTTCAAATAATAACTTTTAAAAAATAAATTAAAATATGTGTGGATATCATTTATGTCAGTAAATACATACCTACATAATCATTCTTTTTTATTTTTTGTTTTTATTGATTTCAGAAAGGAAGGGAGAGGGAGAGAGAGAGAGAGAAACATCAATGAGAAAGAGAACCACTGATCAACTGCCTCTTGCATGCCCCTCACTGGGGACCGAGCCCATAACCTGGGCATGTGCTCTTGAGTGAAATCAAAGCTGGGACCCTTCAGTCCGTAGGCCAATGCTCTATCCACTGAACCAAACCGACTAGGGCTACATAATCATTCTTAAGCCTTCATAGAAATGACAAATGTACCATAATTTAACAAATCCTTTACATAGGCTGTTTACGCACTTATGCAATTTATAACTTTTTACTATTTAAAAAAAGTGTAGTGAGGTTATGTGTAGTTAAATACTTATGTATTTCCTGGTTTATTTTCTTGGTGTAGATTTCTAGACCTGAAGTGACTGAGTTAAAGGAAATGCATTTATAAAGACTTCGGTTGCTCATTGCAAGACTGGCCTGCAAAGATTTTGCCTTCCCACCAGCTGCACTCTGAAAGCTTTCTTTCATTTGATTCCTAACTGCATTCAGTATTATCTTTTTCATCTGGTTGACAAATTTTTCCCCCTTTTCTTTTGATTTGTATTTTCTGATTACTAGTGAACACTTTTTTTTAAATGTTCAATGATTGAATATCAGATGTCAAATGAGTGAAATTCTTAAGCTTTAATGAGTGATAGGATGTTCAGTGTGGAAAGCAGCATGGGATGACCTCCAGGGATTTGGGAACATTCAGGGCCCTGGTAGTTGGGATTTCAAGGAACAGTAATAGAAAATAGCTTGAGGAGACTCTGGGAGACATTCATAATGAAGAACCTCTTTTGGGTCTGCATGGACACTCAAATGGAGATTTTCAGTGGGAAGTTTAAAACACAGGTGACTGGAGCTCAGGAGTGAGCTTGGGGCTGGAGGTAGGAGTTATGAATCGTTAGCACACAAGTATTAGCAAAGATCAAAGTTTTTGAGGCCACCAGCAAGAGATAGCTATGGAGTGGAGGAGCAGAGGGTTGAGGAGATGAACAGTAAGCACATAGTGGAAGAAGACAGGAAAGGGAGTCACTTAGCCTTCAAACCTTCAAATCTCTTACATTAGAAGGTGAACGAGAAGGTAAATAAATCCGCCTTGAAGCATAAAGGACACTTAAATTGGCTTCTTGTTTGACTTACTCCATTAGGTTTGGCTCATGTAGATCCATTTCAGTGCCAAAAAAAAAGTGTTTCATTGCTTTAAAACTTTACAACATTTTAAATATTAACGTCCTTTATTTTTTTATTAATCTGAAAAATAAGAAGAAAAACTTAGGATGTATCTTCTTCTTCGCCATACATTCTTCCTGACCTTCGTGGAGCAGCTCATGTGAATTGTTCCCTCCGGCTCGCGTCTGGACTACAGTTTGTCTTTTCCAAACCTACTTTTCCAGGTTGCTTCTCAGTGTCTTCAAAATCCAATAATGATTGCTTTGTGGGAAGGAGCTCTCGTGCTGATCCTGGGCCTTGAACCTAGGATGACACTTACAGTAAGAGGTGTTTGACAGCTTTTGTGAAAAGTTTTGAATTTCTTATTCTGTTGCCATCTTCCCTCAGAGCGTCTGCTTCTTTGTGTACTCAGCTCCTGCCCTTGAGGCTTCCTCTCCTCTTCCAGTCCCCATCCAGACATTATCACTGCCCTGAACCTCAGTAGACTCTGTATTTACTCTTTGACTCTCTCTGCTTCTCAGAGCCCCAGATAGCTCCCGTCTGTCTGTCTGTCTGTCTGTCTGACTTAGCCCATCTGGAGCTCTCCTGCGGAACCTCCTTGGCCTCCCAGAAGCTGTTTAGATACATAATTCCCAAAGATGATCTTAACCTGGTAGTCCTGGGGCTTCTTGACATCCACTTAACTGCCACAACCTTTTGCAGCAAGGATTCAGGATCTGGAAAGGGAGCTGATGCACAAATGAATACACTAGACAAGAAATATAAATTTAGAAGGCATGGGGAGCCAGGCAGATAACTTCCCTCTAGAGGAGAAGCTTTCTGAAACCCTGGACCCATCAGCTTTTACAACTGCCTCCGGCACCCCCCCCCACGGGGGGATGTGCCCGCAACCAAGGTACATGCCCTTGACCGGAATTGAACCTGGGACCCTTCAGTCCGCAGGCCTACACTCTATCCACTGAGCCAAACCGGTTTTGGCCCATCAACTTTTATTTACTTGAATACACATTTGCCCTTTAGGAATGCAAACAGGCATATCAATGGTAAAGTTTGGTAAACAATAAAAGGATTATCAGTTAGGGGATTGCCTTCAGCCATCTTGCCAACAGCAGGGTAATATAATGCTGATTGAATATCAAAGTCCATTAGCCTTCTAGCAGACTTCTCACATTTATATATTAACTACTGTTGGTCGTTGCCTCTGGCACTTAGCAATATATAAACTAGGCAACAGTTTGCAATGAATTCATTCATTCATTGTCATCTCATGGCCATTTCTTCTTCAAGCTCACTTACTCCAACAATTCTGACCCACACATGAACTGCATTTGTTTGATTTGAACACTCCCTTATCACTCTGTGACTCTTGGAAACATCACTCTTTTTAATTTCTTCCTCTCTTGGTAACATTCTCAATCTCTTGATCTTTCCCCCATATTATAATTTATAAACTCTGGCTCTGATTACAGCCATCTCCAAGCCTGGTTAATCCACAGACCCAACTCTCTAGCTCTTCTGTAACTTTACCTGTCGGAAGTTACAAGTTACCTGGGAAAATTGTACCCCAGGTTGAAGGGTTTCAATGAAAATTAATGTCCACAAAACACAGATGA
>NW_006287546.1:409800-416444 GCF_000327345.1 Myotis davidii | reverse complement strand
AGTTCCTGTTCATCCTCTTTGGTTGAGGTATGTAGGTCTCAAGGTCAGACTTGCAGACTTTCAAGATGACATTCAAGGTGGGTATTTGAGTCTCATGGACATAATACCTCCCCACCCCCCCCGGGGGATTTGCCCGCAACCCAGGTACATGCCCTTGACCGGAATCGAACCTGGGACCCTTCAGTCCGCAGGCCTACACTCTATCCACTGAGCCAAACCGGTTTTGGCCCATCAACTTTTATTTACTTGAATACACATTTGCCCTTTAGGAATGCAAACAGGCATATCAATGGTAAAGTTTGGTAAACAATAAAAGGATTATCAGTTAGGGGATTGCCTTCAGCCATCTTGCCAACAGCAGGGTAATATAATGCTGATTGAATATCAAAGTCCATTAGCCTTCTAGCAGACTTCTCACATTTATATATTAACTACTGTTGGTCTTTGCCTCTGGCACTTAGCAATGTACAAACTAGGCAACAGTTTGCAATGAGTTCATTCATTCATTGTCCTCTCATGGCCATTTCTTCTTCAAGCTCACTTACTCCAACAATTCTGACCCACACATGAACTGCATTTGTTTGATTTGAACACTCCCTTATCACTCTGTGACTCTTGGAAACATCACTCTTTTTAATTTCTTCCTCTCTTGGTAACATTCTCAATCTCTTGATCTTTCCCCCATATTATAATTTATAAACTCTGGCTCTGATTACAGCCATCTCCAAGCCTGGTTAATCCACAGACCCAACTCTCTAGCTCTTCTGTAACTTTACCTGTCGGAAGTTACAAGTTACCTGGGAAAATTGTACCCCAGGTTGAAGGGTTTCAATGAAAATTAATGACCACAAAACCCATATGAACACTCAGCATTCCCTCATCGTTCTGCTATGTTCTTTAAAATATTCTCTACTTTTCTACTCTTTTCAAAACTGATATATCTCCTCCTCTCCACGTCCCTCTCTGTCAGCTGTCAACCTCGACTTCCAAGCAAGCAGATAGGAAATCCCTCACTTTCCCTCACCAAAGCTACACATATCTGCCCCTACATTCTGTTATAAAAGTGAGACACCTCCGCTGTTTCTTAAAGGCAAACGCCTTCCCTTCTGACCTATGCCATTCTCCCTCACCATCCTGCTCCTGGCTTTTATTTCTGAAGTTTCTCTTTCTTTTTCTCTGCTTTGTCTATTTCTCTTTCTCTACTAGCTTGTTCACATGGGCACTTTTGTTTTCCACCTTCAAAAGGATCTTTAACTGAACTGTCATACTTTTCTGCCTACAAGGCTATTTCTTTACTCTGTATCACAGAAAAACTTGAAAAAGTTGTTTACATTTATTGCTCTAGCTTCCTCAATTACTATTTATTTTTAATTTTTTTAAATGTGAGATAGATTGTGAAATATAGCACACATTCAAGAGTGTGTAAACCATAAGTGTATTTGTTTTCATATATTAATTTGTTATTTATATAAATAGAAGATGTATTTAGAAATCTCTGCCTAAAATAGAACATCAGCAGCAACTTACAAGTCCCCCATGTGATGTTCCTGAATCACATACTTTGCCTCTCACAGAAATAACCACTTTCCTGAACTTTGTGATAATTACAGTATCTTTCTTTATAGTTTGCCATTTTTATGTCCCCATAAACTACACATTTTTGTAGTCTTTCTGTTATGTAAACCGTATTATTGTTTCTGAGACTAGTTTTTGCTTTTTTGTCTTTGCTTTACATAATATTATTGAATTTCTATTGTGTTCATGTGGATAGCTGAATTATGTTCAATGTAGTATGGTATTATATGAATATGTTAAGATTCTTTCTCTTTTCTACAGTTGAAGGATATTTATATTGTTTCCATTTTCTCTTTTTATTTGCTAATACAAATAATGCTCTATGAATATTATTACATACAGGTACATGCAAGAAATTCTCCAGGAATTGAGTTGACAGGTAATAAAATTATACATGTTCAGACTAACTAGATTGCAGATTTTTCTTTAAGGTAGTTAAACAAATATACACTGCCCCAAGCATTCCACAGTTTCCATCATTCTATACCCTTGACAACCTTAGGGTATAGACTCCAGACTTCTTAACTTTTTCAGCTGTTGGATCTGAAGATGCTGGTTAGTTGAAGTTCTAATTTGCATTTCCTATATTACTAATAAGGTTAATCATTTCTTCAAATGTTTATTGACCGTTTGAGTTTCCTCTTTTGTAAAATTCCTACTTATATCTTTTCCATTATTTGTTTTTTCTAATTGAGTAATGGGAGTTCTTTATTTCCTATGGTACTCATGATATTAGATGTATTATAAAACCTTCAGATACTTTATGTCTTGTATTTTTACCTTCTTTAAGATGTCTTTTGGTGAACAAATGTTCGTTTTTTTAAAAATATATTTTATTGATTTTTTACAGAGAGGAAGGGAGAGAGATAGAGAGTTAGAAACATCGATGAGAGAGAAACATCGATCAGCTGCCTCCTGCACACTCCCCACTGGGGATGTGCCCGCAACCAAGGTACATGCCCTTGACCGGAATCGAACCTGGGACCTTTCAGTCCGCAGGCCGACGCTCTATCCACTGAGCCAAACCGGTTTCGGTGTGAACAAATGTTCTTAATTTAAATGTAGTCCAATGTATCAGTTCTCTCTTTAATAAAGTATCTTTTTGTCTTGTTTTTAAACATCCTTGCTTACCTTGAGGTCATAAACATCTTCCATACTTCTCATAATGTTTCAAATTTTACCTTTCACAGCTAAGCTTTAATTTATCAATCAAATGCAAATGGGGCAAATGGTCCAGTTAAAATAAAAAGATTGGAATTTTGGAAGTCCAATCATATGCTTAAGTTGTCAAAGTCTAAAATTAATCAATATCTCTCCTACATCTAGAAAAATATAAGGACTTAAATGATGAATTCATTTAAAAATACATTTTTATTGATTTCAGAGAGGAAGGTGGAGGGAGAGAGAGATAGAAACATCAGTGATGCAGGAGAATCATTGATTGGCTGCCTGCTGCACGTCTCGTACTGGGAATGGAGCCTGGAAGCCGGGCATGTGCCCTTGATCAGAATTGAACCCGGGACCCTTCAGTCCGCAGGCTGACACTCTATCCACTGAGCAACACCAGCGAGGGCAGAATTCATTTTTTAAACTCTTCTGTGTCACTATCGTTGTCCTACATTGCCATTTTCCCTATTTACTGATTTGCGCCATTTTGCTCTTCATTTCTTCTTCCATCTCAGATGTTCCATCTGGATCACTTTCTATTTCCTTTAGGCTTTCCTATAGTGAGGTACAGCCAGGGGAAAATTCTCAGTCTCAGAAAATGTTTTTTCACTTTGCCTTGTTCTTAAAAGATATTTATTTCTACTGGTCTTCAATGGTAAATTTTTGACAGCATCATTCTTCTGCCTACTGGTCTCCATAGTTGCTATTGTGAAATAATCTGAAACTCTAATTGCTACTTCATTAAATGTAATACTAGTATGTGTGTTTTTTTGTTTTGTTCTGGCTCCTATTTTTAATCCCATAGTTCTTTCGTTTTTCTGTACTGTGTACAGGTATGAATTTCCTTTTATTTATTGGGGTTGGTATTTACTAAGTACTTGAGTATACATACTGATGTCTTTTTGGAAATTTTAAGGCAATGGTAAATTTTTGATAGCGTCTTGATGTCTCAGTAAATACATCCCCCAATATTGCTTGTTCTTCATTCTTTCTCTCTCCATTACTTCTGAAACTCCAATTAAATATATATTAATCTTCTCAGTGTACCTTCCATTTTTCTTTACCTCTTTTTAATATTTTATAAGAAATTAAAGGTCAATAGGCATTAACTGAGCAAAGTTGGGAAGGTGTCAGTGTATTTCAGAGGGGAAAGCTTGCAGTTACTTGAGAAAAGCTGTGAGAAGGATTGTGTGGCTGGTACTTACCAAGAAGGAAGAGGTATGTGATGAAGCAGAGATGTACACAGGAGCAGGTTGTTTAGGGTCTTTAGCTAAAAAGCAGTGAGAATCATTGCAGGATTTAGAGTGATGGTTACAGAATCAGATTTATGTACTGAAAAACTCACTTGGCCTTTGGAATAGAGAATGGATTGGGAGATGGCCAGACAAGAGGTTGTCATAGTATTCAGGCAAGATGTTAGTGTGTCCTAAGGTGGTGATAGTTGAAATTAGGAGGAAAGAGTAGAATGAGATATTTGAGACAAAAATCAACAGAACTTTGTGTTTTAGAAGTTTTGGCTAGTACAATGAGAAGGAAACAGAACTAAAGGACATATTATGACATAGACTATCAGATGCCATTATTTTCAGACTATATGCTTAGAGAATCTCCAATTATCAACTCAAAAGCTATTTGAATTAGTGAAGATATTTATAACCTTAATTTTCCCTACTCCATTTACTTTCTCACTTTTTAGGTAACTATTTAACTCTTTCTCCTCTCTCCTCAAACCTATATTTTTTCTATCTTCTTCAGTGCCCTTTCTTGGTCACTTTTCACTCCTGACTGTGCTTTCTATTTCAGAGAAAAACGAAACCAGTCAGAAGAGAATTTCTGCATGCTCCCATCACCATACCTGCTGTCTTTATTTATATGAATATATTTCCTTATACTCTATATTTTTTTGTGTTCCTAGAGATGAGTTATCCTCATTAAGGCCACACCCTCCACTTATTCACTGACTTCTATTCCCTTTGCTCCCTTAAATCTTGCCTTTGTCTTGGCAACATCATTTTGTCTACTCTGTTAGAATATTTCTCTCAGCATAAAATTGTATCTTTTTTTTCTATTTAAAAATCCTCCACTTGACCCCATGTACCTATCCAGCCATGATGCCATTTCTTTGCTCCCATTTGTAGGAGTACTTCTCAGAAGAGCTCTCTATACCCACTGTTTGCAATTTCTCCCTTTCCATTCTCCCTTGAGTATACTCAGTAGGTTTGTGCCCCTACCTCACCACTGGACCTGCTTCCATTAAGGTCATAAATCATATTCATGTTGCGAAATCCACATGGACTGTGGCCAATAACTGAACGACACAGGGGTTTTAAATGGCCACCCCTTGCCTCAAGGTAGAATGAACTCTGTGCACAGTCACCATTCCAAATCTCCCTGTGGGATCAGACTGAAATTACGCTCTTGCTTGGCTTTTCCTCCTGCTCTATCCTGCTTCTCCTAAGATTACTCTCTAAGTAAACCTCTTGAACAAATATCCTCTCTCAGGCTCTGCCTCTAGAAACCCAATGAAAGACAGTTGCTCTCTGCCTCATCACTGGATGTTCAAGAAAAACTTTCCACATCTGTGTCAAGTATAAAATGTTCTTAGCTATCATAATTAACCTCCACCAAGTTGTCAGTGTATCATGTGTCTGAAATGTTCAGAGGTAGTTACGTGCTGCTCAGTCTTTCTCTCTCCCTGTCCTACTTTCACTCAGCTCAGGATATCTTTCTATTAAAATCGTAACTAGCCTCCAGCACAGTTCCCAATAATTAACACAGAGCTGGCACATAGAGGTTGTTCAAAAAATATTTTTAAATGAAGGGATTATTTAATGTAACCCTCTAATGGACTTTATCCATTTGTCCCTGTTATCCTTGTTCTAGTTTGTATCTTCTGCCTTCTACTATCTGTAACCTTGAGTAGATGCTGACTTCTTGCACACAAACAGGACATAAACTAAAAAGACAAAGTTATT
Source organism: Myotis davidii (assembly GCF_000327345.1). Lineage (NCBI taxonomy): Eukaryota > Metazoa > Chordata > Mammalia > Chiroptera > Vespertilionidae > Myotis > Myotis davidii. The sequence goes on along the minus strand of NW_006287546.1, from coordinate 410,727 downwards.
CTTCTAAAAGACAAGCTCCTCAAGAACACGAAAAAAGTCTAACATAGATGTATTCATAAAATAGCTTCTTAGCAAATGTGAGTTCATTTGTCAGTTTGTAATATTAGAGGACATTGTGGTTAGGAGGGATCTTAATGGCATTTATTCCAGTCACTTCCTGTTCTAATCTTCCATCATTTGATGAAGCAGCATACGCATGTATCCTATGCAGGCATGCAATAAGATTTGTTAAATCCATTTCCTTGCTGCCTTGTTTATCTTTGTATGGCTCTGATTGATAAAAATTTATTCTTTCCTATTCATGCATCATCATGACTCCTAATACCAGTTATTGGTCTAACTCTACTGATTTGGGCAATATTGAATATAATATAATTCATCTTCCACAAGATAGCCATTCAGATATTTGAAAATCATTATCCTGTTTCCTCTGAGTTTCTTTAATACTTATTTTGTCCTTATTGAAATTCCGTCCCTCTAATGTGCCCTGATTCCCATCTCCACTGGCTTCTCAAGGATTTCTATTCCCTTTCTTTGCCCCATGTCAAGCTCTCTAATGCTTCATTTCTTTTAGTACTGTACATAATCTGGGAGAGTATTCCCCCACTCTGTCAGACTCAATGTCCTTCTTTTATAAAAAATATTTTGCAGTACTCTCTTTTATCTTCTAAAATGAAGTTCATTGACAATATAACTTAAACCTAGTAAAATGTTAATAAAATACCTTAAACATCATAAATAGAGAAATAAAAGAAATGCAATTTATAATAGAGCTTATATTGTATAAATATATAATATATATATTTTTTTCACTTAAATTCTTTTTTTATTTTATTTTTTTGAATGAATCTTTATTGTTCAGATTATTACAGTTGTTCCTCTTTTCCCCCCCATTGCTCTCCTCCACCTGGTTCCCACCCCCCCCCC